>NC_137694.1:131720899-132040899 GCF_964034855.1 Anser brachyrhynchus
CTCTTTTCTCTTTTCGGAGTAAAGAAAAACAAGGAAGATGGTTTTTTTGAGTGCTGCAGTGTCTCTCAAACTATTTCCATGGCCACAGCTGCATCCCTGTTGAATATCTGGGGGTGGGATACGACAAATGTGCTGGTAAAGTGATCTCTGAACAGTCCCCCACAACATGTTTAGCCTCAGGATGTGCTTCAGGCCTCAAAAGACCTTTTGGGCAACATATCCCAGGTTTGGGCTCTCTGAGGTGCCAGGAGAGTTATACTTGCACATGTGCTCCTTGTCCAACAGCAACCACTGGTGGTGCATCCTCCCTTCTCTTCTCTCACCTCTCCACTCCGGAGCCATGGTGTGCTGTGTAATGACCATCAAAGTCATTTTTCAAGGACATATCCAGACTGCTCTGTCCCAGAGACCATGCAAGGCAGACAAAGAAGACTCGCAGCTCGGAGAAGGGAATTCTCCAGGACCAGAGGGGTAAAGATGGGACTGATCCTGTTGCAGTGATGTCAAGGTTAACGATCTGAGTCACCTTAGGGAAAACAGATTAGTGCCAAAGCTAAGGTAAAGCAGAAATTTGTGAAACCTTCAACCTATTTGTGTCAATGCATTGTCCCTAAGTGCTTCTAAGGAACATATTCCCCCTGGGGACCCTCAGGCTTCTTGCAGTTTCTCAACGATAGCGGAAAGGAGCAATGCCTCCAGCTGCCATCTTCCTAGCATGGCACACACTGCCTGCTGTTCCCAGAAACAGGAAGCCACTTTGCTAAAAATCGGATTCAGATAGTTAGTAAGCTGAAAAAGCTGTTTATTGAATCAGTTATATAGCTGTTCAAATGACTAGAGAGCATTTTATATAATTTGTCCCAGTAAAAACATAGAGTTTAGCACAAGTAAAATGCTGTCAGGATACCCAGAATTCATTTCTTTTTCATTAAAACTGCCTCACAAGTTTTCTCTGTAGCAAGAATATTAATTGAGCATGTTTGTTTCGGTAGGACCTTACAGAATTGAGTGTATGCATTTCACAAAGTCAGTTTTCCTAATTATTATCTGAGATGCTTATTTTGACTGAATTTTCTGTTCCCCCTTAGGGGATACTGAAGAGAGCTAATCCACTATGAATATTTTCCTTCCCAGATTATTTCTGCTGCTTAGCATCGGAAACTTATCTTTCATTAGGGACTGAACTGGAAGCTATTGAAGTCAATAAAGCACTTTTTTTTTTTTTTCCTTCTGATTTCAGTGAGCACTGCATTGGAATTGGAAGCAAATTGGTTAGATGAGTTTGTCTGCAACTGGTGAAACTGCTCTTGTTCTGCAGCTTAGTCCTAAATGTGATGACATTTCATATTTTCCGTGCAAGAGTAGGAAAAGTATTTTCAAACAGCCAAAATATCTTCTTTTTCTTTTCCTGTCAAGTCAGAAAAGATTAATTTTTAAAGTAAAATCCGTAAGGGACATTTATGGAGAAAGCATGCCTTTGCTCAGAATATTCTCCTAGGTAGGAGTTCCTCTAGGAAGCCTTGGTTTTGGTTTTCTAGTGTTCCAAAACAGTGTAAGACATGAACATTTATGTCAAAAACCATTAAAATAAATTACCTTGAAAGTCTGGAAGAAGCTGTTATTTTTCAAGATACCATATTATTTATAACAAAAAAGGATAGATTCATTAAAATGTTTTCATACTACTTTGTGTAATGCAAATGTCATCCTATTGTTTTTTGTTTGTTTGTTTTTTGTTCCTTGGCATGTTCTAATTTTAGAGGAATAAAGATTATAAAGCTGTGCACATACGCTTTATGCCCACACATTAAAATTATTTATTTCTGTATTTAGAAATACATTTCTAAACATAGAAATGTCAACATCATACTGTGTCAGATCTCTTGATTGCATTCATGAAATGTGACTTCCAGGTGACGCAGGATTCTCTTCCTTAGATAAAGACACCAGTTCAACCCAGTGAGAGCCCCCTGCAGGAAGTGCTCGTGCCAGTAATCTCAAAGATTAGTTCCAGATTCCTCCAGAATGTTTTTCATAACATCTGCTATTTATGGCTGTAGGTTTTGGTTACTGCCTCACGTTTGGTTAGGCCACCTGGGCCACCAATGTCAATAACAGGTTTGAACAAAGATGAAGGGCTGTAGCTGTTCAGCCTGTAGTAACTAACCATAATTTTCCCATCAGCTCTTTCGTATTGCCTATTTCCTCTTACATCTCGTGCTGGGGAAGAAGAGAAGCAGGACGAGAAAGTCACAGTGCCTGTGGAGGAGTGAGGTTGGCCTTTACTCCTCACCTCTGCAGCAGAAGAATAAACTTCTGTCCCCAGAGGCATCATGCATCCCTGGAGTTTCCCCCCTCAAAATTATGAGTTGTCAGTAACTCACGTGAGACTCCAAAAGCCTCTATTGTTATAACACCTATCAACTATGATTCAGAGTATCATAAGTGATGGCTCTGTGTCCTGCAAAAAAAAGTATGGAGAAAAAGAAGCAGGATAGAGGAACAAAAGATCCTTCATCTCATATTGCACATTTTTCTCATTTCCCTCCTATTGTAACAAGGTTTTTCTAAAAAGACCCTTTTTATTGATTTGGCTTCATCACAGCACCTATCCAGTGAGAGATGACTAAACCTTTCTCTTCAAGTACTGAACCACTCAGGTCCAGCCAGTCACAACAGGATGCCAAAGACCTGACCTGATGCTACATTCTTTAAAGACCTGCTTAAAGCTTTTAAAGCTTTCTTGATAAATTAGGAGTCATTATAATTGCTTTATAGCTAAATGCAAGTAGTTTAAATGTCCTAGGGCTTCATTTTGTCTTACTAGCTAGAATTGTAACCTGCAGTTTTTCCAATACATCTGGATGCTCTTTAGAATTAATCCTGGGTCTCTTTCCTTCTATCCTGCTGTGTCTCCTGCTTCACAAAGGCTATTTGTCTGGGACTTATTTTCTAAGCCATTCTTTTTCCTCTTAAATTAGTGTCTTGAAATGAAACTGCTTCACTATTTTATTCTACTACTTCTCTGAGTGTGAAGTGACTGGGTTTCGAGTCTTGTTTCTCTGGTAACCCTACTGAGCATTCATTTAGGAAAGTCATGTCCTCCTGTAAGGTCTGCTAACCTTGTTATTTGACTTTTTATCTGCAGGCAGTTTCTCAGCAAGTATACATCTTCCTAGTGCCAGCCATGTTCTTGAGGAAAGGTTGTCTGATACCAGTCTGGTATCAAACACTCTCTGGGTAAGACACTTCACAGGGCCATTGACCACTATGTCAAGAAGTCTTCTGTATTATGAGGCCATTCCCAGTTGCCATGCTTGGTGGGCTTTGTCCATTTACATGCATTATTTATGTCCAAAATTTAGTCAGATACTTTCAAGATTCATAACTAATTGCTATTTAGCTATAAATTCAGTCTGTCTTCAGAAAAGAGACCCGTAAGGATTTTGTGTACAGATTACTCCCATGATTAGACCTAAGTTTTCATAAAACTCAAGAACTGAGTAATCTTTCCATGCATGCTGTCAACATACCTCAAACTTGATCAGCAGAATATTTTTTTAGCAAGCTGTTTAGTCAATGTTTAAAGTCAAGCACTTTAAATTGTGCATGTGACTTTGCAGCATGGGTGCTAGAGGTTCATGGCATGCTGGCTTCACTTTGATCAGAGACCTGCAAACATCCATCAGCTGAGAACAGTTTTGCAACTCCACTGCAATGGGCTAAAATGGGGGAGTGGGCTGCAGTGGGCAGCACATTAGCAACACATCTGGGCACTGAGAATAAACATTAATCCTGGCATTACACCTTAATTTAAAGCAGAATTTCTGAAATGATGAATGGGTAAAAGTGTGCTCTGAATGTTTATGCACCAGTGAAGGCTCCTAACTTTCCATACAAATCCAGCTGACAGATGGGGATCTTCAGCCCACCAGAGCTCATGGAACTAGGATTGCACTGGGGTTTTTCTCAACTGCACTATCCACTAATTGAATACCGTTCTGTTGTAAAAATGAATAAAAGAAAATCTCACACTATGAAAATTACAGATATTACGATAACTAAATTTGAGTCAAAAGCTCATTTTGAAAAGCCTAATAGTTTGAACAGTTGTCTTGAGTTCTCCCTTTAACTTCTGTTTGCTCCTTCTGGCACTGTCAATCACATCTGGATCCACAGCCTCAAAGAGGTGAAGCAGACTATTGCCAATTCAGTCCCAGGGGTAAGTAGCAGGAGAGTTTACAGATCTGAGGAGGGTACGGGGAGATAATATACACAGCTGGCGTTCTGCCATTGACTTACACAACTGTTTGGGAATTGGCCTTGTCAAGATCTCTGGGTTCCCTCCCTGGTTGTGGGAGAGGATGGTGCACCAGGGTGGTGCAGCTGGTGGAAGCCACTCAGGTTGGGCTCAGCTCTACAGGACTTTTGGAATATGTCACACCCTAGCTGCATTTCTGACATACTACTTGACATACTCCCAGGGGTGGCAACATCCCTTTTACCGTAGAATAGGTAGAAAAAATTGGCATGTTAGACCAGTGTACCAGATCAACAGAAGTTTGCTTTTCACCCTCTTTCTCTTGACTGAGCAGTGACATAGTGGTAGAGCTGGGTCTTGATGTGAACAGCCCAGCTGCATAGGAAAAAAAGAGTGAAGGAAATGTTAATAGCACATTTAGCTTTATTGAAATTGAACAAATAACCTTTTTTTAATTTTTTTTTAATAAACCCTTTTACATCAAGTGTAAAATTTTAATGTTTGATTCATTTTATGTTACAGGTTGTCTTCTGTGTAAGCAAAAATACCATCTTTTAATTATTATTTTATTTTATTTTCTACTTTAAAACATGTAGCAAGGATTTGAATAACGCAGATCCGGCACCAAAAGGTAACAGGTTCTGAAAATCACAGTACAGTTTTAAAATTCTTAGGTTAATTGATGATATTTAAAATGATAGCCACTTTGATATAAATTAGAGGTCTGTAAACAAGTTGTGTTTACCTATAGAGCTATTGATCGCAGCTACAATGAGAGCAATAACAGAAACTCAATGCTAAACTGAGCTACACCTTTGAGGAAACAAGTTCTTACTAAGTAGTGTGGTACAGGGTAGCACAATAGGTAAAATACAGTTTGGCACCTCAAGTTGCATGTAAAATCAGCAGAAATAAAATTAAGTAAGTGCACTGTATTCCAACAAAAATAAACCGGGCAGTTTCACTGGTTTTGGAGTGTCAGCTATCAAATAAATCACACGACACACAAGTTCAACCTCAAAATTACAATTCTAGTAAAGCAAGATAATATTAAAATGCACACCCACAAGGATAGTAAAGTATAAATCTGTTTTTTGTTTGTTCATTTGTTTTGCTTTGTTTTCTTTTCTTTTGTTTATCTTCTCTCCCCTGTCAGTAGAAATAATTTACAACCCACAAAAGAAGGACTCCTTGGTGAAACCACTAACTACAGACATGGTCATGGAATGTAGCTCAGTAGACTTGTTTCAAATAGAAAGGCAACATTATCCTGAAAAAGTTTGGTCCTCTTATAACTCACTGTACTGTAGCCACCACAGTCTCTTGGTCGATGCTTTAGGAGGATTGTTTGTTTTCTGATTCTCTTATGTTTCAAACAATAATATCTTGGTGATAAAGTTGGGTAAAATTTGGCCCCATTTACAGATGTCTGATTAATGCTGAATCTGGAAGAAGAACACTGAGAGTACATAAAGGGACCACTTATTGACTGGTCTCAGGCATATTGTTTCATGCAATCAACTTTTCCTTCTATAATTCTTTTTCTTTTTCATTTTCTCTTCAGAGTCCTGAGGGGAAAAAGAAACCTTTAATCGAAATGACAGAAAGACATTTCATTGTTTATTTACATGTGGATCACTTTGGCTGAGTAGTCCTGGCAAACCAGAGTTGCCTATTTCTTGTGAATGTCCTCATGCCGTATAATTTTGTATGTAATCCAGTAAAAGATGTTGAAAATGAGGAAGGCGAGTGGGAATGCAGCACGGGATATTGTATCAATCCTTTTTGCACGGTCAACAAACTTCTTTTTGATGGAATCTGAATCCTTTGGTGGTGCTGGCGGTGGGTTAGGTGGAGTAGCTTTGACCGCTGTGCCATCTTTCACTTGGAGACAGTGACCCATGCCATAGCCACTGAAATTGAATCTACTGTCACGAGCAACTTCATCTTCCTGGGAGATAAAGAAGACAAATAAGTCAAAGAAGACAATAGGACACAATCACCTGTCTATGAAGCATGACATATACCTGAATAGTTGAGGTGTACCCCTCCAAAGCACCTAAGTGAATTAGCCGGTTAAGCTACGATACAAAATACTGATTTAAAAGACAAGTGAGCAATTAAAACTCACACGAAAAGACATGGAAATTCGGTGACTGCCTTACTTTCTCTCTGACTAAGCCAACAGAGCAAAGAGCTGTATCCCAACCCCGTAGAAGAGGAAGGGATACAGCCCATATCTTCCTACCCCATAGGAAGAAATCTGACTTCACAGACTCTCATTGCCCTCCTTGGGCTTACTGTGGGGAGGAAACCTAGCCATGCTGGTAGCAAGGAATCTGCTCTGGCCATGTTAATTTAAATGACCCAGGGATCCAGGGGCCCAAGATCATGGTAAAGAATACCCTTGGCTCAGTCTAGCTGCAGCCTAGCACCTCCATCCTTGATTTGCAAAACAAGGGTTGATCTTATCCTCCCCCACCCCTGTGCTTGTAGGGATGCTCCTAGAATCAATACTTCAAAATTCACTGAACACTTGGATTTAGTGGTAACAGGTACAATATTGCAAGCTAACATAGCAACATCTTGCAGAAATCCATTTTTTCTCTTGTCTGAGTGGGTAATATTTGTTTTTGGGAAGGTGAGTAACTTAAGTTTATCATCATGACCATGTGATGAAAGGTTTGTGTCTGTGCTGGTAAATTCTCACAGCCACTTCTCCTGCCTGATAGCACAGTAATATATGACTTAACAGTTATTGGCAGCCCTCCACAAAGGATACAAAGCCAGCAAACAAGCAACTCTACTCTTTTTCATTCCAGCAGTGATGAAATGTAGTTCCAGCAGCTTGCCCTAATTAAAGACCTTCTCTTTGACCAACAAATAGTTCATTGTTGACTTTAAATGACCTCTTCTTGGGTTCACAAGCAGCCCACTCACTCACAGGGAATACTCCCTCATATCTCTCACTAACCCACAGCCTTCTGATCTTAACAGAGAATCAGAGACCGCAAGAAAAAACATCAGAGCAGCAAGATATTTAATACTGAAGGAGCGTGTTTGCTGAACTTGGGATGGGGACGAAGGACAATTTACACCAAATCAGGATGCAAATCACTGCTCCTTTGCAGAAGCAAATCTTTTCATAATTACATTGCTCTCTCCTCGTCTTCAGCATTGGAATTGGATATATCACCAGGCTTGCTCTCCTTACCTCGGAGCTGACATGCAAATATGAATAACCAGTAGTGGGATCCAAGGCTACCAAATGAGAAATAGTCACTCTGAGGTGATGCAAGTGGTTATGGAAGGAGGGTAGGCAATAAACAGTGCTTTTGAGCTCCTGTTACTTCAGGCTGAGGACTATTTTACAGTGTACCCATTAACAGGTGGATAATTGCTTTATTGTAAGACTGTTTGAGCACCTCTCCAGGGTTTATATCCCTTCCATCTCCGAAGCTCATCATCATTAAGGCAAAGAAGCTTGGTCCTTTCGTTTTTCAATTGTATTTATTTAGCGTTTGCAGTTCCTCTTTGAAAAATCCAAAGTTCTGCTTGTCCTAGTGATTATAAATATGTAGACTATTTAAAGATAAATCCATTGAGACCTAAGTTGTGGGCAGTCCTATGCAAGACTTCACTTGTATGACTCAATAACATCGCACAGTCCTCCAATAATACAGGATGCTGCTTTCTTTGCAGCACTTTCCCTTTTACTGAGTTTGAAGGATAAAATGTCTGCCCAGGACATAAAAGGTGATTAAAAAGGGTAACAGATTTTCAACAGCTGCGTTACCATATGTGCTTCATTCTTTTTTTTAAGTTTAATTTCGGTTACTTGTGAGGGACCTGGGGGGAGAAGTGAGGGCAAGGGGGTGGAATAAAATGTCAGTGCAGGACTTGGAAAGCCCAGAGTTCCATGCCCTGCTGTGCCACAGCTTTGTTGTGTGGAGCTGAGCAACTCATCTTCAATGTTATAGCATTTTTTCTGAGCTTACCCTGTTGTAATTCCAGCGGGAAGCCACCTAAGATTAGGGACATGGACCTTTAAACTTCATCCTTCCAGGCCTTCAGCACCCAACCCTTAGCTGTAAGCAGCCACCCGTTTCCCAAAAGTATTCAGAGCCCTGTATTTTCCCCTACAGGCAGTTGGCTGCACCACTTCTTTTTTACAAAACCCAGAGGAAAGTGTGCCTAGTTCCCATGCTAGTTTGTTATTTAGGACTTCAATCCTAAATTCGGTTTACACTGAATACAAGAGGTACAGCATTCTTCTGGGATATGAGGAGTACGAACTTGGTTGCCTTCTCTTCTTGAGTAGATTTGAATCTCCTTCTCCCTGTTCAAAGTTTGTATCAGCTTGTTGGGTTGTTACCTGCTCTTCCAACATGGAGCTCTTTGCTGTTTGCAAAAAGTGAGAATTTATGTAAATTTCCTTTTTTAAAGTTTAACAGAAAAACTCTTTTCAAAGCCTAATAACTAATGAAGAGAATGACACTGTTTCCACACTATTTGTTTCCATGTTTGATATTCCACTCTTACAAAAACTTAATATTACTGACAGCTAAGGATTGTAGTTGTTGTGATCATCTAAATCTCTGGTTGGCAGGAGGGCTGGACGAGATGACCTTCAGAGGTCCCTTCCAACCTTGACTATGCTGTGATTCTCTGATCTAAGTGCCTCTGTAAGCAAGCAAAGCCACAGTCCTTTCAACCCACAGATAGCTCTCAGCTCCATCTCCACCACATTGGTTTCAGTGGTAAAATCCACCGAGAGTTGAAGTGGTTTTGCAGTCTTGCACCCACCAGCCCTCTAAGCACTGCCAGCACCTGAAGTCTCGCTGGCAAGCCCTGACACCATCAGAGCTCCCCCACTTCACCAGACATCACCTGAAAGACCTCAAGGTGGCGGGGTCTCTGCTCTCTTTCATGAAATAGGTCATTAAGGTTGAAAACCGAAAATGAAACCCTGTGGAGATCAAGAACCACATGTCTATGGGTTTCCAGTGAGAATGCAGTCAGGTGTGTGTCCTGTTGGTCCCCTGAGCCCTTGAACCTGCTCCACCCAAAATGAAATGGCAGGGAAGGAGACTTTCTTTCTGCTGTTGAACAAAATGGACCCAGAGGCTAAATCTAGCACTGGAACTTCAGGGTCCATGCTGCTTATCTTACTATGGTGTGGACCACTTAGAAAAGCTTTCTTCAAGATACACCTGGTTCACTGGAGCCTAGCACTACACTACATGTGGTGACACCTCATGGCCATAGGAACAATAAAATCCCCAATGTATTTTCTTTTATTAATACAGACATAGTTAAAGAGATTGTCTTTAAAACACCGTAGTCTTACTACAAAGACATAATTTGATGTCTCAGAGTATCTTCCAACATTCTATTATACATAAAGGACTTTGGGGAAGAATCATGGAGATAGGATACCAAATGTAGATCCTTTGACAAAGAACTCTTTTTTCATGTTTCAGTATGTGAGATAAATTCATCTCAAGTGAATTCCCTTAACATAGTGCATGTCTTCCTTTCACCTGGAGGCTTGAAGAACTACTGGGCAAAATACCTCAGGCACCCTCTGACACGGCTGCAGAATTCCTCTTCATTCCCAGCATCATATTCAGTTTGTACAATCTCACATAACCTACAGTGCAGACTCATCCAAAGACAGTCCTCAATTAGTGCTCTTCACCAGCTTAGTCACTGGTAGAATAGTGCAAACCACTTTGCAAACATTTCGATCTTTATTTTCATTAGACTACGCATATGACTTGCATTTGTTTTAAACCAGACAGGATCTCACTTGCTTCAATCCTTGTTTGTTTGTTTGTTTATTTTGTTTTTACAGGTTTTGAAGCTAAAATCAAAGAGTGGGTAGAAGCCACTGGACATCAACTGGAGTGGCAAAATCCACTGACATTGAAGTGAAAGACTTTATCCTTCTAAAGGGATGTAAAGTTAGTGTTGCATAATGCACACCCCATAACTCAATCTGCCCTTGATAAAGACACAAGCTAGGATGAAAAACAGAAAAGAAATAAATAGCAAGAGGAAAGTGTTCTTTTGCTCTTTTTCTCTCAGATGTTCACACTCCTGAGTATTTTAGAAGAATTATCTACTGAAAACTAAATACATTTCCTGAGAGTTGGGCAAATGGTTTCTGCAGATGCATTTTCAACACCACATAATTTTCCAAATAGGTTTTTGTGTATTATATTATTATGGTGTCATACCAAACTTATTTAGATGTTGACTTTAACCAATTTTCATCAAGAAAGACATGATTTTATTTTCAATTTTTAATTCCCTTTAAGAATACAATAATTTTATTTGCTTTACAAAATAATAGCATTAGATTCCCTTGTCCTTGCTTTACAATAGAAAACACCTAAATCAGAAGGATCATATTTTTGACATGGTTTTCTTTCTTCATCTTCCATCTTTGAAAAGCTTTATTTTCTACTCTGTCAGGTTTGGAATGTAACTCATACCATCAACTTCATGCCAAAGCAACCATGAACAGGAAAAACACTTTAGAAAATCAGTCCATTCTCTGCCTTGCTTGCACAGCTTTCTACACAATGCATTCTGAATTTCTTTGTCCAGAACACTTTTAAATGCTTATTGTCAGAACTGACTCAGTTTTAACAATGAGGAAAATGAGAGAGAGGCTGGCTTCAAACAGTGTATTTAATTTACTCTCTGATGTGATTTATTCATTTAATTTTGCTACTCTTTTTTTCCAACATATGGTGGGCAAACGATTTAAAAGACTATCTAGTTTAATTAAATTTCAAGGACATAGGAAATTAATTTTAGCTATAGGGTAGAGAACATCAGGGAAATTTTCCTTTTGGCATTCATAAGCACAAAGTTAGAAAATCACAATAAATTTAGACTTGAATGCAAAATGGAATCGATACGAATTAGACAGCAAAATAACTTCGGAGACTTCATTCCTAAATCATTACGATTTTGAAACAACTCCCATCTCTCAGTACCTTACATAATTCACAGTGTGGTTTTGCAAAGACACTCATGCTCGCATGATTTCTGTTCTCAGGAGTCAGTGAATAAGTGGATGAAGGTAGTTCAGCCAAGAAGCATGGCTGGATTTTCAAAAGCTTGTTGGTTCCCCACAGAAGGCTCTCCGAAAGTTAAATTGTCAGGTGAATTGTCAGAGAAAAGGTCCTTTCATAGACTTCTCATAGGGTCACTGTTTAAAAGACAGTAATGGATTTTTAGGAATAAAAGATCAGTTTTACAACTGAAGGATTTCCTGGAGAGGACCCCCAAGCATCAGCACTAGAACCAGCAACAAGGACGAGATTTATAAATGATCTGGGGAAAAGGTTGCCGAGTGAAGGTACGCAGGAGAAACAGGCTATTCAGAATGGACAAACCTCAACGAAGCAGAAGGATCTCTAAATACTAAGTGACTGAGTAATGAAATGGCAGTAGGTGAAATGCAAGCTAAAGCACATTGCAAAAGGTAACCCTGATTAGACAAAGACAGTGATTAGCTCAAATTGGTTCTTTCTTAGGTGAGAATTGTGGGAATTACCATGTAGATGACTGTAAACATTAGTCCACTACTAAAAGGATGACAGGCAAACAAATCAGAAAATGTCCTTCCGTTGCTTTCTCCACTTAAAGTATGATCAGGTTTTGAACATGAGGAGCACTTCTGGTCATACAAAGTCAGAAAAGACATAGCAGAATGATATAAAGTACAACGAGGAGCAGCAACAATTATAAGAGACTTTTTATGCATGCAGGGATCCAAAGTAGATGAGATCTCTTCAGCTTAGAAAAGCTGTGTTTGAAGGATGGGGGAATATTACAGATATCATAAAATCATAGTGAAAATTAATTAATGGAGGGAAAATGAATAGGTTATAGTATTTTTTTTTTCCCAATGCAGGAAATAGGATAAAACACAATGACACATGGAGGAAGAAAGGCAAAATTTATTTTTAGGAGGAAATTATCTTTCATTTACCTGTGTAAATCATTGTGTAAGAACATTTCAGAGGATGAAAATAGCACAACGGCACAGATTCGGGAAATATACAACCATGTGTGGCTATTGAATGTGCAACCTTAGTTCATGAAAAAGTACACCTTTAGCTGCTTGTTTTCAGAATACAGAAAAGTCCTTCTGGAGGAACCTGGAGATTTTAAATAAATTTTTTTTCTCAATATACATGCCCGGCCACTTTCCATACAATATGGCATGTCTTATGAGAATTCAGATCTTCCATCTCTTGGTAATATGCTGGGAGCTGGAGCTAGTATTGAAATGCTCTGCATTTCCACTAATTTTTAGCACTTTGGATGTCATATTTTTTTTTTCCCCCTCTCTTCACACAGCTCTGCCTTGAGGCTAACTCCTGCTGATGCAGAAAGTGATGACTCTCACATAGCAAACCTATTTGGTCATTAACAGACTTCTCTGTTTTTTTCCTTTCTGAACCTGATCTCAGGAACCTGATCTCTGGTTTGTTCTTTCTTGACCTGGATCTCAGCTCACCTGCACTAGATGCCACTTCCTCTCCTCAATGCAGGCTTAGGAGCAGAAAATAATGTAAAATTGTCAGTTTCTCACCGCAATCCTTCCCCAAGTATTGATCAAGAAGGGCCCCAAACTTGCTCTAAGTATAGTTTTTTCCTAAATATTCACCTAGGTGTTTCATCAAAAACATGAGAAATCTTTCACTGATCATACTGAATGATATTGCTCTGTCAGGATGCACCATTCTGTGTGCAACAGTGGTTTTGTCCCTTTTCTACCTCTCTTAACACAAATTTTTCTGCTCAGTGAGGTTTGTTTTTTCTCTCATTTGGACACCCATGCCTTATAAAATCTAAGTGAAACAGACCTTATATTATACACAGCATCGACATTTTAATTAATGGAAGAGAAATCAGTCATTGCTGTCTTCAGTAAGGGTTTCCAACGGACAAATCTAAGCTTGTTTTAGAAAGCTGTGTTTAATAATACCTCCTATCTCCAATAAACAGCAGAAGAATCTTTGAAGCATGACTGATTTACTTACTCTTTCTGTAAGAACAGCAAGTGAACTGTTGTTAATACAATAATGAAATGGTAGTTAATGTGGTTTGCCCTCGTTGAATAGGAATTGAGCATTATCCAACTGAAAGAGTAACATAATTTAAACATGTTGGGAAGCAAAAATATTTTCCTGCCTTGAAATATCTTTAAGTGGTACCTAAATTTTTCAAGAAAATCTTTAATAATAGAGATTATACTGTTAGTAAGGGTGATTGGTTTATTACAAAAAAAAAAAAGTCCTTCTTTAGTAAAGCAAGACTTGTTTCTCTCAAATTCTTAAATGCACTTAATATAAATTTATTATTCAATTTCATGTTTTATATATAATATGATTAATATTTCAATTTTTGTGGGGGAGGCAGGGAGAAAGAGATGAAATGATGTTTTGCAAAGCACCATAAATGTTACGATAGATAGTTATAGATCCTAAAGAAGAGCAGATCTATTTCTGGCACAGAAGAAATGTGCCTCAGTTTCCATTTGCTTTAAATGACAGCGTCCAGGCTCAGTGATCTGTGAGTGTCATGCAGACTCACTTTGCCAGTTTATCAGTGGGAATGGCACATCAGCCTGTTATACATCAGAGAAATGCACGTTAATGACCCAGATTTGAAGGATAATCTGCTCTGACCAGAAGTCTGGTGGATACAGGGTGACTAGTTTCTCCTCATCCTGTCTGCATGTGAAGCTGAATAAACTGCAAAGTTAGTGTTTAAATGTGGGGCTATTCTGACATTTTACCTAGCCTGTGAGATGGTGGCTCCTGGGCCAAAAGCACCCAGGGAAGGACAGCAGGGCACAGGGGATGGGGAAAAGCACGAGGACTGATGGATGGAGAGGTGGAGAGGAAAGAAGCTCTGAGACACCGTGGCTGTGCTTTGACAATGAACATAGCCGTGGATTTCTTCTGCTCTCGTTAACTGAGCAGCCAGTGCATCGGTGAGGGTTGTGCAGCACACAGCTAAAGCACCTCCAGTGCCCATACTTAACCTGTCTACGTCCTGAACAAATGCAAAATAATGTAAGGCCCCCAAAACCAAAAACACCAATGGAAACTTACCTAAACCCCACCTTTGCTCTTTCCTCTTGCTCTCTGCAAGACAGCTGCCTCAGGACAGACGAGCTGCACCACAAGCAGACCTGCAGCTGGCAGCTACTAAGCCCCGTCCTCAGACTGCAGCTCCCCCTTGCCCTGACACCTGCTGCCTGCCCAGAAAGTCCTGTCCCAGGACATATCCTGTGACACAGGCCCCCTGTGTGACATTCAGCAGGGAAACTGCCGCTGCCTTTCGTACCACAGCACGCAGGAGACCTGAGCTTGCGGCCCCCAGTTGTGGATTAGGGGTGCCTGAGTGCCTGCCTCCCCAGGATTTTTCCCAGAAGTTTCTCTGGTGCTTTATTCCAAGCAGATTTAAATATTTTGGGGAAGATGATGGTTTTTATCGTGCCTCTGGGAAATTTTCCTCTGCGCTCTGCCTCAGCTGTAATAACTTTAGATTGCTTTTTTAGAGTACCCCTGTGCCCTGACCTCAGCATCTCAGAGTATCTCATTTGTCAAACAGCCAAAATTTAAAAAAAAAAAAGAAGAAAAAAAAAGTGTTATCTGTGTACAAAGCCCGGAAATGACACTCGTGATTTGATTTATGCAGATTATCCTCCGGAACAAGACATTGCTAGCCAGTTTTTCAAACTTGGGTTTCAGTTCCCGCAGTTCCCCAGTTATTGGGGCCAGGCAACTGGGGCCAGCCCTGCAGCCCAGGCTGTGACAGCCCAGGGACAGCGTACACCATGCTCCCTGCCTGGGCCGGGCACTAGTGATGCAGCGCTGTGACCTGAGACATCCATGCCCACCACTGAGGACTGGCAGCATCCCACTCAGTGCATGCTGAGAGTGGGGAGCATCTGTGGGAAGGTTTGGGGAGAAGGGAGGAGAGAGGCTTCCCCTGCACCTCTGCAGCTCTGCACAGGGGAAGGAACAGGCTTTTTTTCTCTTTCTGTAAAAGGATTCTTTCCTTCAAGCCCTTTGCTAAACAGCATCCAGCACAAAACCCAGTAAACATAGAAAGGGATTGCCAGAGCTTTCTCAGACAGACTTCATGCATTTAATTTATGCAAATACTGCACAAAACAAATTAAATATTGCAAATTATATTAATAATTTAAATTGTGCAGCTAAAAATAGTCAGGAATATCTGCAACATCTTGAAGTGTTCATATGCAAATTTTATAAGTTTTGTTATTTTTTTTTTCCTGAGGAGACAAGCCAACTGATAAATAAATGCCTTCCTTTCCCAGTTATCAATTATTAATATGGACTCCCAATAAATAATATTTTGGGGTTGGTTTTCTTTTCTTATCTTCTATTACACAAATGATCCTTTCTGGCTTTGCATATCATTTAGTTCTTGTTAGCCAAGATCTCAATCTGCATTTCTCTAGCTGTTTTTACTTTGCTCTGAAGCATGATTGGGTTAGACAAACTACTTGCCAGCAATCTGCACTTCAGACTTGGTTTCTGAAATTAAATTGTGGCTTCTTAGAAGCATCTTGACTGTTTGAATATATTAGAAATTTACTACGCAAATCCACTTCCTTATTTTCATTTTGATTTGTTTTTATGTGGGTTGTTCTATAAAGGTCTGTTATTATTTATTCACGGCAAAATAAACATTCATCATGGGGTAAGAAATCAATGGCACTCAATGCTATAGCAACTTGATAGTCTAATCTTTACACAGATGTTTTTTTTTCTTTATCTGGTAAGTAATAAATCCACAAATCCTACAAGGTCATTGGTAATATGCATACAACAGAAATGAAATAAGATTTCATTTAAAATGAGTTTGATAGTTTTTCTTCTACTGTATTAAACACAAAGATACATATACACGCTCACACAGTCTGTATACACACACACGTGTAGATATATGTACATATATATTATGTATGTGTGCATCTACTTAATTTAGTAATCTAATGCCTTGTGTATTCGATAAAGGCATCTATCAGTGAGAAATTCAGAGATAGATTTGCTGTATTCCAGTGTAACATTTGGAGCTCTCTCCAGAGCATTTCTCAAGCTACAACCTCCATTTTGCTAGCTTTTCTGCTTGCTTTTCCCCTTCAGATGGGACTGTAGTTCTGACGAGCAGGGATACAGGATGCACAAACAAGGGTCATTAAACATCCCCAATGCTCTCTGCTCATGAACAAGCTCTTTGGTGGGGTGCTGGCACCTCTCCAGAAGGACAATCTGCCCAGACCAGTAGCTAAGTGATAGATCACCTTGTGGTGGACTTTTATTACTTGGCAAAACTGATTAAAGGATAAACTGAGAGAATAGATTTAATAGTATATAAAAAGCACAGGCAGACCAAATGTGGAAGAATGACTACAGCAGTAGAAGAGGTATTCTTCAGAGAGAAGCTCAGATGTTCATCTGATCTCAAGGCTTTTTCAAGATGATTAGGAAAAATGGGAGAAGAGATGTCCAATTGATTTATCTAGAGGAGAGAGCATGAGAACACCCTATGCCAAAAAGCTGTTATTCCAGCAGCCTTCCCCAAATGTGTATAATGCATGTTTCATCTTTCATGTGTTCTGGAACAATAAGTTCTAAATCAGTGTTCCCAACGCTGGAGCTCTGGAAAAGCCTGTCTTTGGGAGTACTGAGGAGATCAGGACTCACTTTGAGGGTCTAAGACCACCTGATCTTGAGGTGTTATTTCTGGGAGGGACTAAGACCCGGGCAAGGATTTTGTTCAGCAAGTGTGCCCATAAGTCAGAGCATGAAGTTGTGTAGGAGCCCTCCTGGACCAAGGGAGACCCTGCAGCATGGATTTCTACTTCACTGGACCTCCAACAGCCTCACGAGCAACAGGCAGGAATGTTCTGCCAAGATCGAGCGATATGATGACTTTGGGAGCAACCTTTTTGGGGGATTAACCTGTTTTGGGAGTGCACAGTAGCATACCACACATTGTGCATTC
The DNA here is from genome assembly GCF_964034855.1 of Anser brachyrhynchus. Taxonomy (NCBI): domain Eukaryota; kingdom Metazoa; phylum Chordata; class Aves; order Anseriformes; family Anatidae; genus Anser; species Anser brachyrhynchus. The sequence continues at coordinate 131,738,235 of NC_137694.1, forward strand.
ACAACGAGTGGACATTAACCTGATTTGCTTGTCCTCTGAGCTGAAAACATGGTGTCTTGAAATCACTAATGCAAAATACAAGCAAATCAATTAGGAAATGGTATTCAAAAGCCACTCTCAGGCTGTCTCCTTCCTTCTGCAGCTGTCTCTTTTGTTCATGATTGTTTTTCCACTTTTTTCTACTATACATTTTGCCTCATTAATTCTCAGTGCTGCTCTTGCCTATCTCTTTCATGCTTTCACCCTTGCTCATTTCCAAACATAAGACCTCCACATTCTGCTTGTAAAATTCAGTTCCTTCCTCAACCCCTGCCTACTCTTGCCCCTTTCTGGTCCCTGCAGCTAATTTCTCTTCCTCCAAAGAGAAGACAAATCATTAAAGTAGAGCTACACCTTGCCAAGACCACTTCTGATCTGAGAGATGTTATTTGAACTTTTAAGAATAATCAGGAATGGATTACTTTTTTAGTGAAAAGCCTGCTTCCACTTCTGCATAACCATAGAGCTCCTAATTGCTCAGAGAGGTTCCAGCATTACAAACCATTTTGAAATGTACTACTATGCATTTGTACTACTGTTCATGATATATCGCATGCCCTGCTACCAGTGCGGAAAGCTGGAGATTGCCAAGCGTGTTGTTGGCCCACGGAGCCTCCTGTGCCTTTGTTCTGACTGCCCAGAGCTTGCAACCAGATCCACTTGGAGGCTTTGGAAAATGAACACAATAAATGCAAAAAGCAAAACCTTCAAGTGGGATTTTGCTTTTATTCCCAGTTTAAAACCCAGCAAAGAGAGTTACCATTTGTGCATTTTACATGTTCCAGTTTACTAAGAGCTCAGTAGTGGGGTAATGTGTGCATATAGTAACAGATTAAAGACTTGGCATGCTCTAGAATACTCCAATGACGTGCCCAATCACAGCAGTACCATCTGCTTTTCCTTATACGTGCTAAATTTATAGCACTGTGTTAATTTCTATATTAGTTTACACACCACCTACAGGAAATTATATTCAACAGATAAGCAATATTTGGGCTTTGTTGTTTATCTTTAGCAAACAGTTAGTAAATGTCTCTCCAATTACTCTGAGCTCTCATTTTAGAGAAAGGAGGCTAGAGATCACTAACATTGATTGTCCTTTTTTATTCCTGAAGGTGTGGCAGTGACTCACAATTCAAGTGTTATTTCCCTAAACTGTTGTTCATTCAGATCTGGGTAGAATTTTGAGAATGTTTGACAGACTGAAAGGTGGTCAGACTTCCACCCAGAGTCTGGACACCATGACAATAGAAGAAACCTGTATTTTAGCTGTATTTTAAATTATATAATTAAATGAACCCCTCCTATACCTTGTGGAAATTCTACTGTGCAAGAAAGCTCATTGTTAACTGTATTTTCTCTTCAGGTGGCATTCAATTTGATACTACAGAAAATGCCACCTTATTGATCAACACCATAAACAAACCTACAAAACACGTGGACATGTTCTCCCTGTTATATGGAAAGAAACAAAAATAACAGAACAAGACCATGGAGTCTGCACAATATTGGCAATATCCCACTCCTCAAGCTTGGTCACTGAAACTCTGAAGCATGGGAAGACAGAAGGCAGGGCTACAAAAGGCTCCATTTGACAAACATCTGGGGTTTCTACAAGACTCTTGCCCCATCAGCACTGTGTTAAGATGGTTTACTGAAGATCCCATAGCTAGCCCATTTGCAGCATCTCTGCATGACATTGTGCTGAGTGATTTCTCCCCATCAGATGAAAGTCTGAGTTATCCCTCCCTGGGTACGAGGGAAGAAGGCATTTCAAAGTGCAAGACCACTGAACTACCACCTGAGGGGACAATTGTCTAGAGGATATTTTTTAAATGCATTTGCCACATTTAAATAGATGGTTTCAGCCTGCCAGTCTTGGAATGGCTCCTAAAATAAACATCAATATAAAGAATAAGGCAATTTGTTTTGGATGATTAAGAGAATCTGGCTCATATATCCAAAGTGTGACAATTCCAATCACATCTTCATTTCAATTTACAGGGGAAGAAATAATCTAGGCTTTGTTATTGTTCATAATGCTGTTGCTATATATTTGACATGATAATCTACAGTATTAGTCAGTAAATTGACTCACTGGACTGCCCTTGATCATATGTTCCATTTTCTGCTCAGCAGGGCCCTCTCTAACAGCTATATATAACCAGGGAGAAAAAAAGAAAGACAGCTTTCTCTTAGATCATCACAATATGATGTTGCATTCGGTTTTCGTGTTGCTTCAAAGGTCATAAATGATGTGATCTTTTTGCCATCACAGATAATATATGGCTGCTGCTTCTCTGACTTGTCAACTCCTCATACAGAAATCCAATACTCCCCACTTGTCATGTATTCATTTCCGACGCATCTTCTCTTGCCAGGCCCCAAATGAAATAGTCATTGTATTCCTACCTGCCAGTTTTCAAGTCTTGGCTTGTATGGTCCTCCCTTGTCAAAACCCAGTTGTCACGTTAGCAATTCACGAGTACTTGCAGTAAATGTAAAATCTCCTGACCTTAATTAAAATTCTGTGTGCTTTTCTCTTAAATAAAGAAAATTGCTATGCACCTTAATCCATAGCTCTGCTCTTCTTCCATAGTTTTTCTACGTCTGATTACTAAGCTAATTGCACAGGCAAGTTGCTTTTAGACTGCATCATGTATTTACTAGTTTTATATCACTGTCAAAATAAGTATTAAATTAATCTTGTCTCTTTTTGTATGTATTTTGAAAAATTGTTTCCTCCGTCCAGGCAGAAGTTAAAATTAGGAGTGACCTCTAAAGGGGGCTAGAGGATGAAGGGCAGTTCTCAGGGTTAAGAAAGGATGAGAGCAGAGACTCAGAAAGCAGGCAGCTTAGCAGGAGATCAGCACAAGTTACAGAATATGAACTCATGTAGCTGTATTTCAGCAGCGTATCAGCAGCTGTGTAACCTGGACTGCTGCCGAGGAAGGGGAACTGCAGAGCCTTGGGACAGAAAGAGCCTATTGCTATTCCTGTCCAGAAGGGTAAATAATTGTTCAGAGTCCTTTTTACTGACCTTTGTTCCAGGAGTGCTTGTGAGTCAAGGAGAATTACAGGGTGTAAATCAGAAATACTCAGCTACAGGTCAGCACATCTACAAAGAGACATAATTCAGCTCACAGTCTCCCTGAGGAGCAATCCCTCACAAATCTCTCTTAAACTCCCTCCTGATATATTGGGCATGTTACAGAAGGAACTGTTTAAGAGCACTGATTAATATTATCAGCCACTGTAAATCTCCCAGTGTGCTGCCTGTTGCTGGCAGTGCCAGCTGGCTCTCAAGGACCCTTCTGGTCCTGTCTTCTGTGAGCCTCTGATTCTGTGTTTGTAATACGAGGAATAGAAAAGGAATCAATAACTGGCCAGGACAGGCAGCTTCCTCAACATTGTAATGCTGTTTGCATATTTAAAACATGCAAAGAGGCTAAAGCCTAAGCCTCTTTACTTCGAAAGCTGCTAGTAAAAGAGATCCCTGGGTTCATATGAATCTGGTACCAGTTCCTAAGACATCTTCACTTTGATATGGAAGACAAGAGAGGAGGGCTTGTGGGAACGAAAAGTAGAAATTCACATTGCACCACAGCCTGCCAATCACCCTGAGGTAACCCACCTTGGGATTACAGGTATCTGCCTCCGGCTAAGGCAGCCTGCAGCTTGCACAAGAGGTAAGGAATGATATGCCCCCCAAAATACTTTTTCTATTTCCCCTCTGCTGAATAATACCACAGGAGAGCTTGGTTCTTGTTTCTTAGCTGAAGGAGGTAGGTATTTGACAGACTCGTGAGAGTTGGGATGGGCAGCAAGAAACATACTGCAGAGGCAGTGACAGGAAAAAAGGGAGACTGAGAGCACTGGCTGAGGTTCCGCATGCAATAAAACCATCTATTAGCATCATATGGGGTTGGAAAAATATTCAGGAAATAACAGCTTTTAAGCTCAAAACCAGCGTAAGATAAAAACAATCATGTCATGATACAAGTCTGATATTCAACCCTAGCTATAAATGCCCACAAGATAACTCATCGAAAAAAGGGGAAAAGCAATAACTGAACAAAGCGTGATGAAATCATCAGTCTGCATATGTCAGTTAAAAAAAAAAAAAAAGATTATTTTTACAACAAAGTAACACAACATAAACCACAAGGGAAAGTGAACAAAGATCAAAAAGCAAATAAGAAACAGACAACACAAGTAAGCATCACCAGTATCTAGAAGTAATAAAAGAACAGGAGCATTCAGCACCAGAGCATCTTAAAAGAGCTGTTGTGTACTTGGGGAAAAAAAAGCATCCTTCGTGCAAACTTGAAAAAAAAAGTATTTACAGCTAGGGAGCAAGACAACAGTTTCTGTGCCTGCAAAAACTACCCTTTTTCTACTTTTTATTATTCTCTTTCACACTCCTGTGTGGTTCCCTACGAAAAAGTACAGTTTATACATCCTCTACATGAGCACCCAGCACAGGTAACAGTAAAGGCAGAAAAATAAAAGACTAACCCATTAGCGGCAAATACAGAACTGACTCCACTGTAGTTCATGACAGACAAATCTAGGACATCTCCAAAATAAGGAACAAAATGACAGTACTCAAAAACTTTTAAAAAAAAGAACTGCAACAGCTAACTAATCAATTGCTTTTCTGTAGGATCTGAAGCCACATAAAAGGTGAAGATATAGCACAGCAGAACTGGCTTAGTGTTACATGATATGTTTTTTTTTTTTTTTTTTAATTATGGGAGCAAATAATCTTGTTTTTCTCCATTGTTTTTGCTTACTTCCTTGGATGGGTTAAGGATGACAAATAGTCCCCCAACCACCATCTGAGAAATGCAGGATAGCAGGATGAAGCTAGCTTATGCTGAACTCCTTAAGTGTGTTGAAATGTTCCTGCTTTTATTCACATCATTGTACAAACATAAATACATCAGATGAGGAAAGAAAATACAAATACCAAAAATGCCTCACAAAACTAACTCTCCTCCTTTTTCTTTCAGCCCTGCTCTCCTTGCAGACACAGTCACTGAGCTCAGCCTTACTTTTTTCATGACGAATGCCAAACATACCCTGTGAATATGCATTAAAATTTGCAAAGTCATTAGTCACCCTGTTTGCTTTCATCTAACACATGGCTTTGGTTATTTCTATTCCTTCAATAACCTTGTACAAGATCCTTCTGCACTGCCAACACCCTTTTCACTTCACACAATTCTGGCTGCTCCAAAGGGCACATGCACTCCTAGATGCACAAATGCTGAGGAGCTGATATGAACATCTCAGAGCAAGTTTACGAAAAGTGTTTCAGTAATTCATAAATCTCATTCAGAAAACTGAGAGGAAATCCACTTTTATGGGGTCTGTGATGAGAGACTTGACTGTTGCCAGGTAGAAAGTTTAAGCTGAAAACAAATGCTACAGCGAAGAACACGTTGAATATGCTGAAAAGGCAGAAAGCCTATTTGCAAACTGGGTAGGGAGAGCAACTAAGCTAATTCTTGTTAGGCAAGAGTTGAGAAGTAACTTAAAAAAAAAAAAAGAAGTAGCTGTATAGAGTGATAATTCTGAAAACAGCATGAAAATCAAGAAATGACTAATCCCCTTTAGTTTTGCTAGGCAAATCATTACTAGAAATATTGGTGAGGCCACCTGGAGTGAGAAGCATGATATCCAGACATAAAAGGCTCAGAAGGAGAACTAGAATTAATAAATTCAGAAAACCTGAAACCCAGGCATGGCAGGACATGCCAGTATGTGAGGGCCTGGGGGAAACTGACAATTACTAGGCAGACAAGCACAAATGAGATCTGGTGACCTCTCTGGGAATCACAATGAAAAGGTAATGTAGGGAGAACAATGTCTAAAATATGTTGTGCCTCCTCTGCTTTTTCACCTTAGACATGAACACTTACACACACAAATGCCCATGGAATGACCTGTCTGCTAGAATATTGGCTGACTTTATGGTCTAATAAGCAAACTGCAGTTAAATACCCGCTTAATTTGCCACTGCTGCTCTATAAAGGATGGGGCAGGAGCTTGCAAAACTTACAAGGAAGGTAATTGTCTTTTCTGAGAGCCACTGGAAGTTTATAGGAAATAACTACATAGCCTATTGATAGGACTGAAGAATTAATGAGCAAGAGCACAAAGTAATTTTCTGAAGACTTGAGTACCAACGCACTGGTGTAAATATCTGTGAACACAAGAATGTCCCCCCGAGTTTCACATAGGAATTCCTATGACAGCGGCAAGGTCATCAACCTGTCATAGTCTGGACAGATTACTCGTGTAGTATTAGCACTCATGCTGCACATGCAGTGAAACACATGGTAATACCCAAATACATCCTAATTAATCTAACTAGGTACGTTACAATGAAAAAAAAAATAGCGTTAGGACCTAGCAGTATGTCTTCTGCACAGAAGGTACCAAAGGCTGTAAAAGAGCATCTTGTGAAGGACAAGTTGTCTTCATTTCATCAGCCTGTAATGGCGTCACACTCAATTAGACTTTCTATAATTTCCCTTGCCTTCCATGCTCAGAACAGAAGAAAAAAAAAAGGCCTACAATTCTGCAGATGGAGCAAACAAGGAGACTTAGTGTTTGATTTTACACAATGCTTTGCAAAACATCAAGACTGTGAATGTGCCAAAACCTTGGTTTTTGCAGAAATATCTGTTGCACAGCTCTTGCCTGTCAATATGACAACCAAGACAAAACATATTAGAAGAGTGAGACCTCCATGGAAGTGAAAAAGGAAGCTGACATAAGTTAACAGACAATAGATAGATACATTTTTTTGGAGAGTTTGTGCTAGAGAGCATCAGGGCTGCTCCATGCAGGTACCAATGTGAGGCTGCATCCTGAAGAGGCAATGTACAACTTGCTTTCTTATAATGGAGTATAAGAGCTCATGTTTGTGCAACTCAGATAATCTCTAATGAACAGGGTTTATGATCCCCACTCTTAATTAGCTATTCTTTTGGCAGATTACAGAGCACCTGAAGGCAAGACTCCACCACCAGCATGTTTGGGAAGGCTTAACAGAAAAATGAATGAGTCAGTCCTAGGCAAAGTACTTCCATGTGACTAACAGAAAGAATCACCTCAGAAAACTTTATGTAGAATCAGCTGAAGAAAGTGAGATGAGGCATCAAAATAAAGATTTCCTGTCACCTCAGAGTCTTGTCATAATATCACGGAGAAATCAAAACCTTGGCACCTCACTAGAATAACCTACACTTATGCAAGTGGATCACATGTGTGTGTGTACAAATGCACGCACACTGTCTGTGTGAGAAATTATACACACGGGTTAGAAGTTTAATGATTCAAAGAGCTATGCAACATCTCAAGCAGATGTTACAAGCTTGATGCAGAAGTTCACAGGCATGATTCTGGGTTTCTCTTAGTCCACGTGTTTAGGTAACCACAGCAGCCTTTTCTGACCTTTCCAATTTGTTTGGAAAGCGCTAAAAACACTCTGGCAAACTTATTCTGCCATTAACAACCAACCAACCACTGGAAACTGAGCTTACCGATAGCAAGAACACCACCAGTCCTTCTCGGCATTGTCCCTGTTGGAGTACAGAAGTGTTGGGTGAGCAGACCCAGGGCTGTGCCAGCTCTGAGATGCCATGAGAGGAGCCCAGTCACAGAGAATGGAAGTGGGTTAGTGACCTGTGGCTGGCCTTGGCAAGTTTTCAGATGCTTCCAATTTGAAATGGGTGAGGACTCCGGGAAGACTCAGTAGCAAGCACTCAGAATATGTGGAGCTTCAAGGTGTTTATTCCTCCGAGTGTAACTCATCCTAGCCCCTTCCTCCTGTTGCAGCAAAAAAAAAATCTCATTCCCTACAACCTACACCCAGCTGGCCAATTGCCAATTTGCTATTACCAATAATAATAATAAATAAAGTAATAAAAAAGAAATCCATATTTACACTAACATCTTTCTCTAGCAGTGGATCAGGTGAAATAAACATCTCTGATCATTAAATCAAAATAAAGGTGTCAAGAATCAGTCTCTGACCCATCAGTTTGCTATAAGCAATGATTAGTAACATGAAAAGGAAATATAAAACAGTGCTGTTTTCCCTTAGGGGGAAAAAATGAGTGAGAGAAAGAAAGAAATTACTGCAACACTGCTTTTTTAAAAGTACTATAAAAACTGGATTTTACTGGAACCCATGAAGTTTTTCAGACCTTGAGACACAACGAGGTTTCAAAAGTCTAGTTAATACAATTTGGTTTTGCACAATGTCATTTGGACAACATCATTACAGAATGCTTCACAATTAATTACATTCAAATAACAGCTTCCATCCCCTGTGGAGAACGGGATTAATTGGGTCAGATGTAAATATGCATTTCATGGATCTTACTGAACACTTGCCCATCTCACCAATTTACCATGTAATTTGATACAACTGGTGTGCTATCCTCTGGAGACAGGCAGAACAAGCACAGTTGCAAGTCTGGGTAGAAATACACTGATACAGCAATGCTGATATACTTAGCCCGTATTATGCTTGGCTACAACAGTGTCACACTTTCATTCTCTTGCAGAAACACTAGTTTGTGCTTATTCATGCTGAAATACTCATCTGTTGGATATGAAGCTTAGGACAGAACTCAGAACTGATAAGAAGTGTTGTGATCGACAAAGGATCAGAAACTGTCCTCCTCCCAGGTGTCTTCACTCTCCCATTTCTCACCTGCAGTGAGAAACCCTGAGATCAGGGCCTTTTTGGATCCTGATTCTGGGCAGGAAAAGAGTAAAGATAAGATATCTACAATGGGATAAACAAAGGAGCCAACATGGGACAAAGTTTTTTTCCTTAACACCTTGCGCAGCCTAAGCCAAAGTCTTGAGACTGCAATGTATTTTCATTCTCTTTTTGGACACTTGGTCAGGGACAATTTAGGTTAAGTGTACTCCTCCTGCAGGCTTCCTTCTTCATTTTTGATCATGAAATGTGTTTTCAATATTTTTTTTCCACTGGATTTTTTTATTAATTAAGATAGGTCAGAATGCATCCAATGAAGGAACCACCTTTTCTAAAATAATCTGGAAAACTCAAATTTGTGCCTGTGTTAGGTGGGTCTTGAAAAGCTATTTTTTGTGCTTTAAAGCATCAAAAATAAGAACACTGCTTCCTGGCTCTTTTTAGCTTTCTCTGCCCTATTTTCAGTTTGTAATCTCCCCTAGGTATAGTAAAAAATGAGACATTTGCACCCAGCTGGAGAGTACCTTTCATGAGCTGGAAAACTGCAGAGTTCATTTCTGGTGTATTTCCTGCTGTTCATGAGTAACTACCAGGACAAACTCACTCAAGTGAAGTGCAAACTTCAGTCCTCAAGGCTTGTCGGTTCAGAGCTGATCCTTTCAGCCACTGCATGCTGGGTAGGTACAAGAGAGGACTCGGAGCTTCTAAAGCAAGAGTAACACTACCGAGCAAACAAAAAAACTCTATCAGGTACACCTTCAGGCTTTTGCAGTCCTACCTTTCCCAGGTGGCACAGCACACTGCTGTTTCATAGCCGCAGTTCTGAAATTTTGTGGGTTTTATTGTTCCGCAGCCCCTTTAAGCTTCTATGTTCTGTGATACTTACATCCTGTTCATATCTTACTTAATGTTAAGGATTAATGTGCTAGGGTAGTTGCAAGCTGGCCAACGTGGTTCATTATACTGCATCATGTCCTGGCTGGTGTTTTGGAGCAGAGCCTGGTCCCTATGGTGTGATTATCTCCCACGGGATACTCCATGTTGCACCTTTCTGATCATTTCAGTGAATATTAATATTTGCCATTTTGTAGTCTTATCAGCTTCCCATTAGTTCTCTACTTCTCTGGATTTCACTACCTCTACACTAGGCTTTTTTTTCCAGTCCTCCTTTTCACTTATATTTTTCACAGAACTATGGATTTTGTTCTCCCGATTTTGTCCACTTGGCTCTGTCTCTGCTCTGGTACTTGGTTACGTTACTTCAGCTTGTATATTCGAACCATACCAGCTTTTATAAATGCTTAGATATTTGTGACTTGATACCTGGAGGTGTTTCTCAGAAACTAGTATTATGTATTCCATAAATTAGTCTGCCTTTAGTTACAGAATGGTTAATGTGTCCTTTTTTATTATTATTTGGGTTTCAGAGTTCTCTCTTTGGAAATATAACTGTCCTTTTTCTCTTCTGTTTCTTAGTTTCAAGTGAAATATATAAAAAAAGTCCATCATCACATAGTGTTTGAAGCTCTAATACACATTAATCACAGACACTCAATTATTTTAAGTTTTCCTAGCTTCTTACAATATTGCAACAAAAACTTTAGTACTATTTTTCACAACACTTGTAAACAGTTCCTTATAAAAAAAAAATTAAAAAAAAATCTCTATTCCACTATTTCTTTGTCTATGCTTGCTTTTCACTGGAAAATCTTCTGAACACATTGGTATTACTAAATTTTTTTGATCCATTGCTTGTATACCACCCCTCCCTTGGCTGAACATCTTCGTTTCCTACAGGTTACTCTGTCTTTTAGGACTCTTGTCACTCTCCAGGCTTCTGTCTAGAGTTAGACTAAGAATTTCTGTAAAGATATTTTTCTAGTTTGAAACAATGCTTTAATTGTGAGTTTAAATGTTTAAACTCACTATAGTAAGCCCATTTAATAAATAATAAAGATACTTTGATGTTAACTAGGGCCAATGCTAGTCTATTCATGCTCACAAACAAAGATAAACAAGGACATTCAGATGAAGTTGCACGGGGAAACAGCAACATGTTGAAATATATTGTGCCTATTGTTTAACTGGTTCTGTGTGGTTGTACATGGGACTGCTACTTCAAGGTAATGATCATTTTGGTGTATTTATCTTCTGCTAGAATTTTTCTGCACAATTACATTAAAGTGCTAATGCAATTGCCCTGGAGAAGGAAAATAACCACAATATCTTGAGCATGTTTATCTACAGCAGAAGCTACCCACTCTTTAATCCGCTAAGTAAGCAAGATGTCAGAGAGAGAAAAAGCCATTCAGACTCAGATTCCTATTTTTCACAATGAAGCTCATGTGCTAGAGCTCGCTCTGTGAGCACCAAAAATAGCACAGCAAAGAGGGCTTTCCTTGAGCACTTCCATTATTCACATGATGCGGCATCTTACGTAACGCAAACCCTGCACGTTATCCCACCGAGTGCTGTACACACAGATGCTAGTGGACAAAAATTTCCATTGGGGACAGTAGTAACAAGTGCTTTAAAGGCCAAGTCAGGATAAAGGCAGTGATTTTTTCAACTGGCAAGCCTAGGAAAGCTTAGAAAATTTACTGGGGGTCTGATGGAGGGATTTCGATATGATTAAAATGGCAGAGATGGTCTTTGCTGCTCAGTGCGTGCTTCCCCTTTTTGAAGATGGAAATATTTGATCACCTTGACAGTTTCAATGCTTTTGTTCAGGGCACCTGCCTGCCCACTGGCACTTCCATCCAGAGATCAGCAGTTCTCTGGACCACTCGGCCAGCTGCTGCCACCTCTGCTTAGTGGAGTTATCCTTTGCTGCTGTAACCACCGAGTCTCAGTCCCAGCTCTGTCATTCGAAAACACCATTTGTGCCTCCCTCTGCTAATCTGCATGCATCTGAGCCCCGCTGGCTGCAGCACTGTTATTTGTATTGCTCTGTGTTCCCTGCACATGGGATTAAAGTCTGTCACAGCCTCCAGCTGCACAGTTTTTTGTTCAAGCTACAAAGTATTGATTTTAACACTAACAGTCCCAGACTTAACCTCTACTCTTGGTCATGGTATAATTTAGGAAGTCATCTTTGAGATGCTTGTACGAATACTAGTGTACTGTGACTCATTTTTACTACTGAACATATAACATAATAATTACAGTTTTCAAAAAGGGATGATTAAGCCCATGTAAACAGAGTTCTATTTTCCTGGAAACCCATCATTTTGGAAAATAAGCAAATCTTGTTTGATTATTACAAATCATATTTTAAAAATCAGTTGTTTTCTTTCAGGTGATCTGGCACTAAGAAAATTTAGATTTTAATGTAATGAAACTGTACTACATCTTCAGTGCCATCAGACTCACGGCTTCTGTAGCCTATACACTATATATACAAAAAGTGGTATCATACATAGTAAATAAAAGCCATTTCTGTCAGTGAAATGTGGTTACTGTTGGATGTATTTCACTGCGAGCAGGAAGACTACACAAATCTTTAGGATAAACATTGAATATTTCCTCCAGCAGAAACTGCACGGTGGGCACAGACAGGGTGCAGGTCTGAGTAGCGAAGGACATAGGGTTTTATTCTGTATGGAAGGTGACAACCGGTCCTGACAGTGCAATCTTTTCTAATACAGTGACAGGACAGTGGTTCAGCTGTAAATACAGTTTCTTGTACATCAACAATGCAGCCTAAGCTTTCCTAGAGAAACATTAACCAGCCTGACTTCTGGTTTCAGAGATTTGACAGGCTCAGGTTTGTTGTGCTTTTGTACAATGCTCTGAGGGTTGCAGCACTAAGAGGAACAAGACACAGAAGTAGCAATAACAAAAGCAGTGATAGAGGTGTAGGCTTACAAAACTGTGAACAGTATTGTTTTGTCGATCTAGCTGCTTAATCTAGGAATCTTGCTCAGGCATGGCTTGGTCCTTATTTTTTCAAATTAGCACTGAATGATGCAGTATAAATATTCAATCACCCTCTTTTCCACTCTTTCTTCTTGACTATGTCACAGTCACTTGCCTGTGAGTTTTACGTTTGCATTCACCATAAGCCCTTAGTTCAGCGAGCAATAAGTAAGCGAGCCAAGCTCCCTGCTTGTGAGGCTTCTTGTGGCACCACAGGCTATGTTCCCCTATGCACATAAGTGTCCTTTTCTTGAGCAGAAAAGTACAGAGCTGCACCTATGGCAGCACTACTCCAGAAACCTCCATCTTGATGTATTTCCTGTGTTCACCCAGCTAGAGCAGTGTTGGGTGTTCTCTAGGGGAAATCAACTCCAATGCAGCTTCAGCTCTTAGGGCTTTACAGCAAAAACAAACAAACAAGCAAAAACAAAAACAAAAACAAAAACAAAAACAAAAACAAAAACAAAAACAAAAACAAAAACAAAACTAGAGAGATATAGTCCCTCTTTGTACAGTCCTGGATGTATATATAATATCAGTATTAAAAAAACAGTAGAGAGATTTCTGCAAGCTTCCCTTAGGCAGAGGGTATCTGGGTCCTATGCGAACCTTAGCTGGGCTACTTGTACTAAGTGACTGATAAAATACACAGCACTACGTACTTACTTGCACTGGTTTTGTAGATGTATGACACCAGCTTTCCGCTGGCAGCACAGTAATACTGATCATATCTTCTAGGAGACACTAAAAAAAATATTTTTGTACTCATTTCTCTATGTGTGTAAATATGACTATTTCTACAGTAGAAAAAATGCAGAAATGAAGGCTCTCTTCTACTGTTTGATACTGTAGCTCTTTAAGAGAACAATTTATTACTTTGCAAGCCCTCTATCCTAATTTTGCTGTGTAACAGGAGCAATGTTTTTTGTTTTGATTTGGAAAGCCAGTAATTCCCTTTACAGTGTACAAAATCCACTGAAATCATATGCATCCTATAATCAAATAACTTTACAGACCTTGATCAAAGTAAGAGGCCCATTACAGCTTAAAAGCTGTTCAGGCAATCTTTTTTGTTTTGTTTTGTTTTGTTTTGTTTCAGAAAACCAGGTCCTGAAAGATTTAAATTCTAGACCCTTTTTATTTAAACGAATGAACCGGTAGCAAGCAGTGAGCTGCACACTAAGCTCATTTCTCTCTCCATCACTGATTTTATTACTTCCACAACTCACCCGTAATCTGGATCTATCAGGTGGTATTGTATTGCTTCAGATCTGCTACACATCATACTGTGTAAAAGATTTCAGCCCCATGGTTCTTCTCCAAACAAGTAAAAAGAAAGCAATGAAATACATTTTTTGGTTCACAGCTATTCATACTCCACTAAACAAGGTTTAGGACAAGATGAGAAGGAACAGTGCAGGCTGACAGTTCAGGAATAAATACCGCACCAGTAAAAATGTATTTCATTATACATACCTAGTTTGGTTGGACTGCACTCATCTGAAAGATGACACAGTGTGGGGTTTTCTGTCTCAAGGCATTCCTTATGCTCCTGCTTCATGGTCTCCCTCCCTCCCCCGGCCATCCCCACCCCACAGCTCCTCTCCCCCCCCAGGTTAAACAGGGTTAGCCTTCAGAATATACATGCACTTTGCTTAGGTTTGGAAAGGGAATTGCACAACCCAACTGTGGAAAAAAAAAGCAAGCATAAGGAAGGGTCACAAGAACGTGCAACATGAAACTGCTGTTCATGCTGGGGACAGTACTGTATATTTTGTGGGGACATTTAGCAAAGAGAACACAAGAGGTTACTAGTGATGCCATGAAAATCATCCATTCTGCTGATTTATGACATCACTGCGCATACACGATCTCTCTCTTGCTTTCTCTTTCTTACTACGGTTTTACCCTCAAACTTGAATTGCCGATCTGATTCACTGTCCCGTAAGCTGATGACTCTTTGCTCCGCAAGCCATTCACGCGCCTCACGGACTCGATGCTTTCATTCCCAACAGTCATAGTCTGTGCCTGTCCCCAGATTGTCAGCAAGAATGAGAACAGCACAGTGGCAACACAACGACATACGTACACAACACGCAAAGAGAAGAATGGTTCAGTTAGAGAACACCATCATGCAAAACAACACGAACCACTTTAAACGCAAAATAAACTGAGAATAACGTTGTGAGAGACAAACTCAGGTAAAGAGATGCAGAAAATGCCTCACAAAGAGATGGCCTCAGCATCACTATTCTCTATTTTGAAATTTGTGCAAACAGATTCATAGGAAAAGTGATAGCAAGCCTGTGCAAATGGATGTGTCTTACTCCAACAGAATATTTCACAGTATTTAATTATGGCATTGTCCATTTTGCATAGAATCAACTGACTTGCTTAGACGATGTCTTCTGGAGATTAGATTTTAAATACCTTTCTCTTAATAGCCACCAAAATAATCCTTCCCACAGCAGATGAATGATGACTGCCACGGACCAAAACTTCATAATTTTCAAGTGATGTCACTGTCATAGTGTTACCAGTGGTGGCTGCTTGCCAACTAGTTCACCCCTAATGAAGACATCATACCCCAAACTGAAATTACAGACCCAGTTCAGCAGCTTCTGATGCTGCTATGCAGTTTTTGGAAACAGAGGTTTCCAGTGGCGGTACCTCTGGATTGTGTGCCTGCAGATGAGCAAGCATTTCTGTTCCTTCCCGTAATCTAATATTAACGGGAATCTCAAACCATCTGACAATAGCATTAAACCAGAGGACAGCACTGGATTGCTTCCCAGAGCATCCATCAAATATTACATTAGCTAATGAACAATTATTAGACAGACCTGTCAAAACAAAAATGCCCTATGCCATTGTTGTCATCCCTCTTATAAGGAAACCATTATCTGCAGCTTGAAACACTTGTGCAGCTTAAGTGAATATTTACTTTGCCTAGTAAATGTTCATGTGCAGCAGCAAACCTAAGAGTTTCTACTGATACTAAGATAACAGTGGCACAGATACAGGAAGGATAAAGATGTTATAGTTATGGGAATGATCATAACTGGACTAAAATTCAGTTCAATATATATTCTTGCCTTTTCATTCACCAAAGGGGGAAAAACAAAACAAAAGAAAAAAAAACAAAACAAAACAGGAAAGATTGACAGACTTCCTAAAAGTATTTTTAGACTGACATCTAAGTTAAGAGCAAGCCTCCCTTCTGCATTTCAGTTACTGGTATAAAATGATATAATCATAATACTCAAAAAGCATTTCTTTGTTAAAAAAAAAAAAGTGAAATTAGTATCAGTAACAAACTGTGAAATGATAGAATATAGAAAGGAAATTGTCCTAATCCTTCCCTTTTTCTGGGTGGTCAACTTTACTGGTTTTGAGCATTGGTGGTTTAGAAGTGAGGTCAGAACTGCTGATCACACCTGCAGTGGGCTATGCTAAAGAATTTCCCATTTTAGCATAAAAAGACACCAGAAAAGATAGGTCCCAAGCACATGCTGATGTCAGCACATCTGGATGATGTCAAAGAAATAATATTGGTACACTATCTGTGTCACTGCTTCCAACTGTTCCTTATCTGCTAGTTAGTGCCACATAATAGCATAATATTTGGGGATTAGAAGAAAATATAATGCCAGTCCAGACTGGAATAGCTAATAAATTTATATGTAAAGGTGCAGCTGCTTCAGCAATTTCGAGAACAGAATAAAATTCTTGGAATCTGTGACCAGTCTATTGACATTTATTGATATCTTCATGAACTGCAAATAACCACACCAGCCAATTTTTATCTATTTCTCAACACGTAAAGCACTAAAAAGGAAATTTTAGAATAAGACTCTCCTGCAAGGGCAACAACTGAAGTGAGAAATCAACCTGTGTGTCAAGAATGCTGTCAGGGCAAAGTCAATTGTCCTGAGTAAAGGGCAAGCTGTACCTTGTTTTGTCTCCTTTGCCTTCTTCGAAGCCTCAGAAACTCCTTGTGCTGCCGTGAAACAAAGTTGACTGCTGCATATTCTAGCAATGCAGCAAAGACAAAGAGAAGGCACACGGCCATCCAGATGTCAATAGCTTTTACATAGGAGACCTAGAAAGAAAAAGGACATAGCATATTATGTTTCAAACTTCTTCATAAGCTGAAGATATTGACATGAAAAAGTAAACACATTTCTGCACAGCGTGAATTCCAGTTGCTCGATTAGGTGTTTTTTTGTGTGTGTGTGTGTGTTTTTTTGTTGTTGTTGGTTGGTTGGGTTTGGTTTGTTGCCTTGTTGGTTTATAACAAAATAATCCAGCTATTCATGGATATGTGTGTTCACAGAGAACACACAAATTATGAGCTACAGCCCTGAGCAAAAGAATCAGGATAAGTCTAACAAAATACAATTGTGTTTAAAACTCAAAATCCCAGTTTACCAGAATGAATATGAATACAATACCTATTGAAAAAAACATCCTAGAAAGGTTATATTTTTCACCTTTTTTTCTCTTGTATGAACCAATTAGCATATTGATTAAATGTCTACATTTGATATCTATAACCTGAAAGTAAACTCAGGGTACTGTATCCTAATGGTTGATATAACTTCACTAATACATGTGGTATTAAATGTTCGATCACAGTTGCTTGACTTCTATCCAACAACTTTATAAGTAAAAATAAATCTTCACAGACATTATCCATTAGAAATACCCAAATACCAGATGCCTTTATTATAGCAAAAGCCTATTCTGATTTGAGTTGACAGGTCCACAATACGATCAGATGTATTAAGCACAGTAATGTCACAAGATTTTTATCATATTACCCACACAGCAGGCCAAAGAGTAGCCAATTAATGAGCTACACACTATCCATATCAAAGGTACGTTGTCCTCCATAGCTGTATTTGGTCTCTGCCTTTCTTTGTAGTCTTAGAGTTTTTAAGCAAAGATCTTATGATTAAGCAACAGCAGGATGTCTCTACTGTTTATCAGATATTACATCCAGGGTGGAATTATAATCATCTGACTTTTAATGTCTGCAAAATATATGTGAGTTAGTTGCCTAAACTCCTTTGATATAAACGAACCAAGGAATGAAGAATAGGCATTTCTAGGATGCAATACATCTGAGCTGTTTTAGATGTCCACTTTAGGATGAGATGAATAACACCCTAGCAGCGCTTTTTTGTCTTCGCGTCTGTGTATAGGAGCTTAGAACCTCATGATCTCGGCATATATGCGTGAGACTTTATGCAGTTGTCTAAATAAAAACATCACATACTACCATCTTAGGTACTTAGCCTCCACTTGATAATCCAGGACAGCACAAATCTCCAGTATCATGATAGCTGGTCCTCTGGAGATATCTCAGAAACCCAAAAGCATCCCAAATGGCACCACCACACAACTGAATTAAGCTAAGAAAAATGGATTGTACCCAAACTCTGAAAAATTATAATCAACAGGCATTTAATGTCAGAGTAGTACCCTGCAGGTTAAGCAATCCAGTGCAGTCAAAACATGCAGTAGACTGAAAAGAGAGCAGAAAAGAATGTGTCATGCATCTAACAACCTCATGTTTAGTAGAGCCAATATCCACCTCAGGAGAATCCCCTCTTACCCTAAGATACTTTGCACATGCTATCCAAATTGTCCTGGCTCTTATGCTCATGGATACCATTTTGTGACAAGGGAAGCATGCCTATCTCTGTAGATTTTGCTCCTGTTCACCATGTGCTTAAATAGCATTATTTGTCAAAGCCTGTAGAACATTTTTGTTAACATCAAACAGAATATACTGCACTATGTGTTCCAGCAAGCAATACAAGAAGAGGAACTAGCATTTAAAGCATGGCAGAAAAGATACAGAGCTCCATTTTGCAGATCCTGAACACCGAGAAGGTCTTTTTGGAGGAGACAAGTATTGTTATACAGCCTGCATCAGGAGAACACACACTTCTGCAGCTGAGGCCATAGTCCAGCTCCACACTGCAGAGCCCACTGCAGCGCTCACAGTACAGCATGCCCAGGCTGGGACGGAAGAGGACCATTCAGCAGGCAAAGGTGATAGTGTGAACCTGTGCCTTTCGGTTAGATATCACACAGGTATGCATCTCTCTCACACACACAGAAAAATCTTACAAGTGACATATTTGTTGGGCAGCTGGGAAACCCAGTGAAAACTCTGCGATGTCCCAGACACTCTGTGCCACAGGCTGAAGCGCAGTAGGAATCAAGTCGCTGTAATTTCTGTAAAATGCAGCTAAGTTTAGGTTGTTTGTTACCTTCCTCGAAGGGGCAGCTTGTTTTGCTTTACAAACGCCCTTAGGAGACATATTAGACATGCATAAACAGCTGGACTGTGCTGCCAGAGACAGCACAATGCAGGGAGCTGAAGTCACAGGAATCAACATTTCTGACTGTACAAATCCTGTCCTGGTGGGCTTAAAGCAGTGAGGGCAAAATAATAAAGAAAACTCTGAGTTAACCTTCCAGCCACTGACACAATGCTGTCGTAAATGGCATCCACACACTTGCTGAGCCATCTGGATTATTATAGATCCAGGCTGCTGTGCTGGGATCAGAGGATCACAATATACTTGGCAGGTACGCAGCTTGTTTTATTGTGTAGTCATTGCCACACCATGGCACAGATTTAAATGCGCAAACAGAAAGCAATTGCTTCCAAAACACATTCAAAATAAATATATGGAAAAGTGCTATTTCACTTCTAAGTGATATCTGACCCCCTCATTTCATATCACTTTATATCATTTTTTTCCTGCATATCTATCCCTGGTATGTACAAAATTCTGCTGTTAAAAATCTAAAAGCCTATTAAATTTTCTGAAGCCAGATTTTTCTTCTAGCCATCCCTATGCCTGGAAAACTACGTGAGTCTTTTACACCAAGACTAGGAGGTCCTCATCTGGTACACATTTCCAGGGAAGTTTTAAGATGGGTGCCCAGCTTTTAGATCAGCACTTGGTGTGTGCTGTAAAGCATACACAAAACAAAAAATCGATGGACTTTAGGGTCTCTTCCTGCTTTAGCGGACCTTTTGTCTGTATCTTCCTTCAATTAGGAAAGGGCCACAGCTACCAGATCACAGACTGCTCTGAAGTGAGCCCCTCCCAACCACCTCTGCTGAAGCTGTTCCACTTTGTATGAAAACACATAAAAATACATTGGCTTGGGGACTGGGAACAGTCTCCTCTTTCCAGATGTAAATGATAACCTGTGGAATGAATTCATCCCCTGTCTGTGTCCTAAACACATGCAGTGATTGAGAGGGCTGTATCACAGAGTATTTCAAGGTGGAGGAACAATTTCCTCAGGGACATGAAGACAGAAAGGTTGTGAATTTGATCTACACATTCCAGGTGAATGCTATAACCACTTGCCTACCATATGCTTCAGCTTCTCACTGTGGTATCTCACATGTCAATGAAATGCCCTTTTCTAGAAGCTCCTCAGCATTTCCCACTTATCTCCACAGGAAACCCTCCGCTCAGCAGGCTCTATGATGTATCTCATTCCTAGATGCTTATTTCTCCTTTGCACTGTACAGGGAACTTTTCACATCTAATTTTCAGTTAAAAATACTTCTGAGTGACGCACTCTTAGGAGCTGGGGTCTGCAAAACTGAGTACTTTGTGATAACACAGGCACACTCCTTGCTTTGGCAGATTCTTGCACCAAGCCCAAAAAGAGTTAACACACTGTTAGCAGCTATGTTTTTTTTTTCCCAGATTGCAGTCTAGCATGAAAACTGATGTGTCTGCCCAACCAAAAGGCTAACAGCACTTGCTTCAGTAAGGACCTCATCAAACAATGCTTTATCTCCTGCTTCCTTAACTACTGCATCCAAGTTCTTTGAAACATAGTCACTAATGTGTACACATTTTTGGAGAAGGTTTCCTTGCACCTAACTAAAAAAAGTTATGTACTTTTTTTTTGTTTGTGTTTTTGTTTTTAAGTTAATACTAAGAAATACGGGGGGAGGGGGGGGAGGGGCAAAATGCCTCTAAGTGGAACATAGACATCAACACCATAGTCAAAAGAACTGTACTCTCTAAAAATGCCTATCTGTCATTTTTGACTAAGTCTGGAGAGTTATGGATGGCTATTTCAGGTGTAGATATCTGCTTTATACAGGCCTGTGATGGTAAGATAAAGCCTGTAAATCATCTTTGTTAGCTAGTGTCTTGTTACCCCACACTAGTCTACGTAGTATGTACTGTTACCTTAGTACCTACCACCTTTCTCATAATTTCTCTTACAGGACAGAACACAAGGCATACAATAACACTACCAATTCAGAGTTAACATTATCAAGCTGCCAAGCGTAAAATGAAAAAGTAGTACTGGTTGTTGTTTTTTTAAAGGTAGACCTTGCAAAGCATTCTCTGAAAAGCCCATAACCCTGATAGTACACTGGCTCCATTTACTTTGCAGTACTTTTAGAAGTAGTTGTTTGGAAACTCTGTGTCATTCGGCATTATCATGTTCAGAAAGCACATTAAGATTTTTTTTTTGCCCTTTTCTTTCTTTAAATAGCTGCTCTGGTTTTTACTGTATGTCGAACAGCTATTTTTTTCTTTCCTTCTTTCCTTTTGTTTTTTTTTTTTGGATGGTGGTGGTGGTATTTAAAGGTTCCCACTAATAAAACCATAAATTATATTAATTATTCAGATACTCTGTAAATGTTTTAGGGCCAGCTCTATTTCTGTTACAGCACAAGCCTCTTGAGACAACTGCTTTAACTCTCTGATTCAGTCTAACAGGTGTAAAATGGGAATAAAGACACTTCTATTCTCTCACAGTATTCTACATTGTGAAAATAATTTCAATAAGCAGTGTAAAGATCTCAGAATTCATATATTCACTTATTTTTGTTGATAAGATCTCATTAAAAAATATGTATCTTTGACTTGAGTTATGAAGCCCAAATCCTTTATTTTGTACAATTCTAGGCAAGAATTTTCAAAGAAGCAAATCTTCAGCTACTGGGAAATGTACAATTTGGAAACAAATGTCTCTTATGCAGTCAAAGAATCTCTCGGGGAAAAAAAGTTAGAGAAGTTTTCAGATTGGAAATATAGAAATAGAAGAAAGTAACATTTTAACTCAAAACTGAAATCAAAGTTAAGTAAAACTGCCTTCCTGTACTAGGAATTGATGTTGCATTAAATTTCATTTTACTTTTTAAATCAAAGCACTTACATGAATTTTTGTTATCATAAAATCTGAATTCATAAAGAAACTGATAGCTCTTTCATTCATATCAGCTGTACACAGTTGAAACTGGAAGCACCAGCCCTAGTTTCACTGCATTTTCCAGACAGAAATGTTTCTGAATGAAGAACACGTTGTCTGTATCTTCTTTTTGTTTCACCATTATTCTGGACCTCTCTTTTCACCCAAGTGTTTCACTGCCAGGAAATATCATCATGCTAAAACAAATTCTTATCAGAAAATGCAAATTACTTTCTCAGTCCTAAACTTTCAGGCATTTTATACTATTCTGTTGTTGCAATGCTTTCCTGTTAATCATCCTTCATGTTCTGCAATTTTAGACAGTCATAATCACAGTGCAATACCTTGACTGGTCAGCTCAGCAAGACTTTCTAGCTTACTGGGGGGGGGGAAAAAAAAAAAAAAAAAAAGAAAACGTGACAGCACCAACTTTAAAATCAATGGGATTGACTTACTGGTGAGAAAACCTTCATGAAGCATTCAAGTAAGATAAGTAAAGCAATTGCCCATCGCAGCTGGCTCTGTGACCTGTTCTCAAAGGGCAATGGTTTTGCGGGACAGTAAGAGGGCTGATCAGTACCAGTTCTAACTGCTGCGATCTCACTCCTTTACACAAGCATCCCTGGAAATATAGAAAAAGTCCTCTAGGCCAAAATACTCTGCCTTCATATGTTTTACTTTTTCTGTGGAACAACCATGTGGGCAGAGAATGGGAGAAACTAGGTCATTTTTTCTTGCCTTGACTTGCTCAGTCCTTAGCCCCAACCCAGAGAATACCTTGGGTTAGGAGCTGGAGCTTCGCTTGGGCTTGGAAGTGAGTACACAAGCTGCAGAAGCTGCTTGGCCCCTTCTACATCATAAAAAAATATGGAAGAAGATGAGAACAGACAGGGAAAGGAGGCCCCTAGAGGTCTGTGGTTTGGTAATTCCAGTACTTAGAGCCAACGAATATTTTACAGCCAAGGACAAGAAGCTTTCAATACGTCTTAACATCCTCACAGAGACGAGTTCAAAACCAGTCTTATAAACAGGAACAGAAATCTTTGAAAGAAGAGTAAGGTTAAGAGCCTTGGGATGGCGAGGCCATCTTTGTGATGTTTATAGCACACCCACTACAACACACTAATCAACAACCAAAGTAATGACAAGGTTTATTGCAGAAAGGAATATTGTCATGCTCCAGAAGTTCAGCGTGAAGGATGAAAAAGGAGGGAATGATAACAAAAGCTGTCATCTCCCAGACTGAGACTGTGGCAAATGTTTGTTTGCATCTTCAAGACTTCGTTGTTCACATTCTTTCACTTATCTATTTTTAATGAAAAAGTTTAAGCTATCAAAACTATTATTCTGTTACTGGAAAATAAGCACTTGTACTATGGGCCTGATTGTAACAGGAGATGGTTCGTTGGTGATTAAGTTATGCATAAGTTGTATGTGCCTGTGCTGATTTTGGCTGGGATAGAGTTCATTTTCTTCATAGCAGCTCATATGGTGCTATGTATTGGATTTGTGATGAAAACAGTGTTGATAACACACTGATGTTTTAGTTGTTGTAGAGCAGAGTTTTTCCCGAGTCAAGAACTTTTCAGCTCCTCATGCTGCCCTGCCAGCGAAGAGGCTGGGGGTCCACCAGGAGCTGGGATGGGACACAGCCAGGACAGCTGGCCCCTGCTGAGGACAGCTAACCCCTACTGACTAAAGGGATGTCCCATACCGTATGAGGTTATGCTCAGCAATAAATGATGGGGGAGACGTTTTCAGGGCTGCCATTGCTCGGGGGCTGGCTTGGTGTCTGTCAGATGGTCATGAGCAATTGGGTTTTGCATTACTTGTTGTTTTGTTTTGTTTTGTTTTGTTTTCTTTTGGCTTTGTTTTTCCTTTGTTTCTTTTTGTTCTTTTTATTATTATTTAAATTTTTCTTATTAAACTGTCTTTACTTCAACTCACAAGTTTTCGAATTTTTGTCCTTCCAGTTCTGCCCCTCACCCCACTGGGGCAGGAGAGTGAGCGAGCAGCTTCACAGAGCTTAGCTGCCTACCAGGGCTAAACATCAGTACTGTCCTTCACCAGCTCACTTACTTCATTGCTAGGCAGGTTGGGAAGATACTAGCCTGACTGGTGACCTTCTTTCCTTTTGAGGTTAAATGGGGTTAAAATCAAGTCCCAGATGTTCCACTACAGAGCTCAGCTACTATTCTCAAAGTAAAATGTTTATTTTATGCTCACGTAACTGGTTTGGTTGGCTCATTGGATGAATGGAAAAACAGCGATAACTGGTGAATGTGAAACACACTTTTCCCAGTTATTTTAATAAAACAACTTTACTTTTTTAATTTGACTAAAATATCTTGTTCATTTTTTTCCCCAGAAATATCTATTTTGTCTTCCATTTTCTAATGAAATGTGGAACATTTTCAAAACAAAACAAGAAAGAAATATTTAATATAGAAATGCTGAAGAAAACTATCCTAACCTCCCTCCATTATTTGAAACTATCCACCAAATCATCAGGGATTCACAAGTTGTTCCAGTCACCCAGAAATGTCTTTTTTAGTGAATAAACTGTTCATTCGATTTTTATTTTTTTTTTTGCTCTATTTGTATCGTGGGTTCTGCCAAGTCATGAGACGCTAAGCTTCCCATCCACCACTGATGCAGAACTAAATGCTGACTGTATTCAAGCCAGAAAAAGTATGTAAAACACTTATGATTTGTTGTGTCTTCGAAGATGAAGAGTATCTTCTTATATTCTTTAAAGATGGTATGGAAGTTAAGGCATATACAAAGATGCTGGGCAGGGGCCAGAGGAGGTGTGTAACAAAATTCATTAATACGGCTAATAGTGATTTTAGTGTTGCTAACCATCCCAAAATGCTGCAGATGCAGTAAGTATTTGTAAGTGCTGACTGCCACCACTGCACCAGTTCAGTCCTACTCCCCTGGAAGAGGGAGAACAAGATGCTCCCCACATTAAGTCAGACTGAAAACTGGCGAACAGAGTGAAACTGGCTGCTGAGAAACCACAGGTACCCAACACTTTGTGAACCTCTGCAACACATGGTTGAGACCTAATTCAGATGACACAGGATTATGTTATGGTGCAGTGTATCAGCAGCAAGTGATAAAGGGAGCACAGAAAAGTTACTTCACACTGGAGACCCCTATTTCTTTAAAGTGTGTAACTCTATTCTGCATGATATATTGCAAAAAATAAACAGGTGTACCAGGTAAAGGAAAGCTATTCTAGAGAAGCATATATATATATATATATATATTTCTTTTTAGCATGAGCTGTGCCTGTACATATTTTATGATCTTTCTTCTCATACAGCATATTTACACCTCTAAAAATGTAATCCCATAAATACAGAATCAGTTATAAGGCTGGTGAAGCCAGAAGACTGTTTGTTTTTCCTTCCCAAGGGCATTTGAAGTATTGGCATATTCATCATGTGTCATTTTCTGTGATCATACGGTGTAGTTGCCTTGTATTTCTGTGGTGGGTTTACTCAGCAGGGCACCTGAGCTCTGCCACAACTGCTCTCTCACTCCCCATCCCCAAAGGAAAAGGGGAGAAAATACGATTAAATGGGCTCAAGGGTTGAGAGACGGACAGGGAGATTGCTCAACAATTATCAGCATGGGCAAAACACACTCTGCATAGGGAGATTAATATAATTGATTGCCCACTGATAACAGACTATAGCAGTGAGAACTGAAAGCAAACTACAAACCTCTTACCCCCATACAACCTCTTCTACCTCCTCCCCCCAAGCAGCACAGTGGAATGGGGGAATGGGGGCTGCGGTCAGTCCCTGACACTTCACCTCTGCCACTCCTTCACGGTCCCTCCCTGCCCCTGCTCCCCGTGGGGTCCCTCCCACGGGATGCCGTCCTGCCCGAACGGAGCCTGCGGGGGCTGCCCACAGGCAGCAGCTCTTCAAGCACTGCTCCCACACGGCTCCGTACCACGGGGTCCATCCATCCCCCAGGAGCAAACTGCTCCAGCACGGGTCCCCCACGGGTGGGCGGCAGCTCCCCCCAGACCCCCTGCTCCTGCGTGGGCTCCTCTCCACGGGCTGCAGCTCCGGCCCGGGGCCTGCTCCTGCGGGGGCTCTCCATGGGCCGCAGCCTCCTCCAGGCCACATCCACCTGCTCCACCGGGGGCTCCTCCACGGGCTGCAGCGTGGAGATCTGCTCCGTGTGGGACCCATGGGCTGCAGGGGGACAGCCTGCTCCACCAGGGGCCTCTCCACAGGCCGCAGGGGAACTGCTGCTGCCTGCCTGGAGCACCTCCTGCCCTCCTGCTGCACTCACCTGGGGGGCTGCAGGGCTGCTTCTCTCTCCTCTCTCTCCCAGCTGCTGTTGCCCAAAAGTTGTTTTTTTTTTTTTTGTTTTTTTTTTTTCTCCTTTCTTAAATCTGTTTTCACAGAGATGCAAACAACATTGTGTATTGGCTCACCTCTGGTGAACAGCTGGGTCCCTTTTGGAGCCGTCTGAAACTGGCCCTTTATCTGACATGCGGCAGCTTCTGGACTCTTCTCACAGAGGCTACCCCTGTACACTCCACTACCAAGACCTTGCCGTGTAAACCCAACACAATTTCCCCTTCCTGACAATTCATTCTTTCTGTTCAGGAAGTTTAGACAAGATGCACCACTTCCACTTCAAAGGCCTATGACTTCTTTGAAAATAGTGTGATTATTTTTAATGAGAAAGAAAAGAAAATGAGCAATAGCTTGTGGTTGTTTTTCTAACCAAACATTTTGCAGCTGAGAAAAATCCTGTGATTTGGACAGATAACGGTGTTGGTAGTCAGTTTGGGAGCAAACCCAGTGGTTTTATTATGCAGTGATAATGCAGGGACTGGCTGGCCTCTCCTACTGGGAATGAAGTAACATTCATATTGAAATTGTACCCACGGTCAAAAGCCTGGTTTTGCAGAAATGTAGTCAATTATGCGTGGTCTCAATTTTGACTAAGATTACAATAAAATGGAAATGTATCTTATCAAGGCCTGGAGCTGAATCTAGTTCAGACCACTACAGAAATGGTTGACAAAAAGGTAAAGAAGGGAAATAGTGAGTTATCTGAAAATAAGAGGTTCTGGTGACCCTGCCCCAGAGCTGTGTGTTGAGTTCATGCCTCCTAAACAAGGGCAGCGTGGGACTAGGAGTGAGCAGATCCACGTAAGGATACGTGAAGATCTCAGAATCAGACCTCCAACACCAAGCATAAGCTCTCTCCATATATATTCCATACATCTCTGTTCTTTTCCTCAATCTCATTTTGTCTTCTTCAGTCTTCAAGAAATCAGTATTGAATAAGAGCTCACAGCCATTTGACTGTCTTCTTTTTCCTTTAAAAGCAATCAGACTTCTAATATAGCTTTCTACGGTCAAAAGGAAAAACAATCTTCCTGCCCTCACCAAAAAACTAGGACTCTGCAACCGTGAACTACCCACAGGTTGCTACGACATCTCAGTTCCCCATCAATTAATCCTTCAGATTTGGTTTGTGAATAAAGAAAGTCATAAAAGCAATCTCATTTTGGAAGAAATAAAACCAGTATTTGTGACATTTCTTGGGTATGGACTAAAGAAACTAATCAACAGATCAGCAGAGCAGTGGTGATCAGTTTATGGAGGTGACAAATAAGGATTGATGTCCCTGCTACAAAGAAGCAGCTTCTCATTTCTAAGTAATTGAAAGACATTTATCACTCAGAAACACCCCCATATCCAGCTGGATCAGTGCAAATTGAGAATTACGTGTGGCTGCTGTAAGACATGGGCAAATACGCATAAGGGCGGCCTTTGCAGATACATGACAATGTCTCAGGTATCATTTACAATAAAAGTTTCTGAGTCTTCCTTCCTAGTGAAATCTAGATAATATTTCTCTAATGTCATTAAATGCTCACTTGTCTACTTGGACTCTAAGTGGTAAATTCCTCAGTGTATAAAATCGTGGATAAAAACAATCACCAAGGGAAAAAAAATGAGGAAGATTAAAGTGGAGTCACAAAACCACGATTGCATGATTGCTGGCAAGAGCTGCTGGCAGGATTTTGAAACAATGTCATTAAATTCATTAACAGAGTGAAATACTGATACTTACCAAAGGAGAATTTATATTTCAGATTCAGTTGAAATAAGAAGCCAGTGTGGTATGTATCTGGATACAGACAAAATGCCTACTTTTGGAATGCCAGGCTCTCTACTGTGATTACAGTTTTTTTGGTTAGTTGGTTGGTTGGCTTTTTTTTTTTTTTTTTTTTTTAACAGAGCATTAACTTAGGTTCAGAAAACCCTTTCTGTTTCCTCTGTAGATCATAAACTATCTAAGTCACCTAGAGTGAAAAGTAATCATCATTCAGCTCAGCCACATCCATTCTGAATGCAGTCATTACACCTGCCACCCAGTTAGGAAGAATTGCACTAAATTCCATTATTCTTTAACCTTTGAAGAGTTAACTGACTCAGTGCCTGACTGTTATCAAATAATACTCACAATATTATTTTTGTAGCAATAGGAACAAATCCCTTCCTTTCTCATCAACCAGGTAAGAACCATAAAACTGGTGGGCAGCAGTGTAGCTGCTGTGATTAATACCAAGAACATTTGCACCTATACATACATTTTTAGGTATAAATTTTTTTTAAATTTTATATCAATAAAACTGGGCTAATGCTTAGGTGGCTGCAGAACATTCTACAACATCCTCTCCATGCTATATTTCCTATTATAGTCACAACTAAGTGAATCATTAAAAGTTATCCAATTCATTGAACAAAAAACCAAATACCTAAAATTAGAAAAAGGATGCCTAGGGCAATATGCCTTTTTTCTTTAGCTCTTGGTCTTTGCTGAAGAGAGTTGATTTTTCTAATTCTTCCATAAGATTCTACTCCTAAATTCTGGATTTCTTAGGACTTTGAGCAGTTTAATCTGGTGGAAAAAGGCATTTATTTATTTTTGTGAATAGAGTTGATTTTTATGACTGTCAGTCTCTCTCGATTAGAGATGGGTAAATTAAACAAAACCTTTAGTTAGAGAAAATTGCCTTACCAACTCTAAATACATCCAAGTAAAACAACTGAGAATAGGATGGTTCATTACATTACATTACTCAGTATCTACATATGCTTCTTTCTTGAGTATCACTTGATTAGTTACTGTTCCTGAGCCACATATCATTCTTAATGATTCTTCTGGCTCTGTATTCTGCATTGCTACTTTCATCTGATTTGACTGGAAGGGAGAAAAAATATGTTTGTGTGCGTGTGGATAGTTTAAGCAATATGTAACTAATAATAATGGTGCAACAAAACAATCTGTATATACAGTCCATCAAAGAATTCACCTTCTATTGCTTTTTTTATTCTTTTTTTTTTTTTTAAGAAAAAGGGATTCTAAATTAAAATAGGTCTCCTTAAAAAAGATTCCAAAGCTGACATTGAAGAAAACATAGGCTCAAGAGGGATAACACAACCCAATTCCAATTGTAAGTGGTACTGAGTCATATTTCATGTACAGTAAAGCACTTTAGGAAATGCAGAATTGAAAGAAGATGTACAATGGGAATAATAGAATACGGTAAAGATGAAAATGTATGCAGAAAGAAATTGATGGTCTGAATTTTAATAAATAGAGAGAAACAAAATGGTATAAAGAAGGCACGTTCAGGGAGAGAATAAGGAATTCAAATAACTGGGTTTGAACAGCAGCATTTAGCAAGTTTCTTATAATGATTTTATTTTTATTTTTACTAAATTTTAGCCAGATCCTGTCCCATGGACTCCTCCAAGGGATGACCCATCTGACTCACAATGTAGGTCTGATCAACCAGCTCCAGACTGACAGGGGTGCTCCAGGCAACCTGCACCACCTCTTCAGAAGAAAAAGGCTGGGACTGAGGGTTTATATTGCACCAGGTTTTGTGGTAGAAGCAGCCCACACAGCAGGTTTGAAGTACCTCCTGATAAGAACCTCATTTCCTGTTTTTCCTGTTCACATCCTTTGGAATTTAGTAATCCTTTAGTTCACTTTACTAATCAAGATCTACTTGTCCTTTCCAGTCTGAGGTGTCTGACCGATTACCTCCTGTTAACTGAATTACATTTTTGATCCAGTTGTGGTAGACCATACATTGGAATGAAAAAGCAGGAAGAAACAGTACAGGAACCATCATTGTATGTTCCCTTTAGTGTCCCTCTAGAACCACTGGGAACACAGAAGTGCTTCCTGATGATCAGAACCTTGTGTTCAAGTTTGTGTCCATTGCCTCTTGTCCTATCACTGGGCACTGCTGAAAAGAGCCTGGCTCTGTCTTCTTTGCACCCCCCCTTGGGTATTTATTGACATGGATGAGACCCCTCTGAGCCTCCTCTTCTCCAGGCTGAGCAGTCCAAGCTCTCCCAGCCTCTCCTCATAGGAAAGGTGCTCTAGTCCCTTGATCATCTTGGTGGCCCTATTTGGACCACTTGGACTTTTTCCAGTATGTCCACGTCTCCTCTTGTACTGAGGGGTCCAGAACTGGGCACAGTCCTGCAAATGTGGTCTCACCAGTGCTGTGTAGAGGCAAAGGATCACCTCTCTCGATCTGCTGGAAATACTTTGCCTAATACAGCCAAGAATACCGTTAGCCTTCTTAGCAGCAGGGCACATTGTTGGCTCATGTTCAACTTGGTGTCCACCAGGACCCACAGGACCTTTTCTGCAGAGCTGCTTTCCAGCTGGGTGCCCTCCAGCATGTGCTGGTGCCTGGGGTTGTTCCTGTCCAGGTGCAAGACTTTGCACTTCTTCTTGTTGGACTTCATGAGGTTCTTGTCAGCCCACCTCTGCAGCCTGTCAAGCCTCAGAAGAGACCATATCATCTTTCATGCTCACTTTCTGCTGCAGATCCTGATTATTTGTAATAACTTACTGAAGATCTGTTGATAACATTGCAACTCAGAATGCAATTGTCTCCTTAGCAATTCAAGAGACAAGATAATCTGTTGATTTATAGTAACACTCGGGCCTCCAAATTCTGAGACTTTGCTTCCAAGCAGGAGTCGTGTTTCGTTTGCAGCTATTGTGTTTTTCATAGAATTTCATTTTCACTTGAGCTGTAAATCCAAGTACTTTCTGAATCATACTGTAATGTTAGATTGTCTCCAGAACTGTAATATTAAGAGCTTTGTTCAGAACTTTGCCATCATGTAGTGAGGCTGAGTGAAGTCATTTTCAGCCACAATATGTATCACAGTTAGAAATCTAGTAGGAATCTATTGCAAATATATATATATATATTTAAAAAATCAACAGCTAAGAACATCATTACTTCTCACTGAAAAATGTTTGTGCAAAAGCCTTCTAGCTAGGCATTCTTGTGTTTGGGGCACATCTCTTTTCTCTTCGCAGCTTAGTTTTGAGCCAAAGTACTGGAATTTCATAACAGATGAGACCTTTTTCTGAAGGTTATTTGATTGTTTATCCTAAAATCCAATGTTTGCTCCTATAAAAACCTCTTTGCTCCTCATCCATTTTCTAATGCCAGAGTAGGTGCATTTGTTCTGGACTGTCTGCAGCTACAGTTAAAGCATTCAGACACTGTCTGAGGAATAGGGAATCAGAGCTGCGTACAGCTGAGCACTGGAAGTGCCCACAACACCCTCAGTAGTAGTGACTGAAGCAGCCTAGAGTACAGAAGGAGAGCTGTATGCAGGATCATGCAGACACCTCTCAGAAAGGCTGCCATCAGCCCTGGAGGTTCAAAGCACTGCAGCACAAGTGAGGGAAATGGTTTTCATGTCACTCTGATGCCACTCTCTCAAGAGCTGTTGAAGTCTGTTGCCCCATAGCAAGATAAAGCTTTCTGGCTGCTTGCAGGATGACTTTGTGATACTGACAGACAAATGCTTACCTTACAAACAGGCTGGAGAAATCCTGGAGGGAGCTAGCAATTCCATATCCACCGAGCATATCACCACTGCTCAGTGAATATTCACAGTGAAGAACGTTCATCTTTGCAGGAAGTAGGGAAAATATAATTTCTAGTTCTTTTATTTCTGTTTGCTATGTGTTAAGCTTTTGCATAAGGTGTGTGGAGTTATATCCTTCCTGAAAGCATGGCACTATAATAGGCGATACTGGTCACTTTACTCGTTGGTTTTGTGTGTTTCTGGTTTGTATCACATGCTATGTCTTTAAAAGAGTGAATAGGAGAGGTAGAGCCACCTGCAAGGAGAGGAGGCTGCTGCATCCTCAGGGATCCTGTTCAAACAGAGAAGCTTTGAAAGGCTTAATGATATGGGGTCTGGAGCAACTGCACTGTGGAAAAGTCAGACACGCCTCAGAGGTGATGGACAGAATAATTTCCTAACACCCAGAGGGGACCAAACTGAGTTTTCTGCTACTCAGTCAATGAGATGGCTGGAATCGAAGACACAGGAGGCAGGAGGAGAGCTGTGTATGGACCTTTGAATTTCTGCTCAGTCTTACCTAGTTGCTTTGAGCTTTCTTTGCTTAAAAAATAATAATAATTAAAAAATAATAAAAACAGTTATCTTTTCTTGATCTATTCGTGAAATATGGTTAATGAAACATGGGGAATTCTTAAGTTCAGAAAAACTTTTAATCTCTTGAGGCATCTAATTATGAGGAGAAGATACAGGCACATCCATCTCAAAGCTCTGGCTGATTCAAGGTCTTGACACAGGCACCATTTCAGGAAACAAGGACACTCAGTGCCTTTCAGCAGACTGCCCAGCCTTTCATGTGTCAGGCACTGAGTTAGAGGGCGTTTCTTTTGATACTCCTCTCTGCACTCCCAGGGCTTCAGAGCAAGAAGCAAAAGCCAGCTTGTTCACCAAGAGCATAATTTGCTGCTGCCCCACAATGCTCTCATAACGAAATTGCCAAGCAGCTCAAGGGGCTCTTCCAGGGATTGTTGCTCTTGCAGAAGTCACAGACCTGGATGCCACAGAGCATGTTTTATGCTTTCCTTCTGACAACAGGGCCATCTGATATGAGCACTGCACAAGCCAAAGTTTTACAGGTCACACAGAGCACATGTCAAAGGCAGGAGAGAAAAGAAACTGATTTTCTGATCTAGGGGCAATTCTGAACTCCTCAGATAAGTCAATTGCCATGCTACAACTTAAAAGAGGCTGCAAAATTGAACCAGCTTATTCAAGAGAAGACAACAATTTATTTATAAATAACAACCTATATAACTTTACCCCTGTTAGTTCCATAACCAGGTAGAGATGAACAAAGCTTTGAAGCAAGTCGTGTTAAATCCCTCTCTCTCTCTCTCTCTCTCTCCCTCTCTGAGTGCCATAAGGAAGCTCAGAAAACACATTGGCCATAATTTTAAATCATGAAGATCAGGGTCAAATTATAACTCTTTTAGGAAATTTTAATAAACTGGCAGCAGCCTAGATAAGCAATTCGATTTGCATAATTAGGAATGAACAGATATCTTCTTTGTTTTGTAGTCATTTGCCTTACTGATAAGTCTAAGATAGTAATATCCACCTTCAGCTTTCTTTCCAATGCTACAGATTCTTGCAACATGAGTCTTTTTCTGCTGCTAGCATAAATGACTACACCAGGAGCACACACCTACATCCTTTATACCCACATGGTTATTACAAGTTCCATTTCCATTATGGCTCAGCGGAATTAGCATTTAGTATACAGTTTTGACTCCTAGTAGGTCAAAATAAGAGCCTAATAGTCCTGTATAGAAGCCCAGATAGTGCTGCCCTGTTACACAGCATTTTCATTCAACTTTAATACTTGTAGCTTTTGAAAAGTCCTTCTCTCTGACCCTGCTAGCAAGTTGCTGAGAAGAGTGACACACGGCTAGAAATACAAAGAGACACACTTCATATTATATTTAAGAGCTATCTTTATGTCTGATAAGTTATTAATAGATGTCAGAAATTTCAGTAACACTTGCTCTATCATTATTAATTAGAGCTGTGGAGAAGTACTTGCCTGGCTGGTGAACCCTGGTAAATGTTTCTCATATGAACTGACATTTTCTCACTTGTCATTAGGTTTGAGATGAAAAAGAAAACAAACAGAGAAATCAGAGAAATATTCTGCATGGAGCAGAACATGTTAGCAGAGAGTAGATTGTACATAGGAAAACTCAAAGACTGAAAAATAGCTTGCAGTATTTCTCTGTTTTTTTCCCCTGAAAGATCTTAATAAAGAGTCTCAAAGAAGCTCATCCACCTGTTTCCCAAAGAGTATGTACAATGCAAGGAAATATTACCAGATCCCTTTTATAAACAGGGAAATTAAGGTGTACACACAGCAACCACACTTCCCAAGGCTACAGTAGGAGACAGTGGCAGAGCTGTGAACAAATCTTTGGCTACCACAACCATGTTTTACAGTCTAGATCATCCCTCCCACCTGGTTTTGAGAGGGTCCACACTTCTGGCAATTCCACAGATATGCCTAAATCCACAGGAACTTTCTGGGGATGACTGGGCATCACCATCACTCACCATGGAGTTTTGCAAAAGATGCCTATTTATATAATTGTCAGGTACATCAGGAAGAGAATGGGAAAATGACAGGAAAAAAATGTGGATTAATAATATCTACTCCTTACCCGTTGATGACTATGTTTTTGACATAATAAGAAACAATGAAGAGAAATTGAAACAGATTTGAGATTTTTTTTTGTTTTGTTCTTTTTTTTTTTTCAGTATAAGTTATCCTCATGGTTAAGTGGCTTTTTTTTTTTTCTTTTTTTTTTCCCCAGCATATGCAGCTGCAAGAGAGATCTTGCTTAAGTTTCTAATACAATCTTTATTTTGTAAACATGTTTGTCAAGTTTGCAACACTTATGCTGCCTAAAGGGTACTTTGAACCTCATGTTATTCCAGCAGCCATGACTTTGATTGATTGCACATCAGGAAGCTTAAGTACAGAAAACTCCTACACAAAATCACTTTAAAGTATGGAAATTAAAATTTAAAGGCTGCTTCCTTAACATGCTTCTTGTTGCCAGGGCAGCCCCAACCCCAGTCTGAAATGTGGGGGCAGCAGGGATGAAGGGGGGCACAGCGTTTCAGCCATACTCCCACGTGTCATAGGCACAAGCATTAAATTAAGTGGTTTTAATGTGGGAGGCAAGCAAAGGCAAGAAAAGAGCCTCCCAAAGACTCCTGTTTCTAACAAAGCCACATCTGTTTAACAGCCATAGCTGCCAAATAACCGCAGAAGATCACAGAAGAAGCCACAAGCAAGACCTGGTTCTCCAACAAACATGCTCACAATATCCCTTTTATGCACATCCCACCAAACACCATCATTGCCATCCAACTGATAGTACTGTGACTTTACCACAGGGAGAGGTGCACACAGCAACCTTCACCAAAAGCTTCTTGTCTTTAGTGAATACCTTCAGAGCCCCCCAGCATGTTTGTCAGCAGCTTCTTCTGCTGAGTGTGGTCTCCAAAGAGGATCCACTGAGCTCTTGAAGAGCCCTTTGCATTCTTAGCCTACAGGAAAGTGGGGGCCTACAGAAAAGCTGGGGAGGGACTCTTTGTCAGGGAGTGTAGTGATAGGACAGGGGGTAATGGTTTTAAAGTAAAAAAGGGTGGATTTAGATTAGAAATAAGGAAGAAATTCTTTACTCAGAGGGTGGTGGGGCACTGGACGAGAATGCCCAGAGAAGCTGTGGATTCCCCATCCCTGGAGGTGTTCAAGACCAGGCTGGATGAGGCTTTGAGCAACCTGGTCTGGTGGGAAGTGTTCCTGCCCATGGCAGGGGGGGCTGGAACTAGGTGATCTTTAAGGTAATTTCCAAACCAAACCATTCTGTGATTCCATGATTCTTATCTGAGGGCTGTTATTTTTAGAGTACATATCTACAGGAAGTGTTCCTGTTGGCACTTGTATTGTAATGCAGCAGGTGCAGTGACACGGATTTTCCACTGCTGCAATAAATGCTCACAATTTCATTCCTAACAAAAACATCCCCTTTGCACAGGGCAGATGCGTTTTTGAAACTGCATGAGGTCTGATTTTCCGTAAATTTGCTATCTCATACTATATTCTTTCTTTCAACTGAAGCAACATTCCCTTCTTGGCCTTTCTCAAGAAAAAAAAAAAAAAAAAAAAGGCAACCAAAAAAAAACCCAAACAAACACATAAAAAAACACCATCACCATCAGTTCTCCAAAGTTTTTACTCTTTTCCACCCAATGTCTGTGCAAAGGAATAACAATTAGCTAATGGGGAGTGTTTAATTCATCCTTCCTCTTAGTCCAGTATCCCATTGATCCCATAATATGGCAAATTATATGGGCTCTTAAGTCCAATAATAAGTTCAAACACTTTGCCTTCATTCAGCTGCTGCTTAACTCTGGAGATAACCTAAATTCAGTAGGTCTTTCTTAACTTGACTTCAAAGTCTTCTGGGCAGCTGAGTTCTGCTCATGCCCAGAATAGCTCCTGGTATGTGCAGGGAAGTATCTAGCTCCAGCCTGGGTCCAAACATGATTCAGGAGCTGCAACGAGAACATTCTGGGACAGTGCACAGGGTGCTTATTTGAAGACCACCTAACACCACTCAGAATCTCAAAAAAACAAAACCGAAAACAAAAATGACTTGGTGGTTGTGGAAGTTTTAAAATAAAGTCATGGCAATCTTTCCATAGGAAGCTTTGTGGTACCAGCCCTCACCAAGGAAGAGGGAAATACATCCTCAATACCTTCCCAAGCCTGAGATGATACCAATGCATCTCTTCTACTTCCTATGGTATCTATATCAGGCCGTGGGCTGGACTGGGAGGAGAAGGGTCTTTAAAGCTCAAATAAGAGCTATTCGGCTGCACAGAAAGGAAAGCAAGATTCATGAATTTAGTAGCAAGGAAGAGGAGAAAAGGACCTATCAGTTAGATGCCTCTGGTATGTTGTCATTCACTGGCTATAAAGAAGTGTCTTATGTGGTTGGTAAGCTATTCTCTCTATCCAATTTGAAATTATGGTACTGTTACTGTCAGAGGAAACATCCTCAGCTATATGAATGATAGGGGCAGGATTCAGCTTACCATCAAAACAGATAGGCAGCTCCTGGGTAAACTTCATCCCATCTACTTTAGCTGTTTACTGGCCATAGGAATGAATTTTCTCTCTGGAGGTATCAATTTCCATCCACTGAAGAGTGAACGAAGATAAATACCCAGTGGCCAAATCGATCTGAAAAGCCACATTCAGCATTCTGGGGTGAGGTAGGAAGCTAGAAATACAGTGTAGAATGATCTAATGAAATTAATTTGGAGTTTAATTTAGAAACTGCAAAGGCACAGGGTTCCCTGACATTCCATCCTCTTTCTCGATGCGGTCTCCTAATTGGAAGAGCCATTCCCTTGTTTTAGACTGATATGTCTATTTAACTTCAAGGCTTGACAGAGATAAACATGATTAAAATACAGTTTAGAAAAAAATGTTCAACGCTGCCATTTATTTTAAACATTATTGTTTAATCACCAATTTCTCTGTGGTAATTATGCTATGTTTAAGCTTTGGGATTTTTTAATCAGTGTTTTCCTGTAGCTTGGGTGTGATTCCTGTAGAAGCTTCATAATAACCAAATAACTAGGACAGCCTAATCTAATAATTTGTGCATGCATAGGATGTTTGGGGGGATTATTAAAGTTATTTTCTCACTAAAATGTTATCAGCTTAGAAAGCTGAGCTGTTCCAGGCCTATGACTTTCCATTGCAAAAATATTTAATACAGTTTTATGCACCAGATTGCAGTTGCGTGTTAGTGTCATTTATTCCATTGATTTTCCCTTTTGAAAGGAACCTTGCTAGCCTCTAATTTTCACTTAAATAAATCCTAACAACCAAAATAATGTTGTTCAAATGGCAAATGTTTTCTGAAATTGAAAGCTGGAATATTTGTCTAGGCTAAAAACTATTAGCAAGGCTCAGATATGCTTTAGTTTGACAGGACTTGTTATTAACTTTGGATGGGAGACCTGCACAATTTCCTTCTGTTTTAATAGTGTTGTATTTCAGTCCGCCCTCCACAACTAATTTAAATGGTTCCACAGGTAGAACCTAATCACATTTGCACACCAAAATGGTATTCAGTCCCTTCATATAAATTTCCCTGCAGTGTAAAAACAGTGATAAAAAAGAAAGACAAAAATAAAATGAAATAGCATGAATGCAAGTAGCATTACTCAGACTTTTTTGTTCTACTGGAGCAGTCTGAATTTCAAAGCCACCTCCCACACATACACTCAAATGTAACATTTTGAAATACAATACTTCCTCAGATGTTGCACTCATTGTAATGCAGTTTATTCCTAGATATGGAGTAATTGCTATAGAAAGCAAAACTACATCAGTATTTTTCTGCTCTAATGATTCATTCTGGACACTGAAAGAAAGACCTGACTTACAATAAATCCAACCAAAAGCACAAGAAAAGGAGAAGAGATAAAGATATGGGCAGAGAAACGTCAAATATGATTCAGTTTCTTGGGCCATGATATGCACAGTATGCCATGACTCTACAGTCATGCATGCCTCATATTTCTCATTTGAATGATAATTCTTCTTGGTGTAATTGTAGCATTGTATCCATTATCCTTTCAGTGAATTATCCTATACTTTTTTATTTTTTTTTTAAGTCACAGAACTCACACCGGAAAGGCTTTATTTAATCAGCTACAGAGCCCACAGCAACAAATTGTGACAAGTCTTTCTTAGTGACTTTAAGGAGGCAAATGCTTACACTGCTATTTGTAGTCCCTGTTACTTAGCCTTGATTATTGCAGAAATAATGTTTAGTGCAGAAAAATTCAAAAAACATATTGCATTCTAAACTTCAGTTGTATCTGAATGTTGACTCATTTTTCCAGTGCAAAACTTCTTGTTAAATAGGGACACTAGCAGTTTGGTAGGGGAACCAAAGATACTGTCAGAACCCTAGGGGCTCCAAGTCTTGGTAGCTTTGGCCATCATCACCCCACCCCTGCTCAGATCCTGGGGTACAGTGTCTTTTTGGAAAGACCCTGGCCCAGTCTGTGCTGCAAGTGTCCTTGGCCCCTGGCTTGTTCTCCACAGTGGAGCAGCCCAACTTATGCCACTCCCTAGCAGATATCTTTGGGCTACTACCACTACTATCACAGTCATTTATGATTTACTCCATTTTTTATAGGTCTTTCCTCCTGCTATGTGTTTGGACTCTGAAGTGTGTAAGAGCATTTTGCCAGCAGCAGTATGAAAGCTACAGAGCTTTCAAATAGTTATCCTGGGGAATCTCAAGTCCACTGAAAACTTAATTTAAGATGTTAATTTATGCATGATCTTGCTTTAACTTATCAAACCTGATAAGGAAAGACACAAAGGTAATAAATACATAATAATTCAAGACAGGGTGGCTAAAAGTTGGTGATGCAACATTACGAAGCTTCAAGACATTCTTCCCACTCTAGATCTACCCAGAAACATCAGGCTTCACAGGACCTACAAATGCTCTACAACAGAAAGAGCTCAGACAGTGTCCCCAAACTTTTGTGCTGCTAAGGCTTCTGGTAATGGATCAGTTTTTCTTGAGGCCTCTCTGGTCTTTCTTCACAGGTATGAATGAGAGATGGCAGAAAGCTTCTTTGGGGAAATTTCTGGTTTTCCCTTCCACAGCTGGTTCCATTACTCTACACACATGCCCTTCTTTTCTACAGTTGCAAACAATGAGTGAATGATTCCCCACTTACTGGAAGAACAGTCTTCTCTGCTTCTAATTCTTATTTTTATTTTTTAGTTGTTGTTGTTTGGAATACATGTTTTTTCAGTGATTCTTGACATGAGCCAGCAGTGCACACTCACAGCCCAGAAGGCCAACTGCGTCCCAGGCTGCATCACCTGAGGAGTGGTCAGCAAGTCAAGGGAGGTGATTGTCCCCATCTGCTCTGCCTTTGTGAGGCCCCACCTGGAGTGCTGCATCCAGGTCTGGGGCCCCCAGCACAAGAAGGATGTGGGGCTGTTAGAGCAGGACCAGAGGAGGGCCACGAGGGTGCTCAGAGGGCTGGAGCACCTCTCCTATAAAGAAAGGCTGAGACAGCTGGAGATGTTCAGCCTGAAGAAGAGAAGGCTCAGACATGATCTTGTTGCAGTTTTTCAATACTTAAAGGCAGCTTATATAAAAGGTGCAGGGCAACGTTTTGCTCAGGTAGACAGTGACATGACAAGGGGGAATGGTTTTAAACTAAAAGAGGGGAGGTTTAGATGGGATGTTAGGAGGAAATTTTTCACTCGAAGGGTGGTGAGGCCCTGGCACAGGTTGCCCAGAGAAGTTGTGGATGCCCCATCCCTGGAGGTGTTCAGGAGCAGATTGGATGAGGCCCTGGGTCTAGTGGGTGTATCCCTGCCCATGGCAAGGGGGGTGGAACTAGATGATCTTTAAGGTTCCTTTCAACCCCAGCCACTCTATGATCCAGAACAAACACCTGAAAAGTTAAAGTTGAAAATAGCTTTACAGTTCAGGGAATTTTATCCTAGTCTTCCATGCTACTTCAGCAATTCCTATCTTCAAATTATGAACCACTGGTCATAGATTCATGTATTATGTTGTTCAAAACAAGGATATCTAAACCCTTATATGGTATAATAAATCTGTTTTGGTGGTCTTTGAGATGAAATACATTGAAATCAGCATGAAATCAGCATGAAATTCAGGAGAAGGAAAAAAGAATGATAGTAAGGATGACATAATTTTGAGTTCCCCTAAAATGAAACATACAAGGAGTAGTGGTGAACATTTATATCATTTTTACTCTTTGCTTTTAGTGGTCTGTTCAGCAATAACACAAAATCAGAACATTGGCAGTATGTTAGGAATACAAACACCATCTTTCTAAAAGTACTTGTCTGTCATTAGTCTAGGGAAGAATATTAGTAGTCCCAATATTAGTAGTCCCAAAATAAGACTATTTTCAGTCCTTATTTCTGTTTTCCAGTGACCTTATGGTGACAGAAACTTCTACTGTCATGTAGGTACTCTTTGTTTTACTTTTTTTAATGGGCTCCTACACATCAGAGACTTTTCCCTTTGGTTTTGTGAACCTTACAAAAAATACATGTGTGAAAAGATGCCTTAACAGCAAGTTTTAAAAAGCTGCTGTGGTTTCTTTACCTGCCCTTACATCTTCTGGTGAATAGTTCACTGAAGTTCACGTTTGATCAATGTAACTGCCATTTTTAGGCTTATCTTCGTTCATGAATAATGTCAGAGTCTCTTCTCTCCATTTATACCCTTAGGTAATGGCACGATACCCATGATTTGTGTGTAGTGAATGTTTCATACCAGACTACAATTGCCTATATGGACAAATGCAATGTAATATGTGTATCACTTCTTTGGTCCTGCCAAAACAATGAAAGAATATAATGCTACCCTGGCATCTGAGAAAGCCTGATGCTACAGTAACCTGCCACATGAAGCATCCCTAGGAAGCCTCCCTATCTGCAGCAGATGGGAAACAACTAAAGTCTCCAGCAACATGCAGTCTCCACATGAATGTTCACTGAAATCTTGAGTCAGTGCCCAGTTGTAATGCAGGACTTCAGCTCCACTGTTCACAAGCTCTAAAACAAAACATGTGGTTAAATCTGGACAAAGGAGGAGTACTCAGCACCTGACAGGAGAGATTTCTAACAGAGCCAGCATGGTGACTTCTAAAAAGTGGATGTAACTACAGTTTTCCCCACTTTTTTTTAAATAAGAAATGCCCTTCTGAGAATTTTATTTCACAATTGTATGTATGTATGTATGTAAGTTCAAACGATTATATTTTCCTTGTAAAACATGTAATTACTCTGTCAAAATGAATTATGAACAGTTTGAATCTCTCTTAATTTATATTTGTGGAGCATCAGTACATGATAAACCCCTTAATCACATCTTGTGTTTTATCAGGACCACAGGTCCCATTCAAAGTCATTATACACTGCATGTATGGATTATGACCTCCTGGGCTATAAGAAAGCTTTGTTTCTCCTTATACTCCTTGCACTGAGACCCAGACGGATGGGGACACAGAGAACACCTGGTCTTGGGGAAATTAACTCGATGTGTGTTTGGCCATTCCCAAACTTAATCAACCAAGTAAAGTAGGATCTCTGTGCCCATCTTCAAAGGCCTTCTGCTCACTTCAAAAATGAAATCCAATGATTTGCCCTGACGCACTGAAAGCACAGGTCAGCACCTCAGACTAGGTTACTGTCACACAGGTTTGTTCTGTCTGGGCAGAAAGGTTAGTCAGGGAACATGGTCTGAGCAGTTACACACCCAGTCTCCTCCATTTATATGGAGGACTGCAAGCGACATTTCCTTCTCACAAGTAGCTACTGACTACGAACACACTGTTGACTCTTTTCTCTGTAACACATAGCCCAGAAAAATGGCAGTAAATTAAGCTCTTTGTAAGTTGTGATCCTCTAGACTCTTCAGCCCCTGGAGGTGTAGCAGGCAAAGGCAGTGTGTCAAACTGCCTGTAAAATCCCCTTCCAGCCCAGGTCTGCCTGCTGTAGCGAGCACAAGCACCT
The DNA here is from genome assembly GCF_964034855.1 of Anser brachyrhynchus. Lineage (NCBI taxonomy): Eukaryota > Metazoa > Chordata > Aves > Anseriformes > Anatidae > Anser > Anser brachyrhynchus. Next base: position 131,780,776 of record NC_137694.1, read on the forward strand.
ACACCATGTCACAGTTTCACACTAGCAAGCTTCAGGAACCTGCATTTTCCCTTGGGGACAGTGATTTTAAAATACTTGAAACGCATTTGTTTTGTGTTTATCCTCCTCATTTTCACATCAGGGAAACATGCCAACAGTTTGTTGGGGGGATAGCTGGAACTGATGGGGGGAGCACTCTGGAAATACTAGGAAGTTACCTGCCATCTGCATCAGCGTGATGCACAGCAACATGTCGAGCCAAACACAGCTCTGTGGTGCTTACCCTCATGACAAGACAGAGGGTTAGTCTGAGCACCTGCAGGTACATATGTGTAGAGATAGCCATGGCTGCCCCATCTCAGTTTTCAGCCCTTCCTATTCAGGCAAACTAGAGAGCAATAATGTCAACTGGGAACAGGCAAAGCTGCTGCTCTGTGCCACGCATCTGACCCAGAAGGTTTTATTTTGAGGGACCTTCTTTGCAGCCGGCAATGTTTTAGAAACAAATCCATACTTTTTACTAGGATCATGATGGAAGTCTGGAAAATTCCTTCCCTTTTAGTCTTCTGTGGTGCAGGACAAACTTGAACATCAGCGATATCTGCCACTTTGTTTTCTAGAGGAAAGTGTAGCAGACAGTTCCTCATTTAAATTTTCTCTGTCACTATCATTAAACTCACATTTGGAAGGATTCTTCCAAAGAAGCAAGCTTCATGTTATTATAAGAACAATAGAATGAGAAGTGCCCTTGCTGTAGTGTTAAAAAAAGAGTCTTGTAAATTTACAGCATTCACGTTAAAGTACCTCTGAAATACCAAGGTTCACAGGAAAAATAAAAGCATTCTTTCAGTTTCTTTAACAAAAGGGTAATCACATTAAGATTCACAGCAGGCCTTCTATTCCTTTAGTTTTTTTTTTTTGTTTTTTTTTTTTTTTTTACAGGAACACATGCTGGAATATAAGATCAATGGTGATGGCATTACTGCATAATTTGCATATGGCTTTGTGAGATGTTTATTACATTTGGTGTAAGTATTTTTGCATGACCTATGTTTTCAGTGTGGGTGAGCTGTGGGAAGGGGATGAGTATGTGAGCTCCATAATCCCCATACAGAAATAAGAGTAACAGGCCAATACTAGTTACTCATATCTTGAGAAGGGCAAGAACAGCTTATTTACTCTTTACATGTCTGATTCATTGTTTTTTACTCTCTGAAACATGTCTAGCTGGAATCCTTGTTTAAATCATGACATTTTTACGCTGATATTGAATATAAAATAAAACAACCTAAACACATGCATATAATAATCTGCTGTAATTTTTCTGATTATCACTTTTGCTCATTGCCTTTTTCTGGCATGATTTCTGAGTACCTTGCGGACAGACAGATTCTAGAAAGGTGTACATGCAAACATCACAATACATTAGTCACATTTCAGAAGACCAAAACTGGTCACAGAACTATGTAGGACATCTTTTATCCACTTCCATAGAACATAACAACAACAAGCAAGTGTACAGTTCTCTCTCACTAACACTGCCCTGGCAGAAGATAGACTGCCAGCTCCATCATTTGGTGGCATCCAGGCTTACTTCACATACTTCCTGAAAATGAGAACTAGTTTACCATAATTCTATGACATGACTAAACTGACACCACTGACTAGCCAGCAATATTCAACTTTAACTGACAAGAGCTATCTCACTGTCAGCTATTTAATCATAATTAGCTGACATGATACTGGACGTTAAGCTCCTCAGAAGAGTCAGTCATGCAGAGAATCGTGTTAGCTAATTTGATTTTTGACTTCCATGTTCAAAAGAAAATTGATGTTTAATCAAGGCAACACCTCCAAAGTCTTTCTCCCATTTCTCTTGTGCATGCTCTAAGCCTTCAGACTGTCTAACACATTCATTTGACGCCAGCCTAATCAGCACACTATTGATTATGTGGTGAAAGAGTGCAACATGTCTGAATGGGAATGAAGGCAAAATGCGGTACATGCACTGCAACTTTTTAAAGTCACAGTTTCCTGAGCAAAAATACCTGTAGCATGCTTTGCTAGATTTCAATTTAACTTTTTTTTTTAAAAAAAACTGATTTCTAAGGAAAAGAACACTGTATTGCTGTACATGTCCCTCCTGCTGCTCTATGCATATATCTCACTGCCAGTTCTCAAAGAACCTTGAAGAAATCGAGCAATTTGACACCAAGTGAAAAATTAAAATACCCAAAGCTATTGAATCAGGGAAACAAACAAACAAACAAACAACAAAAAACCTGTATTTGTTTGCCCTCTGAAAAACAGTTGTACAGGAAGCACAGCAAGTCCTCGCCTTCCTGGCTGGCCAACAAAAATGTGTACTGCTCAGCTAGCCAGCACGTAGATATATCTGGACTGGACAGGACAACCCTTCCTAAGGGAGTCTAACACAGCAGACATGGGAGAGAACTAGGAAGGCCATTTTATACTGCAGATACCAGAGTACTAATGAACCAGATTTTCTTACAGGAGACATCCTCAAAACAAACAAACAACCCCCCCCCCCCCCCCCCCAAAAAAAAAAAAAAAGCCTCTTAATATCTACATTAACATAAAAAAAAGTCATAAATATACAGTCATGCTTCTAGCTAATCATTCAAAGCCACATAAGGAGTTATTCAGACAGCCAGAATAAAATGAATTGAACATTACTGCAAGGGCACTTCTCATTCTATTGTTCTTATAATAACATGAAGCTTGCTTCTTTGGAAGAGTCCTTCCGTTTAATGATAGTGACAGAGAAAATTTAAATGAGGAACTGTCTGCTACACTTACCTCTAGAAAACAAAGTGGCAGATATCACTGATGTTCAAGTTTGTCCTGCACCACAGAAGACTAAAAGGGAAGGAATTTTCCAGACTTCCATCACGATCCTAGTAAAAAGCATGGATTTGTTTCTAAAACATTGCTGGCTGCAAAGAAGAGTCCCTCAAAATAAAACCTTCTGGGTCAGATGCGTGGCACAGAGCAGCAGCTTTGCCCGTTCCCAGCTGACACCATTGCTCTCTGGTTTGCCTGACTGCTTTGACATTGCCTGAATAGGAAGGGCTGAAAGCTGAGATGGGGCAGCCATGGCTATCTCTACATACACGTATGTTTGGGTTCTCAGAGTAAAGCTCTGTCTTGTCATGAAGTAAACACCACAGAATGACAGAATCATCTAGGTTGGAAGAGACCTCCAAGATCACCGAGTCCAACCTCTGCCCTAACACTAACAAGTCCTCCAGTAAACCATATCACTAAGGGCTACATCTAAACATCTTTTAAAGACCTCCAGGGATGGTGACCCAACCACTTCCCTGGGCAGCCCATTCCAATGCCTAACAACCCTTTCAGTAAAGAAGTTCTTCCTAATATCCAACCTAAACCTCCCCGGCACAACTTTAGCCCATCCCCCCTCATCCTATGACCAGGCACGTGGGAGAATAGACCAACCCCCACCTCGCTACAGCATCCTTTAAGGTACCTGTGTTTTATGACTGTCCTGATGAAACTTCCTCATCCCTAATTTGAGGCTTGGAAAATTGAAGAGTACAGAGCCCAGTGACTTGAGCAGAATCATCCAGCCTACAGCACACAGAGCTGGTCTCAGCCACACAGATGGCTTTTCAGCAGAGACATGCCAGATTTTATATGGCAGGTGCAGTGAACTCACTGTCATGAGGTGCCCTCACCCAGCTGTGTGTGACACGCTTATTAGGTCTGACATTGTCTCTGTTACCTATAGATGCCCTTGTAATCTGGCTGGTTCTGGACCTGAGCGATGCCTTATGACCTCAGAGAAACTGGGAATAGACTCTGAATCTGAAACATTTGGTCCAAAGAATTCTTCTACCTATTATGTTTCCATACCTCACACTGGACAGATGTCCTTAATTAGTGGTAACAACATGTTACCTCAAGTCCTGAACAACAACCACCAGAAAAAGAAACTAATTGTGATAGGCATATACTGTACACTCTTCAAGCTTCAGCTTATAGATTGTTAGGTTTAGAGCCATTCCTTAGGAGGCATTTGTTCCCCACAGCCTGATCTGTGCTGAAGCACCTCTGCTGAGCCTTTCTTCTCCCCTGTTCAACTAATTAATTCCCACAATAGGGAGCAAATTGAATCAACCTGTGATCCATCTTGTCTCCCACAGTCTGATCCCTGCACACATAGCTATCTCTGCTGCCTTTTTCTCTGCTGCTCACAGCCAGGCCCTTTTCCCAGTCTCCCCAGCCCATTTGCTGATTCCCTGCTGTGCACAGGCCCTGTTCAGGAGCTGAACAGTCCAGCACAAAAGATTCTGGCTTTCCAGGGAGCAATGCAGAGTGAGCAGGGATTCCTCCAAATGGCACTTGCACACTGTTTCCTTCCAGCCCCTGCAGCTCAGAGTACACACTTGCCATTCTCATTTGGCTTCTCCTTCCATAATAACTTGCAGCAGATGTTTGATGTTGCACTCACTACTAACTAGAGATGCATATTGTTTTAATTTCCATTAGTGAATCCCTGACACTTTCAAAGTATTTTTCATGTATTTTAATACTCAGCTGATATTCAACACAGAACAATTAAAATCTCCGTTTCACAGAGGTAGTTCAAAAAGTCTAATGTGTACTGAAATGTGAATTTCTCTTTCTGAGAAAGAGTGATTAGACTGACAATGCAGCCTACTGAAGGGTTGCCTTGGCTACACAGCTCTTTAATACAGAACCTGCAGAAGACAATCATGGCAGAGGTTTGGTCAAAGCCATCCACTCCAAGATATAATTCCAGTACCATCCAGCAGGAGTCCAGTCACTGTTGAGGACAGACATAGCCATATGACTGGGTTTCCTAGCACTGTTTTAGCAGCTGAGCCTTGAAATCCACTGCAGTTCAGCAGAATGCAAATAAATAACAGCAGAGGAGTTGCTGCAGCCATGATGGTCTACAAACTCAAAAGCAAGAAGATTTGAGGAGATGAGTTCTGTCTTTTTAGAGCATGTAACATTCCTGAGAAAAGCAATTTGATTTGGGGGATCAGGCATTATTTGTAAGCATAACCCTGACAGAAAACACAACACACAGAAATCACAACACACAAAACAAGCAACAGTACAATAAAGAGCCTGCTGAGCCCTTTTATCATTCTCTGAGGTGGTTATCTACTCTCTCCCCCTCCATCCTGTAGGTCCAGCCCATAGGGGGCTCTGGTTCCTGTCTCAGAGGCTGTCTCACCAGATCAGCTCAGTGAATTCTCTGTCCTCATAAAGGTGAAGGTGGGGAGGAGGTCCCAAGGACATCATGTAATAGAAGATGAAAGGTGTAGTGAGGTACAGGAGCCTGTGGTTTTCCCCAGTCTTTGTCTATACGAGTGCTGGTCCAACCTTCTGATAGCAACAGAGTCAGTGATCCTACATCCTCCCCGTTCTAGCCTTCATGAGAGGCTGCTGTAAAGGTATGGCTGCAGGGTGACAAGAGGTGGTTCAGAGAAACTTACGAGAAGAAACAGCAAGTTGTCAAGAAGGAAACTAGAAAGATAGATACTTTCTGTGAAACCTCTAGACATAGTCACATATTGTCTCTGGCTCTTTCTCTTTCCCCGATTCCCATCCCGACTGGAATAAGGATGAGAGGGGGAAAAGTTTTGTGGCTGAGTAGAGGGTAGCATGGTAAAGGCAAATCAAGGAGGGCTTCAAAAGACTCTAGACTGGCTGTTATGTATCTGTCAGACTGGTATATGTCCACACATGTGAGACAGGATAAGCTGCCTTTTACTTTCAACTACAACTGTATAATCAGTTTCAAAGGAAAATAGCTCTCTTTGCCTGTTCTTGTCTGCCCTTATACTAGAAATCGCATTTTATCCTCCTTTGAGGTGCATAGCCTGATATTCCATAGCACATGAATTTTAGTCAAAATTGACTTTATTCTGATCAGGCATGTATAACATTAATTTTTCTCCATTTATTAAAAAAAAAAAGAGGTAAATATTGTTCAACATATCCCAACACATTATAAGCTACTTCCTCAATATATTGAGGGGGGTTAAATTCATTACTGATGACCTTTTCTCATAAAAGAACCAGCTTCTATAATAATAATAATAATAATAATAGTAATGGTTTGCTTGAATTTCTAGCTCAAGGAAATAATGCACATTCAGAAAATAATTTTCTCACAAAAATATATGTATATATTTGTATATATATATGTATATCTATATATCTATATGTATATATATGTATATATATGTATTTGACCTGAATAAGGAAATGGTCATAGAAGGCTTAAAGAAAGTCATATTTTAGTGGTAGAGTTGGTAGCATTAGGTAATGGTTGGACTTCATGATCTTAAGGGTCCTTTCCAACCTCAATGATTCTGTGAGTCTGCTATGGCTCAGTACTCCCCTAGCAATTTGAAAGTCTGCCACTCCCACTGTGCACGCCACTAAGCACTCCTACAGGACTTAGACGCTTGAAACATTTGAGCACTTTCTTCCAGAACGTGGAATTTGGCTGAGTTCTAGGTAAATAAATGTAAACTTCAGGGTAAATATTTATTTTGATTCTAAGTGCATAAGGAAGGGCACGAAGTGCTGCTAAAATCCTTATTTGTTGTCAGGAAGTAATATTCAGATGTTATTATAGGTCTTTTCTATCCTTAAGTCATGAACATAGAGACAAGTCAGCAACAGACATTCAGTTTTGTCATTTTTTTGAGAGGGAGCAAAGGGTAACTTTTACTTTTCAGTTTTCATTAGGACTTGTGCACTTATAAAAAATTCATATATACTATTGTCCTAATGGGTCTGAGAAGGCACAAATCTGTCTGACAAGCAGAAAGATATGAGTGATGCTGCTCCTAATGCTTACATAAAATCCTGCCTCTCTTATGGTGTTTTCTTCCTCAGTCCTTGCAATTAGCTTCCATCATGTCTCAGACTTGGAAAAGCAGCAACTAACGTGACTTATTTTCACAGATTTGTAAAAGCCACAATGAAAAGCAGAAGGACCTCTGCCCTGTGGGCAGGGAGGAGGACTGGCATGTAATGAAATAGCAGGTCTTTTCATCTAACAGGTGATGTCACCAATTATTCTCGTCCCTTCACACAGGGCCTCATTTGCTCAGCAAATTTTAATTACTATAATCTAAACCTCAGTTTCTTTTGTTACCTTAGCTACCTGCAGTAGATAACTTGTCTCCTAAGCTACTTCATATGAGTGGGCAGTACTGACTCTTTATGCAGGCTAAAAATATTTGCTCTCTTAATGCCATGGTAGGTTCTGTCCATAAGAGGATTAATTAAAACACGGCTGTGAATATACAGATATCATGGCTGCCAACTGCAGAGCACACCCGCACACTCACACAAACAGCACAGTGATATGAATTAATGCCTCCAGTCAACCCTGTCACTTGATCTACCAGAGAACTTCTTTATTTGAGCCCCATTTGGTTGGCTGTGAAATGAATGTGTACTCCAAGGGAGCAAAGGGCTTCATCACAGCTTTGTGTCCTTCAGGCAGGTTTGTGTCCTAGCACACGGGAGGCAGGGGAATGCTTTAAACCTATACACAGACACAGAGAGTGCTGATAGCTGTCTGTCAGGGACTCTCCAAGCATGGTCTGAAGGAGTCTGTATCTCACAGGGCAGGATTAACCCATACTTCACCAAGAAGTACCACAGATAACTTTGCAAACTGAGAATACCACCAGACGTTCCCTGACAGTCAGGTGTCCCTGTAACTTTACTCTAGGTTTTGCCCAACTAGCACAACATCACAACATGTTAATAGAAACAGATGTTTTTTAGCGATGGTCATGCAACAGCAGGCTGGCCAGAGCAGAACAGAGAGCAGAGCTGGCTCTCTGCCAACATGGTCAGCATATGACTGTGTTATTTCACCTATATGGGTTTGGAGCTCTCAAGTCACCTTCTGTGATGCACAGCCTAAGATAGCTCCAAGGTACATCCAGAGCCCATCAACCATTTTCCAGGGTTCCTCACCCCTGGCCAAGGCCATGAAAACATAACAAGAACAAGGGTAGCTGTATGTGCAGCTTGCTGTTCCCTTCCCTGAAAAGGCTGAAATGGCAACCAAAGAAATGGGACACAAATCGATTGTAAGACAAAACATTAAGCAATAAATTGATCTTACAGTGGCTTCACTGAAATGATGCTACACCAAATCTTCTGGTACATCTCTGTTAAACTTTCTACCTTGTAACAGAGGGAAGTGTGGGCAGGGGAAGTAGGCTGTTAGCGCATGAAGTTTCAGGGACTTGGTAGTAGAGTGGTAGGTGCCATTCATTTGTTGTCTGTCAGTTAAATCTTCAGGTGAACCCAGAGGATTCAATCTGTAATTCTCAGGGTGCCCTGTATCTGAAGGGTCTCTTGTCCTGTCTTTGCATGTCCTTTCACTTCCTGGGCAAAGTCGGGCATGCAAGCAGATTTTCAGAAACCGAGTGGAGGCACATCAAAACTATTCAGCAATGAGATACAGATAGAAGCTAAAAGGCTTAGACACCTAACTGTCTATGCTTGGCATAAACACAACCACCCTCCCTTGGATTTAGGTCCTGAAATTGACTTCTGTCAGCACATCTTCACTGAGACAACTTGCAAACTATCAGCAGCTGAGCAGTCCCCAGCCCGTGGCTCACAATCAACAGTGTGGTCCTCCACTACTGAAGGGCTCTGCAGTTGTCCACATTGACAGCCAAGCAGGATATTGTACTCTTGTATTATTGACCAGAGTAGGTGAAGGTTGAGAACCCAGGAGTGTACAGCAAGCATTTGGCAGGTTCAAAGGCATGTTCTACATGATTTGGAAAGAAAAAGAGAAATGGGTACTAGCTGAATGTCTTGCCTTCCAGCTACCGACTACTCTAGGAGATAGGAACAGTGCCAAGAGATCAGGAGAAGGAGAAAGGGAGGAGATGGAAAAAGACAGTTTTTTCTCTTCTACACAGATAACAACAGACTTTTAATTAAACATGGCTCAGGAAGATGCTTCTTGTCTTTAGCTCTAGGCAGAGCAGAAAGCTAATTCCAAATATTTCATGTCCCTGAAGTGCTCCAGACAGTAGTAGGTCATGGCCATGCCTTGCCTACAGCACAGACCATGCTGTTGAGACATACCCATTCCAAGAACTGCCTTTCAAGGCTCCAGTATGAGCTGGGGTTCCTCATCTCTCATTGGGTCAGGAGTGAGTCTGGTGCTGAAACAGCACAGACAGCTTAAACATTTAGATGATTAAACTGCCAGTAACAATGTGGGGGGGGGGGGGGGGGGGAGGCCCTAATTAGCATGAATCTTTTGCATTTGTTTCTCAGATATCACTATGAAATTTAGAATATGCCTTCGTGGTATGACTCAGGACATCTCTTCAGAAGTGTAAATTAACCCTCTGCTGATTTGCTAATACACCTTTCCCATATCTCTTTGCTTGTTTTCACCACAAAACACAGGTATTCTTAAACACATTCATAGGAAGTCAGTGGTTAAATTTTTTCCTATAATTGTCCTGCATGTCTATACTATCCCAGCTGCACTATCCCAGTATCCATACAGCACAGCTATATGGTAAAAACATCTTTCCATTCTCATTCACAATTTACACACCCATGGAGGACAGGATCAGTCCTTATTACATGGCACCTCTCATAGTTCATGTGTAATTATTTGTCCACTGTAACTTCTAAAACCTTCTGAGGAGTTCCTGCTTTCCAAAACACATTTCCTGAAATGTAAGCCATATGTGTGTAATGGTATGAAAATAAAAATTGTATCTTGGAAATATTTGGAGTTTGACGTGTTGTTGCTGTTCTTCTACTATTTAAAGAAAAAATGGTGATCTATCTACATTTTTCATAAGACTCTGCAGAGACAGAAGATTATAAACTAAAATAGCCAGCAAAATTGTACTTAGTACACAAGCTACAGATATGTGTGATGACAGGGGGGTCATTGCTGCAGCATTTTTACAGCTCTACATCTGACCTGTTATTTCTGCAATAAGTGGAGAGGATCAGAAATCTCTGGGGTGTAATTCAGTTCATCTATTTGAGACATTTATATTATTCAGTGGAGTTAAGCTTTAGAGTTAAAATCAGACCTGGTTTTAATCAGACCCAGAGATCTCAATTTCCCAGTTTTTTACTTCAGTCTGCTTGTTACTCTGTGATCATAAAATGTCATCCTGACCCTAAGAAACTTTCCTGAATTTGATGGGTTGGCATTTTCAAGCAGAAATTAAGACTGTGCTAAAAAATCCCCCATAAGTCAAAAATCCGAATTTTTCAACAGACAATTTAGGTACTTGGCTACACCGATGAGTCCAGAGCATCACTTGGACCCCTGTGCACTGCTGAAAGGTAAAGAGTAGCCAATTTCAGCACCTTCTTGCTGCTTCTCCAAAAGCCATAAATGCTAGATAAGCTTAGTGACAGTTAACAGAGACAAATATGAAAAACACAGCAGAACGAGATAGATTTCAAAAAGAACATGCTTCAGTGTATTCATGTGCCTCTCCCAGAAAGCCTCCCATACTTTCCCCTCTCACTTGTTTAAACTATGCATATCTACCAAACCTGACAAAATGGCATGAAAACCCTGTGAAGAGAAGCCTTCTCCAAAGAAATCACACTCCCACATCTGGTCACAGCTGGAAGCCCTGCAAGAGCAACCTTTCTCACGACATCCTGGCAACTCCAGATGAAGTGTGCCTATATGTAAGGGCAGAGAAACAGGATGGTGAAGGATGTGTGACTGAAAAGATTTGTATAAATATGTTCACTTCAAGTTCTTTTCTACAAGTGCCATGAGCAGTACAAGGATGGATTTCTTTGTATGTTTTTCCAGCATGGCTTTGGTTTTGTGTCAATCCACCAATTTACAGATTCTAGGCTAAGTTAATAGCATCAGAAATTAGTTAAAGGCAAAAAGGGTGCAAGATTCCACAAATTCCATTCTAACACTCAAATCCCAGTTGCACTGCTCATATCTACTGCTCATATCTACCAGTTATTACTGACCATTAGCAGCAATGGTGAGATATTTTAGCCCTTCTATAAAGGCTTTTTGTGATGTACCAGTAGGCAGAAGTGTTGAAAGTGTAGAAAATCCCTGATAAAATTCTCAGAGGAGGGGAATGCTCCCTGCAACTGGCAAAACGTGTTTATTTGTAAAAAGTAATTTCACTTCTGTTTTAATCTCATCACAGAATTCTTGAATTGTAATTCATTTGGAGAGTCTAAATTACAGAATATTATGATTTAACACCAAATTCATATTAAAAAATGACATTCATTCAAAATTTAAATAATTGCATATAAAAATAAGGTGCAATGGTAGGTCATTGCTAGTTTTAAAGCTAAAATGTTGCACTGAAGCATATCTTGTAGAATAAAAGAAAAGCAAACATTTTTGTAAGATGGGTGTATTTGAAACTGGTTGTGGTTTCACAGCTTTGTTTTTCTTTATCAGCAAACCTTCCTGTTGATTTAAGATCCCCAAATCTTCAAATTCTAGATATGACCAAGAGAGAACAACAAAGAGACATAAATCACATAAGCGTTCATGTGAATAATGTTGAAATGTTGCAACAACTTCCCCTTACGTGATCACATAGCACTGAAACTGGTAACAGCACACACGAAAACGTACTTGTGTATAGCTTTCAAATTTGTAACATAAAATCATTCAGTGAGGAAGTGCTACCACATATTTGCTAGGGTACGGTTTAGCTCCATTTTCTTCTGAGATATCCATAGGTCTTTCTCTCAGCTCAGACTATATTTCATGTGATGCAGCCTCCTGGAATGAGGAGGTTGTGCATTATGAGAGACAAAAAAGCATCTGAAATGTCAGAGAAGGGCACACAAAATGCAGGTGATTCCCAGCTTTCATGAAGCAGTTGCAATAGTGTATCCAAATGGAAACACTTCATGCTTTACTTGGGTAATTTGATTTCAAATAATCTGAATAAAAATCACTACATTTTCCATTAAAATAAGACATTTGTCTACAGATTGTTGATGTAATTAAATATATATATATTCTTTGATCAAAATATAAATGTCCTCAAACCAGGTCTCCAGCTGCTAAGTTAGCCAGAGGATTTGTATCAGTTTAGAGAAACAGAAGATTTAGCCTCCTTTATAAAAAACAGTTGTCATCTGCATGGTCTATGCTATTTCCATGCATATGACAGATCCATGAGTCTGGTAATACTAGAGAATTTATCCAGGAAAGTTCAGCTTTTTGTTTTCTTTAAGAGTTTAGAATCTCTCCACGTAGCCTGTTGGGCATACTAAAGCAGAGGACTCAATTAAATGCTTTATATTAGATTCTGTGATGCATTTTTAACCTTGTTCATGAACTGAACTCTAAATGCATTTACACGAAAATAGCAAACAAGCTGTGACCCCAGTGAGTAAGTAGCTCTGACAATATAGACTAGACTTCAGCACCAGTCTTCTGCACAGAGGGAGAGATACCTTCTGAGCCAGAGACTTAAGGTGCCCTGAATTTTCCTCTCCTTCCTTCAAAAGAACAATGACATCCACAAAGGTCTAAACATCCAAAATGTGAATAAATGCTACCCGGAATGCTCAGAGAGTAAGCAACATTATATACATTGTCTATACCTGGCAGACCTATGCATAAATGGAACAGTACCACTAGTATGTCACTCAAAATGGTCTAAGAAATCAATATTGGCTCCAGTCAGTATGTAATGAGACCAGCTTATGTACTGAAGGATTTGATAGGATTAGATGATGACAACACATTCTTGAAATGCTTAATCATTTTTATCTATAAATCCTGGCACTGAAGAAATAGTTAACTAATATAAGAACTTTTCTCTGATTTCCTCCTAGAATGCACAAAGCCATATGCCAGTTTATGCTGAGAATTGATTTTTTTAATCCACTGTGAAGTTACACATCTACTGTTTCAATTATTTTTGCTTGGTATGTATTCAATTTTCTTTCCTAATTTACAGCTCTGAGAGTCAAACTGAATCTTTGCGATCGTGCAGCTCTTTGCCTGTAAAATTATTACTGCAGACTGAATTATGCTCTGTGGGCAGCCCTGCTAGCACTATGCAGGGCCTTAGAGTCATATCCTGTAAACTACTTGTCTTAAAGATTAACGGATATTTAACAGACTGCAATGAAATAAGGGTCTGGTAACCTCTACATCCACAGTTCATTCACCCTAATCCCTGTTGTCATTGCATGTGAAAAAGAAAGAGGAGGTAAAAATGCGTTTGTTTTCCAAAATGCAACAGGTTTGACTTTAATCACACTCAAATAGTAGATAAGTAATAATAGGTAAGAAGATTTTTATATAACCACCTCTCTGAGGAAAAACCACCACCACCACCACCAAAACCTTCATGTTTTGAATATTTCAAAATGATGATGATATGTGTTTTACTATTTTTCACACTGTGTTTGGGATTTCCCTCACATAACTTCAGACATCTGATTTTAATGCTGGTCACCTTAGCTTCCCTTATTGACTTGCAGAAAGAGGCATTTGAAATGCGTTCATCTGACCTACCCTGTGTACCTGTCTGGGCGTCAGAAGAATCTTGCTGTGGAGGTGTCTCTTTTTCTCTGTTGACTAGAAAGGCAGCATAAAACAACTTTCAGCCACCTAAGTTTTGACAGATTAATCTCTCCACAGGTTTACAAGTTCAATATTTCTGTTCTGATTTAAAATTGCTTGTGAAATACAGATGTGTATAATAAAGTAGTCATCATTAGTATAAGTGGAAAAAATTTCTCTGGTTTTCTCTGGAAAACTTTAGAAATGCAAATGCAACAATGATACAATTTCTTTCCATTATGGGTTGTTATAAGCTGCTATTATAAACCGAAACTGAAAATAATCCTTTATTCATGTTCTCTGCACATAGCTACATATGGATAATTTCAGTGTATGTATATCACTAGTTGATTTTAAGCAATAGCTGTTAGGGTCTTGTGATCTATTTCCTCCTCTCTCTTCCCCCAGCCCCCATATGTTAACTTTTTTTTTTTTTTTTTTAATTTCCTGCACTTTTGTTAACCTTACATGGATGGAAAAGTAACTCCTTATATTATTATTGTTCTTCAATTACATAAGCAAATCACTCAGACTAATGTTGTCATTAGTGGTCTGTGGTCTCACAATTAACAAAACTCATAAACTTCTCTTCTATGTGTTTCACCTTAATCCAAATCGTTCCTATTTGGTGATATGAAGACTTGACTTCTTACGAATTCTTTGTTTGTTTCACTTATTGCACCTAAATTATCAGCTGTTTGCCTGGCTGGGGACCAGACTCTTACATAATTAGGTTTCTCCCAGCTGCTGTAGTACTCCATCACTATTTAACTGGCCAAATGGACGTAAATAGACATTTTTCACTAAACTGTTCTATACTACTTGCAAGTTACTACCCAGTTTAATCTAACTTTTCCATTTTGATTTCAATTTAGTTCTCAGCATACCCCCTTATCCCACAAATGGCAAACAAAAGTCATGGAAACTTTCAGTCTTCCTTCTTGTCTGTATTTGCACTCCGGTACTTCTTTGTAAGTTTTCTGTAAGTTTTCTCCCACTGAGTATTAGCAATTTAGAATCAGTTGGACTTCCAGAAAGCAGTGACTTGGCCTAATGTATATGGAATGAGCACAGGCTATAATAAATATTTTCTTATTTACTAGCACTAAGTATGCTACCACAATGCAATAATTAAAGATTTTAATAACTGTAATCACAACAATCAAACAGGATAATTTCATTATTATTATTATTAACATTAATATCCTTTATGGCATCAGAGGAGGAACAGAAATAGCCATTACAATTGAAAAAAAGTTAAAAAGTAAATATTTACAAGACAGGTAAAACTAGAGGAATATGAGAATCAAACAATAGGAATAAGAGGTCCAGAAAAATGCCAGATGAAAGAAACAGTGGTAGAATTATCAGCAATGGCAGGAACAGCATAATTAGAATTACTGGGCACATCCAAATCAAATGCTTTTGAAAAAAAGCCCAGTATCAGGTTATGCTGTGAAATCACAGAGAGGGCCACAACTGCAAGAAGAGCAGCTGTGACTTGCACCAAACGTGGTTCTGAAAAGGGGAATGACAACAGAGCATCAGTTATGCGAAACTGTGGGTAAAAGGTTAATATGGCTGTTGAGTCTATAAACAGAACATAGAGGAGGAGGAGGAGGAGGAGGAGGAGGTGAAAAAAGAAAGCTATATTAAGAATTTGCACAGTAGTGTAGTTGTGATTGCTATATTTAAAAAAATTATATTGGCACAATGAAGAAGAAACAAAGTTGAAGGCTGAACAAAATGTCTTAGAAGCGAGAGACATAAGAACCTCTATCTGTTTAGTTTACCAAAAAGGAGATCGCAAGGTTGCTCACTTCCATCAAAGGATTTCTTGAATAAGAAAAGACATTATGTCTAGGAAGCCTAAGTAGTCCAGAAGAAAAATGCACAACGAGGAACACTGTCTGGAATGTAAAGCTGGAGAATCCTCAGTCTCTAAGAACATTTATTTTTATTATTAACAATAATATTACATAATATTACATTTATATATCATAATAATACTATAATATATAATTATACATAATAGATAAATAGATATGCAATATTATAGTAATAATATTATATGATATTATAATATATTAACAATATTTATAATTTATTATTTATAATGTAGCAACTGAAATAAACATCCAGACTTCATTTTCAAAACAAGATGATACTCTTCTTTAAGACACATTTGAGTCGAATATAGAACCCAGCTGTAACAGCAATTAGATCCAATAAACAGTGTTATCCTAGAAGGTGACTTTGTCCCTTCTGGACTTGGGGGAAAAAAAAAAATAAAAAAAAAAATGTAATTTCTAGAAATCCATGAACTTTCCCAAAATAGAAACAACTGATGACTTGTAACTTCCTATACTAGCTACAGTGAGCATGCCTGGGTCTCACTATTAGGCAGTGTGGTCTTGTTCTTTTCCTAGAACATTTCAGTGCCTGAGCCTGCTCCTGTGGCTGAAGGAAAGTTTTAATTAGAGCAGTTTTGCTCCAAACTTCTAACATTACTTAAAGTTGAAAAGTGCCTACCAGTATCTCAGTAAAGGTTAGATATGAGTGGGATGTGGTTTTTCCCTTCCCTAGGGATTTTTGACATTTCAGAAATGCCTTCTGAATTAGAACAAAAAAAGAAAATATAAAAAGTCCCAAATCGCAAATCTTATTTTTTTAGTATCATATCAACTGAACCACTTTCATCATTTCCATTTTCATGTCAAACTTTTCAGATATTTTTAGATTGATTAGCTTTAGATTTCCAGGAAAAAAGGCAGTGAAAATAATATAAAGGCAGTCAAAATAATATTAAAAAAAAAAAAAAGGATGCCTTGGAGAAATCTGACACTGGGACACTGGTGGTTGGAAGTCAACAACGATCATTTAGGGAATTTTTCCAATAAATGAGAACATTATTGTAAAGTACCCTTTGCATGGCTTCCACAAAGGATTATTATTATTTATTTTTTTTTTTACAAATAGGAGATCCTCAGAGAAAATGTCTGACGCCATCTAAAATGCATATTACAGCTCAAGCAGAGTGTAATACAATGTGAAAGAGGAGCGACGAAGATCTATTTTTGGTTTTAGCTGGAAAAAAAAAAAAAGAATTTTTTTTTTTGCTGAAAATGTTGTAGCTGAAAATTTATTTTCATTCTCTCTTCAGGGTAACAGTCAGTTGTTTTTCAGAAGGACATCTCAAAAAAATATGAATTACAAAAAATCTTGCAGACAACAGCTAGCAGTGGTAAGCATATATTTTAAGTCTTTTTCACTGATGGTAGACAGAGGAGCTGGGTAAGAGGCTTTTGAACTCTGCTGCAGTCAACAGCTGCTATTTAGACCGCCTTGCCTTGACTAGGAGGGAAGCATGTCTGGAGGAAGCCAGCATCATCGTGGAAATCATGAATGAAACTGGCCAAATGGCTTGCCATGAAGTGCATTACCCACATTCAGGCAATCCACAGTCTTTTAATTAGATATGCCTTTCAGCTTGGGAAAAGCTTTTACTGAAACCTCATTAATGTAAGAAGCTAATCAACGCTTATAGCTGCATTCACTGAGTGTTTTACCTTTAAACAATTCTTCATGAAATCATTTGCCAAGCTACAGTCTTGCCTGGAAGCATGTGTAACGCACACTTTTTTGACTGGTTGTAAAACGCCTGTCTCCTGTTCCAGTCAATGTAGAAAAAGATAAGAGATAACCTCTAAATGCAGTAGTACGGTTGGAACAGTTTTAGTGTTATGTTTTTTTTTTAGTTTGAGCAATGTAGTGTTTATCCCCTTTCGAATAGGGCATTGGAATATGGTAAAAAGTAAATACATTTCTCATTTCTCATTTATCAAAAAGACTGCTATTCACTTGTACAATCAACACTACATTATTACTAAAGAATGACAAATATACCAACTTTAGAGAGAATAATTAACCAATTAAGAGAATAATTATACATTATTCTTCCCACTCACTAGATAGGACAGAAGGAGAAAACAAGATGTAAGAAAGACCACATTGCTTCCTGGAGCAGCCATTTTGTGAGACATAAAAGCAAAGTTATCTTTGTTTTCATATCCAGGGATAGTTATATGCATAACTAATTTGTTTTGCACTGTTTTCTTTGTGGCATAACACTGTCTTCCTTGACTTTGGCGAGCCCTGGTAAGAAATAACAGCAATGGTAATATCTGAGCATATGAATGCTTTAATTTAAGTCATTCTCAATGACTGGATTTTGTTTTCATTCTGAGAAGATTCTGTTTCTGTTAGGAGGTTCAGGGGAAAGCAAAACACTGTCAACATATCATGAAATAGATCCTGTCAGACAATTATGGCTTCCTTAAAAAAGAAAGAGAGAAATTTGATTGTTTGAGAAAGCAACAGAACACACTGTCCAACTGTAACAGTTTTTATCATAATCCTGACATTTGGGTTTCTTCAGTTCCTTAACTTTTTTTTTTTTTTTTTTCCCTCCAGTTCCACACAATTTTATACTGTATTTAGCCAGTTTTTGATAAACAGAGCATACTCAATCATAGATTCTGACCAGGAATGTGTTACTCTCATTACTGTCTGTGACCATCTACATGGTTCCTTGGAAAATTAAGAGGTGTTTTGAAATTGATTATGCTGTACAAATGGGCTGGTATCAGTGCCTCCTGACTGCAGATAAATTTTAGAAGTACTACTGTTCATCATATTTCAGGACAAATCTATCAATAAAATGTTCTGATTGACATTAAACAAACAAAGAAAAATGCCCTTCTGAAAAAAAAAAAAAAAGATTCTATGAAAAATGCATTTATATCAATGAAATACTTTAAATTACTTTTTAGTGTCCCAGCAGACCATTTTTTAACAGAAGTTGTTTCTCTTATCAGTGACAGATATTGATATGCTCTCATCATAATAGTGCCATTATTGATAATTATTTATAATATAGCCTGCACTATAATTCCTGTGAAAACATGTACTGAGGAACATTCATTATGTTGTCTCTTTTTCATAACTTATGTTTTCTGTTGTGATTTAGTCACTTAAGTTTCTCTCCAGATATATTAAGAGTTCAGACTCAATTCTCTAAAAGCTTAAGCTTTGGAAGAACAGGGAAAGACAACAAACTGTCTACTTCTCACACACAGGTACGTCTAACACAGGATACAAGCTACTGAGGATAAAAGTACTGCTCTCACACTCCCTCAAGATACCCCAATTAACCCCTCTAGGCTTCTAGGAAGAAGAAATAAGGAGAAGAGAATACTTCATCAAGGTTTTTAACTTTACTACTAAGGATCTGTGAATAATGACATATTCTAGAGTGCATGACTGTATTTCCATGCCTTAAAAACAAATTATATTGTTTTCTTGTCAATGGCTAGTTTAGAATTGTTTCATTTCAAAAGCTGATATTACTATAACAAAAATAGTGTTCCCCAGTACTTGCAAATTAAAGTTATCATGTCATATCACAGGCATAAAAAGAAAAAAAAAAAAGACACCAAATCATTTAGTTACTCCTGTAGAAGTCTGATGCATCCATGAAGAAAAGTAAATAACTTGTCTCTGTTCAAACGTGTGTGGGGAATACTTCTAGTCATCAATATCAATAAACAAATTGTTTTTTTTTTCCAAATAGAAACATTTCCCAAATGAAAAAAAAAAAAAAAAAAAAGAAAAAAGACCTTTTAGTCAAGTTCTTACAGTTGCACTGCAACTCAAATAAAACTTTGGGAAAGTAAAGCATCAGTGGCCCAGTTGCCTAAAAGCAGCAAGCAGTTTTCAGTAATGTTCAGACTGGATGCAGTAGTCTTAAGGTACACCACAAATGAAAGCATTTTTCACAGGCTCTAGGGAGTCCCGTCAACATTATTTCAAATGAAACATTCACAGGAGATATTCATAAGTAATATTCTTAGATGATCTAATAGAGTCAAGGCTTGAGATTATTTGAAGTGAATGAGCCACAACAGCATATGTCATTGCTTCAGAGCGGGCCTGCAGTGCTTATTTGTGCAAAAGAGCAGCACTACGTGCTCTTCAGAGAGCTGCTAAAAGCCGCTAGAAGGTCCTGTAGGGTGCAGGAATGAAGCTCGAGAGTCCCAGTACTGTACCAGGGTTATGAAACAACCAGCAGAGTGGCGTGCACAGTAACTCCAGCTCTTCTCTGACGCTTGAAATAGGCTATGCCAAATGCCAGAGCTCCCAGATGACTGCATTATAAAAGCCAGGAAGTGCCAGGAGTACTCAAACTACATCCCAGAGGTATTCGAACACATCTTAATGCATATTTTTTGCTGTCACGCATGGCAGCAACTACTGTTTTTGTAGTACAGTAAATACCACTGTCTCCACTATACAGGAAAGTAAACTATAAAGTTTAGATTAGTACAAGGGAAAAAGTGACTGATTTAATCTTCTATTTTTTACTTTCATAGAGTAAAATCTGTTATAAAACCTAATGTATTAATATTTATCCAGTCAGTATCTCCTCGGTCAGCTTTGCACAGGATGAAGGGCAGCATGAAATTCACTAGAAACCATATACAAACACTTCAAGATCCAAAGATTGGCCAAGCTAAAGAGAATAACGTGGTCATTTCTAGCCACATATTTAGGTGCTCTGTGTAACAACTACATCCTTCTTTCTCCTACTGTCCTCACAAGAAGCATAGATCCTGCTGGGTTTTGGTGGTGTTCCTGTTTTGATTTGTTTCGTTTTCATCTTCTTGGCCTTGCAGCAGAACCAAATCTTTGGTTTCACAGAACTGGAAGTAACAGATTCATGATCACACATATATAACCGTGCCAAAGCTTCAGATGAGATATTGCTCCCGCTGAAGTTATAACTGCATAGGTTAGCCCTGTAAGTATCTACCTAGATCTTGAAGAAGCAAGTTTGAAGGAAGGAAGTGTCTTTTACAAGCTGATGTGGGCCAGAGAAACAGAGAATTTTCATCAGGCCCAAGCATTTATTATCAAGCTATTAACATGGTATTAACATGGCCACAGTGCTATTAATACTCAAAGTGGCAGGAAACTTCTCTCTGGTACATCACCACGTACCACTTTTTCCACTACTGTCAAACTTTCTCTTGCCCTCTAGCACAAATACATATATCTTGACTAGAAACTATTGATAAGAAAATGTAAGTAATGTGAAAAGAAGAAAGAGTAAGGAAATTACATACAAAAAGTTGTAGACGAGAACCAGAAAACACTTGTTTTGAGCTATGAGTTATGAGCATGTGTTTATAAACAATTTGACAGACATTTATTTTATAGTATTTTGTAGAACAGATTTTTTGTACACAGAGCTATATTTAGTGTGTAAGTTTCTACTGAAGAAATTCCTTCAATAAGTCACAGCAAGCAAACACATACTAATTTTTGACCCTTGCTTTACTTTGGAACAGTTTTTGTTGAAAAAAACTTCAGTGAGTTCCTTCGTTAAGTAGTATAGAATAAATCCCTGCATCCAAATTCAGATACTGTATGGAATATAACAAAGGGTATTGAATATACTGTGTGAATACAAGATTTAGTTATATCTAGGTTTTTGAAGCTCAGAAGAAAAGAAAAAGAAAAAAGAAAAAAAAAGAGGGAAGGGAAGGGAAGGGAAGGGAAGGGAAGGGAAGGGAAGGGAAGGGAAGGGAAGGGAAGGGAAGGGAAGGGAAGGGAAGGGAAGGGAAGGGAAGGGAAGGGAAGGGAAGGGAAGGGAAGGGAAGGGAAGGGAAGGGAAGGGAAGGGAAGGGAAGGGAGGGGAGGGGAAGGGAAGGGAAGGGAAGGGAAGGGAAGGGAAGGGAAGGGAAGGGAAGGGAAGGGAAGGGAAGGGAAGGGAAGGGAAGGGAAGGGAAGGGAAGGGAAGGGAAGGGAAGGGAAGGGAAGGGAAGGGAAGGGAAGGGAAGGGAAGGGAAGGGAAGGGAAGGGAAGGGAAGGGAAGGGAAGGGAAGGGAAGGGAAGGGAAGGGAAGGGAAGGGAAGGGAAGGGAAGGGAAGGGAAGGGAAGGGAAGGGAAGGGAAGGGAAGGGAAGGGAAGGGAAGGGAAGGGAAGGGAAGGGAAGGGAAGGGAAGGGAAGGGAAGGGAAGGGAAGGGAAGGGAAGGGAAGGGAAGGGAAGGGAAGGGAAGGGAAGGGAAGGGAAGGGAAGGGAAGGGAAGGGAAGGGAAGGGAAGGGAAGGGAAGGGAAGGGAAGGGAAGGGAAGGGAAGGGAAGGGAAGGGAAGGGAAGGGAAGGGAAGGGAAGGGAAGGGAAGGGAAGGGAAGGGAAGGGAAGGGAAGGGAAGGGAAGGGAAGGGAAGGGAAGGGAAGGGAAGGGAAGGGAAGGGAAGGGAAGGGAAGGGAAGGGAAGGGAAGGGAAGGGAAGGGAACTTCTCTGTGAACTTCTTTCTAAATCTACTCAAGGACACTGAACAAATTTTAAAAAGTGGAAATTTGTTTGCAGCTCCCCCATCAGAACAAATAAATATGTAACATAAGGTAGACATATTAAATACCATGGCAGTGTTTTAGGATCATCATGTCTCCAACAGGATTTTGTAAATAACTAATAAGAATAGGGTTGGCCTAATTATTTAAGCAACGTGTCAAGCACTCAGACATACAGCTCATATTAGCCGAGAACTAATTAACTTATCTCATGATCATTGAATTACTCTTGTACTTCCTCCTCAGATCCTGAAACTAGAGTAGAAGTAATCTGTCAAAAACTTCTTCCATTCAAATTTACTTTTTTATTATTTTTTATTTTTTTACCATATTACTGCACCAAAATGCATCATCTCTGTTTTGTTACATGAAAGAGCAAGCTATCACCTTAGACACTCTGCTTCCTATGAAAACAAATGAACATACAACAGTGTAATTTCTAAAACCAGCATCTATTCCTTTTTCTCTAATATTATTTCTCCTCATTTCTTCCTTTTCTTCATTTTTTATTTTTACTTATTAAGACATTATTTTAACCCTAATTCAAAGTAAAAAAAATGTGATGTACTCTCAGAGCTTCTTTACTTGATAACTTTTGGCATTAAAGAAAGGAGAGGTTACTTTCTCAGATTGGTCTGCCAGAAGCCAAAGAATCTTGAAAAGGCTTCAAAAATGCTGAGGATAGTGGATGACATGTAAAAGCAGTAATTTACTACCAAATGGAATGGACATCATGGACTTTGGCTTTGCAGGTCTCTGCACCTATTAGAATATAGTGCTTTTATTACAACTGGTAATGCATTTAGTGATCCATAGCAAAATGAAGTGAATGGAAGTCTTCCCAGGGGGTTTAGTGAGTTTTGAATAAGATTTTTTTTCTGCGCAGACTGCTCCCTAGGGAAGGAACATGCATTCGTTAAGTACTACACAGTAAAGTAACACAATATCAATGCTATACAACTGTGTAAAATAAAGCTACTGTCATTTACTTGACTTAAAGTATCCTCAAATGTTTTGCTTTATGGCATGAAAAGTAATTCACTTTTTTGGACTGTTACTGTTAAGGTTTAGTTTATATGTGTGTTCTAAGATGAAAGCAATCTGAAAAATACCCAATTATTTTTAATAATTTCAAGCAAGAATTCTGCCATGTAATATTGTACCAGAGTTGATAACAATATGTAGGTAATTACTTCTAAACAGTAGCACTTGCATCTTTTAGATAGTAACTTGAAAACTAACCAAAAAAGTAACTAGGTATCTTCTTGGTGCAATTCTTCTTTGCCTTTCTTTAGGTAAAGGAATTATTGCCTTTAAAGTTTGTGAATGTTTATGCTTGGTGGGGTTTGTTTGCTTGCTTGCTTGCTTGCTTGATTTTGTCTTTGTTTGTTGTTTGTTTGTTTGTTTGTTTTGTTAAAGCTATAATAAAATAATGAAGAATAAGGAGAAACTCTTGGCAGGAGACAGTGGGTAAGTTAAAGTCAAATTCTATAAATGTGTGTTAAGAATAGGACACAAAGAAAGAATACAACTCTTGTATTCAAATCTAGGCTGCTTTCACAAACCAAAGTTGCATCTGTTTTTTTCAGTGCTCTTACCAAAATAACCCTCCTCTCATGTCTTATTATCTTAGATATTCATGCTTGGAGCAATTTTGGAATGGGCGTTTTATTGACAGCCTAACTTCCTGTGTCTTGGCAATATGTAGACAGGACTCAGAAAAACATTGCTTTTAAAGAGCCATTTTGCAAGTTCAGATTTAACACTGATTTGATTCAATTATTTTTATATTTTTATTTTTAAATGCATTTCAGCTGGACAGATTTTATTAAGAAATACAATTTTAGTGTTAACTTACAGACGGGGTTTTAAAATAGCTAGGTTCATGAAACAACAACAGCAAGAAAAGCTTGTTTCTTGTAATAGAATCATAGAATATAGAGAATGGCCTGGGTTTGAAGGGATCTTAAAGATCATAGAATCATAGAATCATTAAGGTTGGAAAAGACCTCAAGATCATCCAGCTACAACCCCCCTGCCATGGGCAGGAATGCCACCCACTAGATCAGGTTGCCCAGGAGCTTGTCCAAACTGGCCTTGAACACCTCCAGGGATGGGGCATCACAGCTTCTCTGGGAAACCTGTGCCAGTGCCTCACCACCCTCTGAGTGAAGAATTTCCTCCTAACATCTAATCTAAACTTCCCCTCTTTTAGTTTAAAACCATCTCCCCCTCATCCTGTCATTGCCTGTCCGAGCAAAAAGTTGCCTTCCACCTTTTTTATAAGCCCCGTTTAAGTACTGAAAAGCTGCAATGACGTCACCCTGCAGCCTTCTCTCAGTAGGACAGCCCCAGCTCTCTCAGCCTTTCTTAATAGGAGAAGTGCTCCAGCCCTCTGAGTATTCTCACGGCCTTCCTCTGGGCCCGTTCTAACAGCCCTACATCCTTCTTGTGCTGGGGGCTCCAGACTTGGATGCAGCACTCCAAGTGGGGCCTCACAAAGGCAGAGCAGAGCGGGACAATCACCTCCCTCGCCCTGCTGGCCACTCCTCTGGTGATGCAGCCCAGGATGCAGTTGGCCTTCTGGGCTGCAAGCACGCACTGCTGGCTCATGTCGAGCTTTTC
The DNA here is from genome assembly GCF_964034855.1 of Anser brachyrhynchus. Classification (NCBI taxonomy): domain Eukaryota; kingdom Metazoa; phylum Chordata; class Aves; order Anseriformes; family Anatidae; genus Anser; species Anser brachyrhynchus. Next base: position 131,805,437 of record NC_137694.1, read on the forward strand.
TTCCACCAGAACTCCCAAGTCCTTCTCTGCAGGGCTGCTCTCAGGGAGTTCTTCTCCCAGTCTGTCTTCCACCCATGTCTGGGATTGGCCCAACCCAGGTGCAGCGCCTTGCACCTGGACTTGTTGAACCTCATTAGGTTCACATGGGCCCAGTTCTCAATCTTGTCCAGGTCCCTTTGGATGGCATCCCTTCCTTCTGTTGTATCAACTGCACCACTCAGCTTGGGGTCAGCTGCAAATTTGCTGAGCATGCACTCATTCCAGTTGTCTGTCATTGATAAAGATATTAAACAGCACTGGTCCCAGGACAGACCCCTGAGGGACGCGGCTCGTCACCAGCCTCCACCTGGACATAGAGCCATTCTTCCTTGTGTAAGGAATCAGATACTGCTGATATGGACCTGTACACAAACATGGGTGTACTGCTTACTTTTGCACACAGAGCCTGTTCTGAAGCAGTTTGTTTCACATCAGTCCCATGTTTCTTATGGCATAGCTCAGCTGCATTCACACAGCAGAAATGCAACAACCAGGTGTTGTATGACTGAAGTAAGTGTACTGGCCTCTCTGGTGAGGTAAATGTCCTTAGTGTCTGTCTTCTGGCAAAGGAACAGTAAAAAATACTAGGAGAGGATGGAATGGGGCCAGAGCATCACCTCTGACAACCACTGAGATAAATCTATTTAATCTTGAAGCTGGAGAAGAACCTCTCCAATAATCAAATTGCCACAGTTGGTATATTCTGGATCTCCCCTTTTCTTCCACTCAGCAGAAGCCCAGAAATGTATCCAGCTAATGCTTTTCATTGCAAACAAGGGAGAACATGAACAAAAATTTCAGCTGGATCTAAGGCACATGATGAAAAGTCTTTCTAAAACATTAGCTTTATGGACATAGTAACACTGCAGAGCTTCTTGGCAGAGTGCATGCTCTGTTGGAAATGTTGGTGGAAATCTCCACTACAGTGATTGTACTACTTCCAGTACTCAAGGCAATTAATTTGGAAGAAACTTGGAATGTATCAGCATGGAATCATGTTGTACCATCTAGACACCATCTTCAGTAACTCCAGGCTTGCTATCTACAGAGCCTGCATGGTTCTTGCCAAGATTGTCTCTTCGTTGACTTTCTTCTCAGAGTGTTCATTTGCTAATATTGACTGAATTGTCTGAACAAATGTTAAGAAATTATACATTTGAAGTTCTGAGTTAATACATGAAAGATCTTTAGTTTGCATGGAAAATTATACATAGCTCTAAGTGAGCAAGTGAAGCTGAACCAACTGTTGTAGTCACCAGATTTTAAGTGATACTTTCTTATTACCAACAGAATAGTAACACAATCTGTGCAGTTTTTAAAGTCGCCCTATGTATGCTCCATTTGAACAAACTACAGTACTTGGAATGAGACTAAATATGACACTGACTGTAAAGCAGAACAAAATACAACATGCCTTTTGGAGTGGATCATATGCTATACAAACACTCAAAAATTGTGCTTGTGATTCTGGGCATCTGTAAGAGAGAATTCTTCAGGGAATTTATCTCATGACTCCACAGATGATTGTAAACTGATCTACCTCTGAGTTCTCTTCCAGAAAATTGTACAAAACCTGAACACACACAATAAATTCTGCTGGGAATGTTAACAATAAAACCATTAAGGCTGTGCCCATGCTGAAAAGAGCTGTCATGTTGACTAATCAAAGAACACAATCTGTAATCTATAATCTCAACTACAGCAGCTGCCCCAATTTAAAATAAATAAATAAATAAGTAATCAAGCGAGATGATATTTTTGTGAGTAGACCGGATGGAGAACTGCAGACAACACTTGAATAAGAACATAAACTAAATCTTCCATAAAACAGAGAAAGACATTGGAAGTTCCTCACTGAAAAGATTCTCCAGAAACACATTTCAGTTGTATATATGTTATATATATGTATTTTGTACACACACAAATATATTTATATATCCATCAGATTAAATGCCGTATCTAGCCACGTCAATTTATCTGGGAGACTACATTTGGGAAACAGCCCAGAAGAGAAGAGACAGAGTTTATAAAGTCCCCAATCTAGTTTTCAGGAAAGTGCTTTCAGAAATACAGTGAAGTACCTACATACTTCAGAAAACCTGTCTTCTAAATATTGATGTCTAAGTGTCAAAACTAGCAGTTTTAATTTTTAATTCATTAAAAATCCAGAGCTTAGAACACTCTCGCCATCCCACAAACCAAGAGAAAACCTTAATTCAAATACCAAATACCTGGATACCTCTGTCTCAGGTATTCTTATCAAATGCATACATACACAGATCTTTAAGAAACTTCAGAAGTACTACCATTATTTCTTGGTTATAACAAATCTATGGTACAAAATTATTTCCTTACTTTTGGGAGGGAAGCTCTTGATCCTGAACTTTGGGTGGTCATTGTCAAAACTGTAGTGATACCCAGTGCAACTCTAGCCGGAGCCGCGTCCATGTTGATCCAGAAAGAAACCCAGGACAAAATGACAATCAGCAGGCTAGGAATGTACATCTGGATTAGATAGTATCCCATCTGACGCTCCAAATGAAACTTGACTTCAATGCATGTAAACTTTCCTAGAACAAGAAATTATTTTCATAAAAGTTTTTTGCACAGTTTTATCTTGTTATCTAAACATATATCAGAGGTGAGGCCTGTTTTGTAACCTAACAGTACAAGTCAGCCACTTGTTGCACCCTAACATGTGAGACACATAGAGCCCCTGAAGGAGACTGTGTCCAATTATTCACATTAACTGAGAAAACAAGTATTGGAACAGTTGTTTCACCTCCAGAAAATATAATATTTTTTCTCAAAAATTTAAAAAGATTTTGTTTTAAAGTATACTGTTTAGTATTAAAGGGTGTCAGTATTTTGCTCTATTAATTGCATGAGATTAAGTAAACTTGTCATTAGGCAAATTATAAACAATCGAAGTCCTGTGGTAGATTTCATTCTGGCCACATCATTTGCTTTTGTCTGTGGGCTCTACTTCTAACGGTGGAATCAGCTCAAAGTTTACTTTGAATTTCACCAAAAGGCTAACTCCTGGAAATCCACAATAACGGATTACCTCTCATGTGAGGTAAATGGATTACCTCTCATGTGAGGTAAGTGATTCTCTGGACAATGAATACCTGCTTTGCAGGGGTAGAGGAGGACGGAAGTTTAGGATTGCCTGACAGTGGAGATAGCCATGAAGTGGGGATGTAATGTCCTGAGTTGCAAGAGCTCTCCAGCTATGAAGCCAATCACTTTGTGCTGCTCTCCATATTAATGTCCTGGCTGCGGTTTAAATATTGTGAATGCTCTCACTCAAGGTAGACTATCCAAAGCACAGGAATGTCTGTCATTCCTGAAACATCATGCTAATTGTTTCAAAGAACCCCTTTTGTGTCAGTTGGTCAAGTACACTAAGAGGCATTGTTCCTCATAAATCCTTTTCAGGCGTAATAAGACTTTTGCTCCATTTTGTGATAAACACATAATTTCTGCTAGTCTGAAAAGCAAAACGGCAGGTTCATACAGGTAAGAGAGTTGTTACAAAGGACAATGCAGAGGCAATTTGTCAAAGTGAGGAGAGGGAAAAAAAATGAGTAATCTGGTCGGACAGAAACTGTGAAATGAGTGACTCTGAAACCTGTGTAGACACACATTCTGACCGGTCTGTCCATACAGAAGGAATCTGTTTTTTTTTCGAAAGAGGCTACCTGTGGCAGTGATGGCACTGGAGTAGACCAGTCTGCCAACTGCTCTCCAGATTCCTCTAGCACAATCTGGGTGGAGCACCTTGCAGTGTAGGTAGGAGGAGAAGGCTGAATACAGCTTTCATCTATATTTTGATTTAACCCCAAACCTGAAAGACCATGCCTCAGAGAAGACAGTAATGCATTACTGTGGATGTATGTAGGCAAAGTTTTCTTTGGCTTGAATACTGCTTCTCATTTCCCCTTCCCAGGCTACACATTTTGAACTAATTATACAGTCATTTTGTTTAACTACATGTAGTGGGAACTACTAACAAGCTTTTTTATCATTTACGGGGAATCTCCATGGGTATACAAGGAAGATATTGCCCATGCTCTCCCTCCCCTTTTACTTTTGATGTTCCACCCTGCAAAGTGGTTAACTGAGAGTCAGCACTTAGAAAAGCACATGAACTCACCTATTCAGAGCTTGAGTCATGTGGTGGGAAATAGTTAAACTTTGCAACAGCCAAATTACAAGTGCATAAATTCTGTTGATTGATATTTACTTCTGATGCTCCCTTTTACAATGAGCAGTAATATTAGTCCCCCTTTGCACAGATCTTGGATTGTGGAATCACAACAAGTCCTTCCTTGGCAATTTGGGCCCCAAAATTAGAATCTGCATTTCTAAAAATTAAAGACGATAATTTTATTTTCATAATAAAAGAATGTGACTATTTTCGACAGGGGCAGAACGTCTCATGTTGTGTTATTTCACAGAGTGAAACAAATGTCTCTGATGCAAACAGATTGACTTTTATGCTGAAATGATGAAAAAAACTATTTTAGATGACAGGGATTATATCTAATCCTAGGAAATATCCAGCAAACCATTCTCTAAATGCTGGCCTTATTAAACAGACTCCAAGCAGATAAATCCAAAATTTTAACAGACTTCTCTCTTTTCTCTGCTCTGGGAAGCTAAAGATAGAAAACACATTTGAAACTTTTAAAAAGCAAAAGCAGAGAGAAAATTACATTATTTAGCAAACAAATTCCATTCATTTCATGTCTGTACACTAGTCAGATCAGCAATGAAAGCATCGTCACTTCAAATACTACATCTCATAAATCAGGCCACATATTTTTTATATGCTGGTGAAAGTTTGATATTTTTCCTCAGTAGTATTTTGATATACTGGAGAAATAAATCAAATCTGTAAGACTCAATACTTTAAAACTGATGTATCAATATAGTTTTAAAAAATAGTTTGCTATAAATGTTTCATTTTGAGGAAAAGGAAATTAGTAGATTTTTCCAATTTTTAAAGTTTTTAAAATCCTTAATGATTTTAAGGAATATAGAATATAAGGATATGCAAGTTAGAGTATCCTTAATGAAGCTAAAGGAAACTTGGAAAAAAAAAAAAGAATATTTAAAGCAAACAAAAATAAAAGGGAGATTTTTTTCAGATTTAAAAAATGAGTGGCTGAATCAAATTTTAATTTCAATATATATATATATTCATTTCACTCATCTTTTCCCATTTCACATTGACAATAGATACTATTAAGAAAAAAAAATAGAATAATGCTCACCAGTGTTGTAATGTTTTGTACAATAACCAAGTTCTTTATCTTCTTTCAAAATAAACTGTGGCAAGGTTAAGCCTTCTGCAACCTGCACAGGTCCATCACTTAGCCACTCAAATATCAGATCGTTCATTGTGTAGCCAACTAAAATAAAGAAATCAGAGTTCATTAGATGGTAACTGACTGAAAACATCAAAAGCAAGTATTATTATGCCTTAGAAATGCCATTTATTCCAGTTAATGTGAACTATATTTTTCAACTGATTAACAATAGCAGAATTGCTGTTAGTTGCTAATTTCCCAATACTTCACTACTCCTATACTAAGAGCAACAAATGTATAACATCATTATTTTCTGAAATACTGTCTTGGTTTGCCCCTAAAATAATTTTGCTGGCCTATCAAAGGTACTGTTTACAACTGAAATGACATTTTTGTGTGTCTGTGTGTCTATGTATCAGCCAACATTTTGCTTTGTTTACATTATTCTTTCATTATTTAGTTGTTGGGCACCAGCAAACAAGGATTTCCAGACTGCATGATGCTCGGTCCTTACCTAAAAATAAACCTGCAGCTTTTGTAAACCTTATCACTGGGAGGTATGTAGTTGTAAGAGAGAGTCTTGAACTCTCTGAAGTCTCTTTGACTGCAGTGGCCATACATTTACAATTAAACTAAAGCAGCCCTGATCAGCTTGTTCTTCAGCCACACACAAAGTGGTAACCTGCAGCTTATACTCATATAGGTAAACCTGTTTCTCTCCCAGACACCCACCCAAAAAAAACCAAAAACCAAGGTGGCCTGGCACATGCTGGCTATCAGGCATGATTGCTGGCTTGTGCTGTTATCTGAAACACTTCTGTCTTTTTTCTGACTGTTGCTTGGTACTGGTCAAAATGGTGTCAAGGATCCTGTTAACAGCTACATCCTATGGATGACCATGTGCTAGAACCTAAGTCATATTTGGTTTATTAATGTTAAGTGACAGAACAAGAGGCACTGGGCACAAACTGGAGCACAAGAGGCTCCCTCTGAGCACCAGGCAGCACTTCTGTGCTGTGCAAGTGACGGAGCACTGCCCAGAAACGCTGTGGAGTCTCCTCCTTGGAGATCTCCAAAAGTCACCTGGGTCTGGCCCTGGGCAGCCTGCTCTGGGTGTCCCTGCTTGGGCAGGGCTTGGAGCAGGTGAGTCCAGAGGGCCCTGCCAGCCTCAGCCGTGCTGTGAGTCTGTGATAGCCAATAAGACCATTGCTTCATTTAGTATGTTGCTTGCATTTCTCAAAAGACCTTAGCATGTCTCGATGAGACATAGCTCATCCCTGGCTGCATACTAGTTGTTCTTGCTTTCCTGAGGTTTATTTTCTCATGTACGGTACTGCTGTGGTTATTCCTGGAAGTGGTGCAGCCCTGACGGGAGAGGTGGAAGAAAGAAAGGAAAGGGAGCTGGAAGAGCACAGTGAGCAGGGACTAGCACTATAGCTGATGGGTAGTTAAAGCACTCCTCCATGACTTTTCATTACAAAATAGGAATATTGAGTCTGAACACACAAATACAAAAATGCACATACTATCTAACCACCAAAAGTTACAGTAAAGTCTTGTTGTTCCCTAGGTAAAGCAATTGGACACTCACAGCTCTCTAGCTGCATTGTACATGTCTGTACATCCATAGGAAAATTCTTCAAGTCCATGGGACAGGATAAGGTTAAAGTAAGCCTAAAATTGGAGGAGAAAAAGAAGAAAAAAAAAAAAAAAGCTGTTGTTAGAAATCTACAGATTTTATCCAAAGCTCCACACTTACAGTTTGAAAAATCAAGGACAAATCTTAGAGACTCAGAGACCGGACTCTCTGTCCCCTCTTAGCTTTTAAGGACATAAGAGTCTGTGAAGACCGAACATGTAAGCAAAGCAGGCTGCATTGGCTGGACAGAAAAGAGGCAGAGACAAGAACAGTAAGACAGCAAGAAATGCTCTCCACTAATGTACCAGTGAATGTTTTACGTAGAGCGGTGAACCCAAATAATACAAAACCTGAAGTGACTGATCATGGGACGGACATACATTTTAAGGCTTTGTTTTGGAACAGCAAAGGAAGAAAACATAACAATTGAGTTTTTTTTCAATAGAGGGTGCTTTTTTTGGGTATGAGACCCATTTTCAACCACTCATTCTTACTGCTTAGCCATTAAAAGCAAAAAAAAAAAAACCCAAACAAAAAAAAAAAAACAGTAAAAACTAGAATCACATAACATTTAAAGATAAAGAAAGCAGAAAAAAGAAACTAAGCCTAAAGGAACATTATCATACAAAATAAATTTCTCTTTTAATTTTTCAGTTGTTTTTGTCCCAGATAAAGCATAATTTTACTTGGATGGGAAAATACTGAAAGTTTTTTTTTTTTTTTGAGGGGAAGCAGCGGGTAGGTTGTTTATTTTTCTACAGTTGATTTGAAATCTGTTTCAAGGCTTCTCCTCTGCTATATTTTTCTTGTATCTGTGGTGAGAATAAACTGTTTTTAACAAGCCAAGGTGCTGGGATGACATAATTACAAAAGACTTTCTGCTTTGGGAAAAAAAAAATAGTTAAGAGCTCGTTTCAGTTTATACAAAAAGAGCACATTTATTATTACAGATTACCTTCAGCACAAAAAAAAAAAAACACTGACACACACACACCACACACACAAAAAAAAAACTTTGTGTTCATTTGTCATCAAGGACGAGAACTAAATTGTCTCATTTGAAGGCACATTGAAACACTAACACGGTACAATTAGAATTTTTTTTTTTTAATTATGCCAGTGAACCAACGGGCCAGCTGCTAACCTAGAAAGTAGGTTGTCCTACAGGCAAATGTGATCTGTATGAAGAAATATTTTACTGTTTGTCTCCTGTGGCTCCTCAAGACATATTTGTTTCTCAGCAAATACAGCTTACTCAATCTTTCAGCTTGCTTCTTCATCATGTGAATTTTTTGGGATGGTTTGACTGAACCACTTAGTCCTACTGTCCTGCAATCAAATCACTAGGATGAGAAGATGATATTTAGAAAACTGTAATCAAAATGTTCTGAATCTAATCAAAAAGCCCATTCGCCATTTCCGTGCTTTTGCCTACTCATGGGCTACATAGAGAATTTACCGTTCTTGTCCTCTTGACACAGGCTTCAGTGTGCAAGATGACAATATCAGGAAATTAGAGATTGGTTGTTGGTGGTAGTGAACTGCATTGAGATTAAGAAAAGAAAAGCACCTAGTAGTCCTCTGTACATTACCATAGGAAATAAACTCTCATTTAACCTTTGGGAGCAAATAGCATATGCATTAAAAATATAAGCCATTAGAGAAAAAAAAAAAACACATACATTTTGTAGACATATAAATGCCATTGAAAATATGACCCTTACTCCTTCTTTAAATATTTGAAGTGTCCTGAAAATGATAACTAGTCTCATTTTTACTAGGTAATTTCCTGGATTAACAATTGAGCTGTTCAAATTGCTGATTTCCAGTATTAACAAAAGACTGCTTCTGCCATTTTTTCCTGAAATGTTGATATATCAAATTCTCTTCCTTCTTTTCAGTCATCTTCTAAATATGGGTTAGATTTTTAAAGTTCATTTCAAGAGTGTCTTTATGCAAATGATTTTCTAAAAGGCTGCAAAATATGTCATCTTCTTGTACTCATTGAAGAAGATATGGCCTATCTACCATTTAGATTTTACTGACTGTCAAGCATGGATTTTAGGCTGACTGTTTCTTCTCTCCTTCATCCCCTTCTCCTCCACCAAACCGTCAAGGAGTCTGAGGGCTTGACTACATACATGGGAAGAGGTGTCTATTCTATTAGTTTAGTATGAAACTAATTATTAATCAAATGCATCCATCTACAGCTTCCAAGTCTCCCAGGGATAAATTGCTCTATCTCCACAGATGGCTAGATGGATATGTCAATTTCTCTTCTGCGGGAGAGCTGAAAAAATGATTATTATGCTGGTTCACACAAAGGTTGACATCTCTTCTTTCTCTGCCTAACCAACAGTGTCTTTCAGAAAGGCTAAATTATGTTCTGCTTACCCTGACAAATGGAAAATAACTTCTATTCACTGATTGATGAGGTTAGCTCAAGTTACCATGCCATTACAGCTTTATCACTACTTGCTGTTCTTCTTAGCAGAGTAGCCATCCATATTTAACATCTTTGCCTCTATAATCCTTTTTACCAGAAGTAATGCAAGCATTGAACCCAACACTTGTTGCCTAGCATCATCTGTAGACCCACTGATTTTCAACAAGATTACAACAAGCTAAATGTTCTGCTCCTGAAGTCTGAAGTAGCTCAAGTGAAGTCTATGGTGGTGGGTCATTTTATAGCAGTTGACGCTTTTTCATTAAAATATATATCTATATATATATGATCCTGTATGTGTTTCCATATTAGGTGCCATACCACTACTTCTACATTTACATTAATAGTGAAACAGGATCAGAAGTGCTTAGGCTGATGTAGCTACCCACATTGCCTATAACAATAACATTGACAGAAAAAGTTTCAAAAAAATGAATGTCTCAAATTTAGTTGGCAAATTCAAGAGACGCCCCCAGAGATTTGGTACAAAGTGCAAGTTTAACTGGCAATTACATTGATGAGTACTTTAATCATTAATAAAACAGAAGAAACTGCTATAGAACAATTATTTTTCAGGCACGCCACTCCCAAGGCATTTAAGATTCATAAACACCAGATTTTGTAAGAACCCCCTAGAAGGTAGGCTCACGTCACACAGGTAGCACAGGGAGAGTGCTCTGGGGATGGGGACTTTACATTTTGCAGCTGAGCAGGCAGGGGTCAAAAGAGAGCTGGAGCTTCAGCACTCCAGCACATCAGGCATAATGCCAGGGAAAGCAGGACACCCTGGAGGGGAGGCCAAGTTACTCCCTTCTTTCCCTCACCCATCCCACAGTCAAGGAAGAAATGAGCCCTGGAATATTGCAAATAGAGTATGAACAGAACAAAACGCAGAGGCAGAGAATGAACAATTAGCCAGCCCTGTGACAAAACAATAATCAAAAAGAAATCACTAATATTACTGAGTGATGTCATGGCAGAGGCAGGGCTGTAACCAAATACTCCAGGGATCCTCTTCATGAGGTCTAGTTCATACACTAGATAAATCCTTCTAAGCAGCATCTGCTGATGTTCCTTAAATATCTTCAAAGTGCAATGGACACTGATCAGATTTCTTCACCTACCATTTCATTCAAAATCCACTCTTTTATACCCTGGTTTCAGCAGAATGTCATAAGATATCATTCAGACTTGGGCTGTGGGCCTGTCTCTCTTTCCATCCCAGCTCAACATCTTTCATTTCTGTTTTAATTTCTGGTAACCCCAGAAAGTCCCCTTATCAGCATCATCCAAAGGTCAGCATTTCCCACTTCTGCAAGCAGAGAAGCAGAAGTCCTGTAGGCTGTGGCCTCCCTTATTACAGAAACCACAAAAAAAAAAAAAAAAAAAAACCTGGGGGAAAAAATAAATAGCAACACTCAAGCTGGTGATCTTTAACACCTGAACACTTTGTTTTGCAATGTCCGTGTTTCCTCCAGATGGAAATGGGCTGGCCCTCAGAGGGGCCAACAGCAGAGCTCAGCTCACTACAGATGCCCTAAAAATAGCAGCTGTAGCCAGCCATCAACATCCAAGGAAAAGCCTGTGGAGGGAGGGTGGCATATATGTGCAGCCAAGAGAGCTCAGGGGTATTCACGTGCACTGCAATGAAATCCTGAGCTCACTGGTGCTCACCTCATTCCCCTTTATCCTTCACCCCTGTCCTATCCTTTCTCTGATCCTTGGACATACTTTCCCACCTCCTTCTGTGCTTTCTCTTGCACACATTTCAAAAAGCCCAGTCTCTTTCCTCTGCATCCTTGTTTATCATTGTACCTTTCCCCCCTTCCTTTCCTGTTGCCCTCTCTTTTATCCCAGTTCCTGCCACATACCACCCCCACCTCTCTTTGGAGCCAGGAGGCCAGTCCGCTCTGATCCGCAGCAAACACTAAATTGTGTTCTAACCCACTTCATGTTTACAAGCAGCTAATACAGCCTGATATGTTGTGACTGCCCCAAACCTCACTTGATGTAAGTGATAGCTCCCATCCAGGAGGAAGGCATTGATCCCATGCGAGAAAGGCCCCGTGGATCTTCCAGCACCAGGTGTCTGACAACAAGGAGAATAGCATTTTCATTAACAAACCTGCAAGTGTGGCAGTTTGTGAGTGGGCTACAGAACACCAGCTGCCTCATACCATTTTTATAATGAGAAATAACTAGAATCAGACTTAATTACGGAAGTACTGTTGGAAATTTAAATAGTGCTGGTGACAAGGGTGCAAGTCATCTCTGTCTCCAAAGAAAGCATGATTAGCTTCCAACAAGTAGGAAAAGCAACAAATGCCTTGCCATGAGTGGGCATGGTATCAAAAATAACTTTTTGCTTCTATTCTTATCCCTTCATTCTTTCAAGCTACACCCATCTGCAGCTTAGCTGGTGGGACAGGCAACGTTACAATCTGGGAGTTTACGCTGCAAACACCAGAACACAAGTAGCGCGTGCATGGTCATGTCAATATTGGCCACCTGTCATTTCAATGAAAATTCCTATACCTGTGCAAAGCCAGTGCTGGGCCTGTTAGAGGAACGGGGATTTTTTTCATCATTGCCAATTCTAAAGATGCTATCATAAATTCCACAATTTCTGATGTTTGTCTTAAAGCTCTGAGCTGACAATAAATGTAAACAGCTTTCCCCGCCCCCCCCCCCCCCCCCCCCCCCCCCCGTTGGAAAATTGGATTTCTGATCCTTTCAGCTGCTGAAAGAACATAAAAATATTGCCTAAGCACAAACAGGCAAAGTTCCCCATTAACTGGCAGGGGAGATGGAGTTGCACAGCAACCGTGACAGCATTGCATGACATGGGAGCAAATGCCATTTAGACTAGCGGCACTGAAACAGGCAGGAAAATGTAAAATCTCCTTATATTTTTCCCAGCCCCATCTCATGGGTGATCTGTGCCTGAAATTAAGGCACACACATTGTTCATACATCAGAAGGCCAAAACAACAACAGGAAAAAAGAAGAAGATGAAGAAGGTGAAGAAGAAGAAGAAGGTGAAGAAGGTGAAGAAGAAGAAGGTGAAGAAGAAGAAGGTGAAGAAGAAGAAGGTGAAGAAGAAGAAGGTGAAGAAGAAGAAGGTGAAGAAGAAGGTGAAGAAGAAGAAGAAGAAGAAGAAGAAGAAGAAGAAGAAGAAGAAGAAGAAGAAGAAGAAGAAGAAGAAGAAGAAGAAGAAGAAGAAGAAGAAGAAGAAGAAGAAGAAGAAAAATGGTTACATTCATCTTTTAAAAGGCTTTTCATTGTGTAGACCATCTCATTATTTTTCAGAGACCTGACTCATCATTTTGAATGTCAATTCTGGTAATTTTTACAGTTTACAGGCTTTGTCTTGTTAAATGGAACAGTCAAACTGTCTGCTTTTCCCCTTATTTTTGAGGAGCCCTAGAATTCCTTTCTAATATTTGTCATGTTCTGCAGTTTCATTTCTGTCAGATGGGAACAGGCTGAAGTTGAGCTTAGAGGAGACATGGAGCCCTCTCTGCTATGGCAAAAAGTGAAATGCAGCCTGGAGTTTCACGTACTGCTGTTTATGAGCGTGCTGTCCCTCCAGTGCTTTGCTTTGCTTCATGTACTGCTTAAAATGGGAGCTGGCACAGAATGAACAGGGTGGTGGATTTCTCATTATGGGCATCCCACTTCTCATTGTAATGCCAGTATTGTCTGTAAATACGCAATGCCAGCACATGAGTTGCCAGCAAATGATTTCCTGATTATTGCTCAACCAAATCTGTGGAATTACATTCACGTATGATTTCTTGTAACAGTTAAATTCTGTAACCACCTGTTTCCTTTCCAGGAAGAATCTTATTTCATCTCTCCATTCTCCTCTGTTATTTTCTATCTTAATTTTCCTGCAGTATGTGTTTAGGATGCTGCTGCTTTCCTCCTGGAATGATGACATCTTTGTACTAAGCCATATATTGCAATGCATTTGGCAAAAGACCTCCATCCCCGAGAGCAAGTTCCAGGAAAACGTTTTTTTTTTTTTTTATGCCATTTACTTAGAAAAGGCTCCTGTACCTACAACTTTTTCCATCTAACCTTTGACTGCTCTAATGTAAGCTCAATGGTTAAATGCAGTGATCAGTCACTAGCAGTCAAGGACAGACATCACTGTTAACCAGAAGGAGAGCAAACATGCAGATGTGTGGCTTGGCTTTACAATCCCATTGGCATAGCTATCCAGAAGTAACCACCTGCCAATATTTTTTGATCCTGTCAGCCAAGACAACTGCATGTGTACAAATTGATCTCCAACAGCATTTCACACTTAACTCAAAAAAAAAAAAAAAAAAGCCTTCCTTTTTATTTGAGACACAGGAATATAGGGCTGTAGAAGTGACATCTTGGACCATTAAATACAGTCATCTCCTATCACATATAGTCACATCATCTAAGCCCTTTCAAAAATTATCATGGTTCATTTACTGATACTGAGTTCCTTCCTATGCCTTCCATTATTTCTGTTGGAATATTGTTTTAGGAATTCAAAGCGTAGATGGCTGGAAAGGTTATAACTTCCAGTTTAAGCTTTCTTATGACCAGCTCAGAGCCGTTTGTTCTCTTGGCAGCATTGTCCTTCAGTTTATGTAGCTCTTCTGTTGTGTTTGTATTTACCTCACATCCAATGTTTCGGTGTGTCAGCTGGAGACGTGCACAGAATTAGAGGAATTAGTGAGGCAGTACATGTTCAAGTATAATGTCCATATCCCCACTTTGCTTTAAATGCCTGATGAAGTGAAAAAGCAACTAATTTTGTGTCATTAAAATGTAAATTATTCTTTCCTTAAGCAAGATGATCAATGGGGTTTTGACAATAGCTGTGCTAGTTGCATAACAAAGTACCTGCATTAGGCTTTATTATTTATTTAGGGGGGTTTATTATTTTTATGCAAAACAAGTACATTAGGCACAACAGAAAAATAAGGGTATTGGAAATCCATTGCTAGAGACTCAGCCTGGATTTGTATGTAGATTAGGAGGAAATGAGAGAGAGAAAAGTGGTTGATGGGAGGGCACAGTTAAGAAGGTGTTAGGAAACCATGCAAAAGGATGAGAAGCATCTGAGACCGTTTAATTAAAAGACCCCAAAAGGAAGGGAGATGATGGTGGAAGGAGAACTAGGAGGAGGGGCAAGAAGGAAAGAAAAAAAAAAAAAAGGTGAAAATTGGGGAGCTAATCATAATCCAAAGACATTGAGTTCAGCAATAATTAGAATGGCTACTTGTCCTAAAAAAAGGACACAACTTTTTAGCCTTTGAAAGCATTATTATTGTACTTATGCCCATGGGAAGACAAATTTGTCAAGCTTGTTGGATTCACATAGCATGCAGTTACAATTTCAGAAGTCACCATGTCCCCGCAACAAACAATGTATAGTTTAATAAAGTCTAGTGGTTCTAGCACTATTTATATGTCTGTAAAGCCTCTGCCTATAGTACAGAATAGCTAACTCAAAACTTCTTTATATGTTTTCTATTTCAGTTAGAAGTTCTGCATTTCTTCTTAAATGTCTTTATATATATATATGTATTTAATGTAGAAAAGTTACTTCAAGGCTTGTGAAGATTTTTTTTTTTTTTTTGCTTTTGGAAAGTCATGGCAATGAGCATGGAACTGGAGTTTTGCCAGTGGAAGAATAAATAATTTTATAAGAAAATGTTCATGTGCTGATTGAGATTCACTTCCAAGGGACAATCCCCACATTGTCAATATCAATATTATTCTGGTAGAAGTTGAGGTAATAAATATGAGCGTGAGGTAGGAGACAGGGGTTCCTACGTAGCAAACAGCCACTTCAATCGCGGTAACAGTCTGTCTCCTCCCCCTCTGCTAATCTGTCACATGGAAAGACAATGCTGCTAGTGAAGTCCAAATCCTCTTAAATCCCAACACTGGATTGTAAAATAAGATTGAAGTCATTGAACTTAAGCACAGGATGTGTGCAGAACTGTGGAACGTAACATTTTCTACCACTCTGTTAGGCTAGACTTTGCCGTGCTGTGGATGATCACACACAACGTCAACAGGTGTAAATGGAGTTGCATTGTTGGGTGGCTGGTAAGGTTTGTACCCTAAGATTATTGTCCTACCCTAAGATTATAGTCCTACCCTACCCTAAGATCCATGCCTGAATTTACTGTAATATGGCAACAGATTTTGTAGTAACACTAAAGATCTAAGATATACTCTTATTTAAAAGTAACATTTTTCAGGAGGGTAGTGGACATCATTTCCCAAAAATAGTCTATTGTGAATGGAAAACCAGTGTAACTTATGTATCTCCTAAATCTGGTTTGCATTTTCTTCCCATAGGGCAAAGAACACAGGTACAGAGGAGACTTGCACAGCACAGGACTTTCACTCAGAAAAGCTGAATTACAGAAGTGTTATAGATTAATTCTGATGATTTACATGTGCGATATTGTAACCATAGATTGTAATGTAAGCCAAAATGATGCATGGCGTGGTGGTGATCCAGAGGGGGTTAGACTCAGTGGTCTGTCAACAAAGAGTCAGTTTTGGAAACTTGTGGGTAACACAAGTGGCACAGGAGATGGTTTTGTAAATAAATGTGCTGGTTTCACAGACACCTCTCCTTGGTTACATAAGTAGGAGAGAGCTTTTGGATGTGCCAGCTCATCCTGTCAGATACTTTCTCCAAATAGAGGGTCTATAAATCACCGCCAGAAGAGCTGCACAAATACAGACCAGCCTAATAGCTTGTGTTTCCTGATTCATGATGCCCTAGCTGCACAGTGCTGCTCTCTAGTAGACACCACCTTCCTCTGTAATAATATTTAACAATTAAATCTAGGTTAAGAGTTGAAACCACGCAGAAGTAATTGTCTAAATAACTCCAAAGACAAAAAAAAAAATGCTATTTTGAAAGACTTGAGGGATTTCTTCCTAGGTATTTCATTGCTCTTGTAACAGGAGTAACAAAAATAGGACAGAAAAATAATTTGTGATATGCTCAAATCTCCTCCCTAGAATTCCAAATAACTCTCTTGTCAAATTATGCAACACCTTCTAAACTCTTTGCATATTTTAAAAATATGAAGTAATCTGCTTTGTAACTCTGCCTGACTAAATGCAATGGCACGACATTTCAAAGCACAGCTTCACAGCCTCTGTGGCTATTGGAAGTGCAAGATGCTTTCTGGATCAGTATTTAAAAAACACTAAAACAAACAAAAAGAAGAAGAAAGAAGAAGAAAGAAGAAGAAAGAAGAAGAAGAAGAAGAAAGAAGAAGAAGAAGAAGAAGAAGAAGAAGAAGAAGAAGAAGAAGAAGTTGTTGATGTTGGTTGTTGTTGTTGTTGTTGTTGTTGTTGTTCCAGCCTCTTTACCTTCCTGGCCAATATATTCCAGGTTCAATGGATCAATGCTACTGTTGAGTTATATCAGCTTGTGCATCAAGCTCATATGACTGAGATGTACTGAAAATATTAAAAGGAGAGGGAGGAAATTAATACATAAAAAGGAAGGAAGGAAGGAAGGAAGGAAGGAAGGAAGGAAGGAAGGAAGGAAGGAAGGAAGGAAGGAAGGAAGGAAGGAAGGAAGGAAGGAAGGAAGGAAGGAAGGAAGAAAAAAAGAAGAAAAGAAGAAGAAAAGAAAAGAAGAAAAGAAGAAAAGAAAAGAAGGAAAGAAGGAAAGAAGGAAGAAAGAAAGACATTTTGCTAAAATAACCTTTTTGGCAGATGCTAATATTCTGAGCTGGCTGGCAGCCTGGAACAAGTTTTTGGGAATCAGGTAGCACGAATGTGCAGCTCAGAGAGAAAGCAAAGTCTCCCATGTGGTTCTTTAGCATTTTACTGGTGTCCCAGGTGTCTACAGTGGGACAGAGAAGATATGATCCTTGGCCCTGGAACATAAAATCAGTTGAGCAGTGTACACTATACAAAACCCAGGTATCATATGGGATTTGAGTGCCAGGAACAGGCCTCTCAGTACCATCACATAGCACTGCCATTATTTCCAAGTATGTAGTCCCTCTACAAAATCCAGTCCATGCAGAGATCATTCAAGGGTCGGGAGCTCAGAGGGATGAGTCACAGGCATCTGGGGGGTGACATTGTGTGGGATGAGATTCTAACTCTCATTGTTTTTCGGCATACAAAATATACACAACATAAGCCAATTATATTGAATGCTGCTATAATGAACCCCTCTCATTGAGTGCTCTCTGCAGAGGGCTTTAAAACAAAAACTATTGTTATTTAACAGTTTTCTGCAGCTCGAAGAGTGCCACTGAGACTGATCCTGAATAAAGTGCAATTGTTTGCTGAATTTAACTTTACTGTAACTGCTGACTTTTAAAATCCATGCACTTCTAAGAGCTGTGGCCATGTCACTAGTGACAAAAGTGTGCATTTGTGATATTGAATAAATCTGGTTTCCCTTCCCAGTGTTCTTGTTCTCTCTGCAGTACCCAAGGGTTTAAATCAGTTTTACCCAAGGACCTAGTCTGTGTGCTAGTTCGCTTCCAGGGCTGGATCAAAAATATCATCCTCCATCTTAAAACTTCAAGTTTGGTGGTCCTTTAAAATAATACAGATTCTTTTGTGAGTATGGAACTAAACCATTATAGCTCCATAATCCTTCATGTTTCCCATACCCATCACCAGATCTCTTACAAATATTGTAGGCTCAGAAGCTTTCTCCATATTGATCTTGCCTCAGGCTTTATATAACATATATACCATGATATCGATATCTGAGGTTAAAACAGATACCAAGGTAGTCATCTGAGCATGCAGAAAATATCTAAAAAAAAGTTTAGACTCCTAAACTTACATGATTCATAGGTGAGTACATCAACCACTCTGGCTTTATTTTTCTACAACAGCTCCCAGTGAATTAAATATAGATCTAGCAGTTTGCAAGCATGAGCATGATAATTAATTATTGTAAGGTAAACAGTGACTGAAATCTACGTCATGTCTACCATCACCAGTGAATGCAAGATGGGTTATCCCTCACTGAAAGGAGGACACACAGCTCCATGCTTACCACAGGATAAAACAATTCCCAGAGTTGAGCACTGTGTTGGGAGTAACACAGGGACCATTCCCTCAGTGACCTTGAAATAACTTACCTGAGCACACATCTCCTACACCAACTGTTTCTTTTAAGTAAAATATGGACCATAACTATGGCTTTCCAAATTCTTATCAGAAAGGGCAGGATTTACCTCTCACAGCATTTAGCGGCATAAACCTGCTGTGCCTCTGGTATAGCATATTTCCCTGTTTAAGTGCACTGGGGAAGATGTACATATGTACATATGTACATAAGTACATATGTACATATGTACATTTAAGTATGTAGGGAAGATGAATACTGCTGTTGTATAATACACACAACTTGTTTCTTACCCATTCATTACCGGGAGATGTTTTAAGTTCATTTAATAGAGACAGTGCATATTTATACAAGATTAATTTGCCCTTGATTTTATTAAATTTGGAAATATGACAAAACAGTCTACACTACTACATTTCAGACATATTTGTGAAGTGCTTTAAACATTTAGAGCACACTAAACACTAAATGTTAAATATCACTGTGTCAGGTTTAGTCCTTTTGGTGTAGTAGTGAAAATGGCAACATTATACTTTTCTTGGTGTACTGAAACCAATCACTAGAATATTCTTGTTTGTTTCAACACAGCACAACTAAAAGCAACTGGCAACCAGCATCTAGAGAATAAAGACAAGTTTTTCTAATTACTTCTGACTTCAAAGTCCAGTACTCAGCAAAGATTTCTTCACTGTAAAGTGTTATTCAAAATTCTATGCCATGTGAGAAGTACCAGGCAAACCTTTGTTGCTGTTGCTTGTTACAAATGAGAAACAATGAGCTTTGCTTAGTCCTCGGTTGGAATACTGCTTGCTCTACTTTGTATGAATTTGCATTTAGGTGTGGGAATTTTACAAATATAGTATGACAGCTTGAAATATTACTTTTCCCGCATGGACAAATGTCAGAGAAATTATCTATCTGTATTCAGAACAGCACCCAGCTGCACTGTTGCCTCCAATAAGACAGCGTCTGATGTCATTCAAACAAGCAGATGCATTCATTTCTTTCCCAGGATGAAACAAGAAATATTTGTAAGTGACAGCATATTTATCACTCTGCTAGTGCTAGTTTCATCCTTCTATACTACTATTTTTCTCAAACTGTTCAGGTATGTCAATTTGAAACCTTGCTCAATAAATGTGTATGTTCCACACTGGTTAATCTATCCAAATACAAATGGGGTCTTATCGAGTCATTTCCACTGGAATCAAGTAAAATCCAGTACTCGGTGACAGAGCACTGGAACAGGCTGCCCAGGGAGTTTGTGGAGTCTCCTTCTCTGGAGATATTCACGGCCTGTCTGGACGCCTACCTGGGCAACCTGCTCTGGGGAACCTGCTTTGGCAGGGGGGTTGGACCCAATGATCTCTTGAGGTCCCTTCCAACCCCTACAATTCTGTGATTCTGTGATTCTGTGAAATGGAGAAAGTGCCATGTTATTATTTATTAATCTAGCATCCTACAGAACACCACTCTCCTTAACCTGGATCAATAAAAATTCCTCAGTGAAAATCCAGGTCACAAACAGAATGCCTTGTCAGAAACAACTGTCTTCTGAATTGATTTTCCTTACCAACAAGTAAATTCACTAAGCAATCTATTAAACAGATACTACCATGTTCACTTTCCACAATGCAAGAATGGGAAAAACTAAAAAGCATTCCCAGGAACACACAAAACAATACATTTTTTTAAACCACCCTAAGAGCAGTGGTTTTGCACCTTTGATTACTTATACTAAGTTAATGATGCACAGTAAGCTGAATGTCAAACAAATACTGCAAATTTCCTGTCGTTTACGCCTGTGAAATGCAGTTGATTCTCTGCATATGTCCTGTTTCATCAGATCATATCCAGTCACATTTTGTCAAACAGTGTTTATTCATTCAGCCTAAATCCAGTCACATGACACACACTTCAATGCACTTAGTATTAAAACAAAAGCTTTCCATAATTCCAGTTATTTTTAACTGTGAAAAGATACAACCGATTACACAGCCACTCGTGTGTCATTTACAGTGTTTCAAGCCCATTTTTACTTAAGGTTTTCAGAAATCATTTAAATACTATTCCCCTTTACTTTTGAATTACAACCCACCATCCACTGAAGAGCTGATTTCTTCTCTTTGTAAGAAGACTTGAGCTAATGTTGATGGGAATTACTGAGGAATACCTATAAAGAAGTAGACATCCTTAAGTTTCCAACAAGGTTAAGAAATACTGCTGTGCCACTTACAGACTACCTTGTGACAAGTAAAAGCTTAGCAAAGGAATGTGGGCATATTTTCTTTCTACCCTGCTGTGATTAAGTCTCATTTCAGTTGTACACAAGGGACAAGAAAAAATTAAATACGTAAAGTGTGTTCTGCAAGCCTAGCTGCATCCAGAAAAACAGGGATTGAGAGGAAAGAATGGGATGAAGAGCAGAAAAATAAAGTTAACAGGTTTACCTGATACTGTACAGCACTTTTCCAGTCTTAGAAATCCTTAGCAGCTTGTTGTCTGTCGTGACATCATGGAAGTTTGCTCCCTTCTCATTGGCAAAGAATAAATCTGGTTTCCAAATAGAGTCCAGCATAGAGGGATCCAAATCCAACGAATCATCAGGATATTCACTGTAAGCCAGGCGTGAGTCATTCCACTGCTGTCTCAAAAAAATGTTCACTCTGTAGTCCTACAGAAATGCCATGTGAAAAGGTTACTGAGCCACTTACCAATATTGGAAGCCCACTTTAGCTTTCGTTATGCTATTACACCTATTACAGTACCAGTGTTACAGCAAATATTTATGTTATCTACTGAATGTGAGAGATGTCATTTTAAAATTAAGCAGTCTAAATGCCATACTGAACCAAACAAACACAACTGGTACATTTTCCAAATCAAAATTACTTCATTGACGAAGAAAATATTAACTGCAACCTCCAATGTTAAATACAACCTTCTTTCAAATGCTATGGATTATCCCAGTGGTACTTAGAAAGTCAGAAAGCATCGTGGCTAGCTATATACAATTTCAACAAAGATGCTATAAAACTACTAATTTAAATAAATTGCTTCCAATGTGTAAATCAATTATTTCTAATGTACTCATGAATAGTTGCTAATTTCAGTGAAGCCAGATTTGTAGAGGAGAAATTAAATCAGCACTTTTTATTTACTGTTTGCATCCTTATTCTATCTACCGTATGCTTTTCTCTGTATGTTATTTCATTCACTTCTCCATCCCTGTATCCCTTTAAAATTGTTCTAATTGCATTCTTTTGCTGAGTGGTCTGTTAGTCACAACTGGGAAGACAGCAATTATATAGAGGTTCATTTAAAACCAGCATTAATACTATGTCGAGAAGTAGCTATTAAAAAAGAGTATGAAAAGAGCTTTCAGGGTCTAATCCAAAACCCAACAGAGAGAATGGAAAGCTTCTAATGCCTATTCTACTTATCCTGAATTTACAAAGTCAGCAAATAAAAGCATCATCTCCCCCATCTTTCCCTTCTCTTATAGCATATTTACCTGAAATTATAGCAGTTAGCTAGTCTGTGAATACTTTCTTGGAAATATATCTACTCTTCCTCTAAAGGGAAAATATTTAATAATGTTTATATAAGTTATGTTATCTGAAGGAATACATTAGCAAATAATTCTGCCAACTGTACAAAAGCCTTACATTTAGGATTTGTTTTGCAGTAGCAGCAGTACATTAAAATGGCAGCTCTGTGCTTTTGACTTGGAAAATGTATGAGTTGGCATGGGTTTAGTTAGGCCACTGAACCTCATAGTCTAAAGAATTCATCATTCTTGAAATGTAAATAAATATTTTCACTCTGATTAGAGCTGCAGCACGCAGCTTGCCAAATACACAAACTCCATGGAATGAGCCCCACCAAACTTCAGCGTTTCCCACCATTCTGTCAGTAGGTTCATGATGAAATGTGCTGGTGCTCAGGCAGAATATTTCTAACATCCAAACGGATGTAATTTTTGAGACCTATGGAATGATATTTCACAATCTTACTAGGAACGTGTATTTTCTTGTTTTCATTATCATTTCCATATTAGCTGTTGTGTAGATGTGAGTCAAAATATGAACATCTTCTAACCAGAGCAAGACAGACCAGAAAGAGGTCTAAGAATAACATGTTTATTAAAGATACTTAGAAAAACCTGTATCTGCTTTTCACAAGCCACCGCACTTTTTATGATAGTGTTGTTTCACGCAGTTTAAGATCAAGTATTAACTTGCAGTTCTGATTTTTAAAAAATATCATCACATCTTGTGAGGATACAGCAAAACTAAGCATACTTTGTCTTGTTTCCTGGTCTTAAAAACTGTCTTATAAGTTTACATGGAACAGCATCAGTAAAAAAGACAGGAAAGCCCTTGACCTTCATTCTACATCAAAGAAGGCAGGAACTGTCATCAGCGATTGACGTATCACTATATAATAATATACAATTGCTATTGCTAATTTAGCAACTGCTTTGAATTTTTCTTAAAATAAGATATGTAATGAAGTCCATAGAAAGCAGAGGGATTTTTCCCCCATGACATAGAAATCATAAATCAGTCAAATCAGCAAACTGTTTAGGAATATCTAAAAATAAATAAATGTGCCTTCATGAATTTCAGTAGTTGTTGATTTAGCTAGCAAAAGCTAGTCTGAAAAATCCTTATTCATAGAAGAGCTTGCATATAATGATATATATTATACCAAAATCATAAATAATACCAATAGAGTTATAGTATCTTTTCCAACACATATGTATGTTGAAAATATATTTTCATAATTCATAAATATATTAGAGCCATCACACCGATACACTTAAAAAAGCTTTTGTTGGTGGTGGTGGTAGTGGTTTTTCTCTGCAGATTGTGTTAGAAGCAAAACAGCACTGAAACCTTTCTTTATGTCTGACTGGCTTTACTATCGATCTATCTATAAATATCTATATCTATGTATTTATGTATATATAGAGATATTTAAATAAGAAATAAAAATGGAAATGTAACTTGCACATCAAAATACCAGTTACTTGTTTTCTCCTATGCTTGTGGTATAAGCAGCCAAGAGGGATGTGCATTTACACAGTCAGATGTAATCGTGCAGAATTTTGAATTTACTTTTCCTGTGCTAACACTGTAGCTATCTTATGAAGAGAAATTCTCCTGAGAACGATACCACAACATGGAGCTCAGGCAGACTATCATGTGTATTTTGTGAGCTCTTGAGGGTAGGTGTGGGTGGACTGTAGTAATGCACTCCTACACTACCACACGTACACCTGCTCCACAAATTCTTTCTGACAGCACCACTGTTTTGAATGAGAAGTGTGGACCTGAAGTTTAAATCTCTCTGGCAATATTGATGCCAGCAATAGCTCAAGGTAACTCAGATAAAGAGTTTTCCTCTGTTCTCAAGACATAAGATCATGGTAACGCTAACACACTAAAGGAATATTCATCTGATCAGTTTTATATGAAGATTTAGCGACTCAATCCACATATATACTAAGTTTCTGTTATAGGAATCTGGAGAGAAAAGATTTTTCCATTCACCTCATACTGGGCAAGGTCACGGATGGCAATTCCGCAGCCAGCAGGCTCACTCCCCACACCTTCCGCAAAGTTTTGTGTTCCTTTGGCCTCAGGCACTGCTGTGTCAGGGAGTGCTGGGGATCCCCGCTCCCTCTTCAGTCCTGTTTACTAACTCTGAGCTTACTCCCATCTTTGATCTTAGCCTTCCTCCCATCTTCCCCTCCAATCACATTGACCACCCAGGTGTTGAGTCAGTTGTCTGATGCAAACAGCAGACTTAGCTGGTCTTGCATACATAGGAAGGGCTAACCAGAGAGACTACTCTCTCTCCAAGTCCCGAACACGAATGCTAACCGGAAAATAGTGGCTTAATCATCGATTTCAAAGCCATGCAACAGAAAAGTGCTTGGTTAACTACGCATCTAAGCATGCAAGGTGTCCTCAATGGCTTCATTGGGAGTCCTTCATGCAGTTAAAACTAGACATGTAACTTGCTCAACTGAGATCTAACAAGCTTATTTGTAATATGCGTTTTCTTGTGGGAATATCATCTATCCAGCCACAGCCAACTTCTATCCCCACTAAAGTTTTTAAAAGAATGGCTATTTTTTCTGCTAACGTAAGTACTCAAAACACAACTGGAATCTGATGCATTTATCCCAACAGAGAACCTGATGCATAGTATCAGTTATTAATTATAGGGTATAACGACAATAATAATGTTCTCATTGTTAGTCATTTCTGTAATCAGCAATTAGTTCATCAATGCACAAACTGCTCTTAGCTTCTCCTACAGCTGATAGCTAAAAAATCCTGGTCATTTGTGACACTAAACATCTGAATTCCTTGGGACTCTGCCCAGCCTGATGTAGATTACTCATCTGTGATACTCAACTGCAGTCATGCTGTACAGTGGATTTTCTGCTGAATACTGCATGTGTGAATGCTTCCAAAAATAGATACAAAGCTTACTGGCATAATTGTTTTATTCTGTGAACTTAGGAAAATCTTTTGCTCTTGCTCTTTCTTTCTTTTTTTTTTTCTTTCCTTTTTCCCCCCAACAATTCTATCAATTCTATCTTGACTATGATCTAGCCTTTTTTACTATTTTATTTTGGTATAATATACATCATTTTCATGTGGAAGAAACTGTTTCTTTTGGAACAAAGAAAAATCAATCTTTATACTGTCCTACATGTGCATAATAGAGCAGAGAGATTAACATATTTGCATTTTGTTTCCGTAAATCTTTGGGAACAAAATTCATGAAAACTCTGTGGAATTCATCCACTTGTAGACAGCCAGCACAGACCTCTGTTTTATTTCTCAAGGGTTTTAGCTTTTAGAACACACTGGGCATAACACATAGGCACAACACAGAGTTGTGCTGGCCTTCACAAAGGGATAAATTTCATCCTGGTGTTTAATCAGAAAAAAAAAAAAAATGAAGCTACTACTGCTAATGTTATTGAGAACTTATTGAATTAAGCAGGTCTGGGACTGTAATCCTGTTTGCCATGTTCATTTCTCCTACCGAAAGCCTCTCTAACAAGTTTTCATCTCCCAAGGTTTCCAATGAGTTACTGCAGCTCTTCCAAGTTATATCCTGATAATGTCCCTTCAGTATGTATATGAGGTTTCACTAAGCATCCCTGTCCTCCGAGACAAGAACATCTCTTTTTGACTTACAATCCAGGGTCTTAAATGAATCTTTTCGTTTTACGTCAAAACTATCAAGAGTATTTTACAGAGAAAAAAGAATACTAGGAGTCAAACAAAACTCATTATTTACCACAAGGGATGCCAACATTTTTACCTTGATTGCATCTATTTCAGAAAAGCAAAGTAAATGAAACTGTAATTGATGTCTGCCTCTCAGAGCAATTTTAAAACATCCTAAAACTAGTCATACTAGTCAGTAAATAAGTGACAGCATTAAGAAAATCGATATTAAACCATTGAACAGCATCTAAGAGAACATTTTCCACACTTTCAGCAGATATTATGAACAAAGCAAAATAAGAAAGCCAACAGTCTTTGTTTTCATCTACTTGAATGTTTAGCTGTTTTCAGCAGAATGTGTTAATGAACATTGAAAAGGTGCACATTAACATATTTGATAGACGGTAAAATGCAATGAGGGGATTTAATCAAAGCAATGAAGGAGTCTAATTAATGCAATCAGCATTAGATCGTGCAAATATTTTCATTGAATGCCATCTTGTAAAGCCAGTGACGTGTTGGATTTTTTGCTACTTAAAGCTATGCTGATGTCTCTACATCTTAAGATCAACAGACACAGCTGGATAAAAAAGGCTACATTCGTAACTATATTTTAAGAATCTTTTAAACACAGGAAAACAAAGTTTTCCAAAAATAATAAAATTTGTCTGCTGATCGTTATGTTACATCAAGATTATGTGGTTTTTTTTATGTCATTTAAAACTTATTTTTAATTTCTTTTTTTTTTAAGTTTCCAAATACATACTCTAAAGCATTAACATATCTGTTTATTTTTTATCTGTGTATGTTATAGTTGTATCATTTATAAAAGTCTCTCCTATACAATTTAAGAAAGCAACGTGCCCTAGTAAATACTTGCCCTTTATCTCTGCAAAAATGTTAAATAGCTGTTGCTGATTTTTTTTTTTTGTATGAGTAAAAATATTTAGGAGCAGGGGACTTGTGACTCTACGTTCCTTAATTACCTCTTTCCCAAGTGATAGCATAATTACAATTACATTTAAATAAAGTATTTTAATATTAAATATTATATTTAAGTTAGGCAAAATATCTGCTCTTCCTTCAGAATGCAAAGATTTCAAGGCATCTTTTATCCCATTAAATAATAATAATTATGATTATTATTATATATTTTTAAAAAACTCTTGTGTAACTTAAGTATTTTTCTAGGTAACAAGTGCATTTTTTATTTATCAAGAACTCAGTCCTACAGGATGCTAAGCATCTTTATTGTCTCCAGTTTCAGCAAACAGAGCAAGACCTGGGGACTGTGTAGGAATTATCAGAAAACAAAGTAGTGAAACTATATTGCAATCACTTCAGAAGTGTGCATAGCTGTCCATTACATCCCAAGGTAATGGACAGCTATGTTATGCACATAACTCTTCCAAAATTTCAGTGAAGGTGAGAGCAGCCTTTTAAGTTTATTTTGTGGGAGAGGAGTATTAAAGAATCTAAAATAAAGCCGGGATTTGTCACAATACCTTTTCTAGAACAGTTTTAACCCACATACAGAAGCATCTGGTAATTATTATAGCTTTATTACACTATTATATTATTATACTTTCATCAAAAAATCTCTCTCAGTATTAACCTAGTAATCAGGAGTATATATGCTTGGATAAGTTAACAGATCTTCTTCATTCATTGTTTGAAAAATAAGATTAAATAACTCAGCACCTTTTCAGATGTACTCAGAAAAAAAAATCATTTTTCTTAGGAAATATTAAAGAAAATGAAAATTTAATTCCAGACGAGAAAGAGAAAGAGAAAGAGAAAGAGAAAGAGAAAGAGAAAGAGAAAGAGAAAGAGAAAGAGAAGAGAAGAGAAGAGAAAGAGAAGAGAAGAGAAGAGAAGAGAAGAGAAGAGAAGAGAAGAGAAGAGAAGAGAAGAGAAGAGAAGAGAAGAGAAGAGAAAAGAAAAGAAAAGAAAAGAAAAGAAAAGAAAAGAAAAGAAAAGAAAAGAAAAGAAAAGAAAAGAAAAGAAAAGAAAAGAAAAGAAAAGAAAAGAAAAGAAAAGAAAAGAAAAGAAAAGAAAAGAAAAGAAAAGAAAAGAAAAGAAAAGAAGAAAAAAGAAAAGAAAAGAAAAGAAAAAATTGGACTACAATTTTCATTTCTATTTTTTTGTCTTTGGTTTCTATACTCTTAAACTTCATCAATTTTTAAAAGAAAAATCTCATCTTGAAATGAAAATTTGGACTATCTAATTTTTAAATTATTAAAATGAGTTTTTTGTTGTTTTGTTTTGGCCCTGTTTGTATGGCTGATAGTGTTCTTTGAATTATTCAAAATCTGCATTTCAGTCACCCGGGTTCATGTCATTTTCAAGTATGAGATTGGCCCTGAAAATACCCACGTTTTCTCATAGCTATATGTTTCAGTCATTTGACTAAAGTTCATTCAGTCACTGATGTGACTGCAGTTCAAAGAGATAACTAACTTATCTGCAGTTCATACTTTAACTAAGTTAAAGAAGATGTTTCTGGTACCTTTGTCAGCACAGTCTGCAGCAGCAGATAATTCAGTTTGGGGTGTAAGACTCACTCAAAAATATCAGGTTCTTGGCAGGCAACCCCACAGCTGAGCTCCAACTATTTCATTCCTCTGCTTTTTTGGTGCTAACAAGAGGTGGGAAATCTGCCTTGGGCATCCCTTTATTTGCTGCCATCACAGTCACTACAGACTGTGGAACAGCCACTATAGATATACATTTAGACTTGATAGTTGAGTTTAATAATTTATATATCTCTAAATTAAAATATGAGAAATATAAAATAATTTTATTTAGAGATATATAAATTATTTTAGCTGGTAGTACCTTGAGAACTTAGCAAATGTCCCCACATCTAGAGCATCTCTATTCTATATCACATCCCACTCCTTCACAAGATGGCTTCAATGACCAGTCCCACTCACCATTGTAGTTTCTGCTATTGAACCAAAGCTGTTGATAAATATGTTGCAGGTAACATTTACAGGAGGACCTGCAAGTTGAACAATAAATAGAAAAATTGACAGGTTGTGTTCATGACATATATTACGTATTGTTGTTCTCTTGCCAATGGCATCATAGCACTTACCATTGTGGTTTCTGTGACTGATCCAAAACTGTTGATAAAAATATTGCAAGTAACGTTTACTGGAGGACCTGTGGAATGCAATAAAAATGTTGCAATATACATTGAAACAAAAGTACAGATCCCTCAGCCTCCGCACAATCTGATACAGATGTGGCTGAAAACAAGCAGAAAGTGAGTTTTCCCAGTCAGATCACATAAAAGTCTATCAAAAGAAAAACATTATCAAAACTAAATTAATTAACCTGGTTCCACTGGAAGTTGTTATGTAACCATGCAGGACTGCATCCTTCCATTTAAGGATGTAGGAAAAGTTTTGGGTGAAAGCATGAGTGTAACAGCTCTTAATCCACAGCTCCAGTGCAGGATACATTACAGCATTGCAAACACTCCTCATTCCCTTTCTCTCAGACTTACAGTTGGAAGATTGTCTCTCCATATCTATCCCACTCCATGTCTAACAGCTTGGCACTGAAATTCCCAACAAGGACCCCTTTTCGTATTGATTCCAGTCTACTGGAAAAGGACTTAGAAGAGCAGGTCTTCATGCATCTGATATGGAGTTGTCCGCCTTGCTATAACAAAATATTTTAGCAATATCTGTTTTGGCTTGACACAGCTGTCATTAGGCAGCTGTTTGTAATCTCTTCCCTTCCACCTCCTTTCCTGCTATTTAGCAGGCACTGATGTGTAGCAGAATGAATGGGGACTTAATATTTAATTAGTTTTCTATTAGCCCCTTAGATTTTTAGGCTTGATGAAATGAACAGGGGTTCACAACTGAATTAAAATGGATTATTGCTAAATGCCTGAATTTTAGTGACACAAAAGTTGATATAAACATTTAGTATCAAATACATTTCTTTTTTTTTCCTCATTACTATTTTAATCACACAACTTTCCCTATATTTAAAAAAAAAAAATTAAAAAAAAACAGTGCACAAAACATAATTACCTATATTCAGTTCCACCTTTACATCAAAAATTGTTTACAAATGATTTAATTATTATGTTTTATTAATTTTTTGAAGAATGGAAAGACAAAGTGATGTGCTTAGTGACACACAGTAGTGCAGAATTCTACAGTATCATCTTTCTGAGTGCTAGACTACCCACCTTCCAGGAAACAAATTTCCTGCCTTTGTGAAGAAAACACACAACAGTAATATATTTTAAGGTTGTTAAATTCCAATGAACTATGTTGGTGAACCTGCAGGTCCATGGCCTTGTTCCTCCCCAGGAGCATGAGTTTGCATTCCCCCTTGCTAAACTTCATGAATTTCCTGTTGGTCCATCTCTACAACCTCTCAAATTCCTTCTAAATGGTGGCATAACGCACTGGTGTAATAAACACTCCTCCCTGTTTTATATCTCCTGCAAGTTTGTTGAGGGTGCATTCTGTCCCATCATCCAGGTAATTAATTAAGATGTTAAATAGTGTAGGCCCAGTATCAACCCCTGGAGTGCACCAGCATTGCCTGGTCCCCAGATGGACTTTGTGCTGCTGATCACAACTCTTTGAGTACAACTCTTGCTCCAGACTTGCCCACAGGTTTTAGGAGCATGGGATTAGTGATCACCAGCCTTATCAATAAAGACCAAGATGAAGAAGCCATTGAGTACTTCAGTATTTTCCATGCCTTGTGTCACCTTCTCTTCAACCTTACAACATTGTCTGGCCAAAACTATCACATGTGAGCACCCCAGGTTTCAATTCCTAAGTGACAATGGAAACCGGGTAAGCTCAGATAAACACAATTACATGTGTTAAGGGATTTGTTACTATACCACAGAATGCAGGACATCCGTACACTGAATGGTTACATGCTACAGTATCCTATCTTATAACAAAGCAAATATTTCCTTCCGTTTCAGTACTCAACTGCATAACATCTGTTACCTTCTCTCTGCTGCTAGATGTGGAGCTGTATAAGAACTCAGTAAACATAAGTACTGCCAATAAAATCGGTCACATTCCCTTCATTCTCAAAATTATCTTGAGAGTTATTGGTGAGTTATCAGTCTTTTTTCCTGGTCATTTATATTTGTTTTTAAATATCAGAGGTGTAATGGTGGCTTTGTAATCATATGAGAACAGAAGGTACT
This sequence comes from Anser brachyrhynchus, assembly GCF_964034855.1. Taxonomy (NCBI): domain Eukaryota; kingdom Metazoa; phylum Chordata; class Aves; order Anseriformes; family Anatidae; genus Anser; species Anser brachyrhynchus. The sequence continues at coordinate 131,836,468 of NC_137694.1, forward strand.
TAGTAAATGATCTTATAAAATGACATCTCGCCATATAATTTACAGATTCTGAGCAAAGAGCCCAATTTTCTCTTAAAGTCACTCTGTTAGTGGTGGGTTTAGTAAATGTGCATAGGAAACATGGACCAAATGAAGTAAAAAAAAAGGAAAAAAAATATCTGAGCACTGAAGTTTGCAATGCTTTTTTTATTTTGTCTATTGATTTTATTTTTATTTTTTTTCCTATAGAAGTTGATGCAATTATTCCAATGGGAAGAGGTTGTACAGGTGTTGTATGTCTTAAGGAAGATGTGTTGTTTAAAGACGGCACACCACATCACTTTTTCCCAAGAAACTTTTCACACACTCACCCTCCATTCTATCAGACATTTCTAATCTAATAGCTCATTTAAAATGAAAGCAGTAAAATTCTGTGAAGTAAATCCAAGGTTTGTGAACACAATCTAAAATTTTTCAAAGGTAAAGAACACATTTAATATGATTTTGTTGCCTAAAATCTCAAAAGAGTTGATATAACCTCTACAAATTTAAGCAAAATATACTTTATAAGCAAACATTTTTTACTGCCTATTTTTGTCACCTAGAATGAACAAGCAAGCAGTCTAGGTGCCTTTCAGGCACATTTGAGATTGCCAAAGTCATTTTTAAGTCATGAGAAAAATGCCTATTTCATAAAAGTACTCAGGCCAAAAAATAACCCCCGGGTAGCTAATGTACAAATCCACCAGAAAGAAGGCGTCTGGTATTCTGACAAGCAAACAAGATATCATTTATGTTCCCTGCAACTCCCTTCCCCTGCTTCCCTGTACGGTGTGTTGCTGTTGCCAGTTGATGTGACTCTCCAATAGACTGTCTTCTTAATAAGGCCTGACATTGTAATACGTCATACCCCTCCTGTGACTTCAGGGCACTTAACACTCACAGAAAGTCCTCAATACTCATCCGCAAGAAACCCTGAGTATATTGAATATCCCCCTATATTTGCTTTGGTATATTGCTTCATAGCTCCTGTACCAAAGGTGCACTGCTGTGACCTTGCCACTGTCTGGCTGGAGAGTGAATCCTTTCCTTGTCATCTGCCAGAGAGGGCAAATCCATCTCACAGTCTGAGGGAGTACCACTGTTGACTGGTGAGTGCTGAAAGCTGTAAGCTGAGACCAGTCCAACTGCTAACTGCAGCTTTTGACTAATATTCTCAAATTTGGTTAACACATGACCCCAAAGCTTCCTTCATTTGGCAGGTTCATGGAAGACTTACTTGCACTCTTTCACTGGACATCATTCTAACCACAAATAACCATATCTGTATTATCACGTCCACCTCGACTCTGTGTATTTGGCACATTGTTTCTAGGCTGCACCTGGCAGCCTTTTGTTCTTCACATTAACTTCAGCCTTATTGCTAAAATGTCTATGTTAGGAAAATTATAATCATACTGCATTTGGCAAATGCATTAAACACAGCACAGCCAGCCGGTCAAAAGAGGTGATTTTCCCACTATATTTAGTGTTGGTGCAGCCTCAGCTTGAATATTGTGTGCTCCACAATACCAAGAGTTCTGGGCTCCACAGCACGGAAAGGCTGCTGAGGTCCCTGAAAGCACCCAGAGGAGGCCAGCACAGCAGGCGGCAGGGCTGGAAGGCATGTGCTGTGAGGGGAGGCTGGGGACACTTGGGCTGCCCAGCCTGGAGGAGAGGAGGCCCAGAGGCGACCTCGCTGCTCTCCGCAGCCTCCCGAGGAGGGGAAGCGCAGGGGGAGGCGCCGGCCTCCGCTCCTGGGACCCGCTGGCAGGGCACGGGCACGGCACAGAGCTGCGCCGGGGAGTTCAGGCTGGGCATCAGGAAACGTTTCTTTGCCGTGAGGGCGGTCACACACCGCAACAGGCTTCCTGGGGAGCTGGGTGCTGCCCCGTGCCCGTCAGTGCTCAAGGGGCATTTGGGCAATGCTCTCAGTGATGTGCCCTAGCTGCTGGTCGGCCCTGATCGCTCAGGCAGCTGGACTGGTGGTCTTTGGTGGTCCCTTACAACTGAACTATTCAATTCTATTCTATTCTATTCTATTCTAGTCTAGTCTAGTCTATATAAAAGATTTAAAACAATACCTGCACAATTGTCAGTTTTGTAAGGCAAACTAAAATACAGTTCACACACACAGAGACATACAGGTACACACACAGAGAACTCTGGGCAAAGCAGAGAGGCATGGAAGCAAAATTAGAGATAATGAACCAGAACTCTCTCATGGAATGAAAGTGAAAATTTTGGCAAGATGTTGACAGATCTATTAAGAATCTTAAGTCCAAATCTTCCATCTTTTTCTCTAAACAGTATTTTTTGGTCCACCTTCTGACTTTGGCACATGTGCCAATGGAACAAGTGCTTTGCCATTATCTTGGATAATCTATTTAATTCTGTATATTAGTGAGAAAGCTGAACTGAACTGCCTTTCTCCTCATGCCATAGAGAGCAGGATAAGGATCAGGACTGTTTTAAAAAGATTAAAATCAATCCCTTCTGAATGTAAGGATAAAGCAGGGATCCAGAACCAGGACCGTAAGGCAAAGTGAGGGAACAGTGATCGCACTAAGGACTGGGTGTCACCTCATCAGTGGCGTGGGGATTTCACATCCAAGCTTAAATAAGAGGGGAGTGAAATGTGATTGAGGGCAGGAAGAGGACATACATGCTGACCTGAGCGCTGGTAACACAGATACCAGTACAGCAGGGTAGAGGAGCAAGATTTTTGAAGATAGTTTTTTAAGTTGCCAGTTCTGGAAGCAGGCAGTGTTTTAGCAACCTCCACCAAACCGAACAGCCTCCAACATCCAGCACAGTCCTCATGAGACCAGGAACAGCCAGCTCCCATGGAGGGCTCTGCTTCTGCAGCTGCAGTACTACATGTACCTGAATTACCACTTCAAGAGCTTCACAACGCATATCTTCATGGCCCTGCAGGCACATCCTTGTATGTCAGGCAGCAACACTGATCTGCTGCTGGGACACCACAGCTTGCCATGGTCATTAGGCAGGAGCAAGTTATTTATTCTTCAAGCTTCCTCCCTCCTCAGAGTGAAGCAGGCAGGGTAAGGACTGGAAAAGTGCTATCAAATGTGTCTCAGCCAGTCCTGTGGCCAGGGACCATGGATACATGGCCAAGGAAAGAAAGGGGGCTTTGATGTGCTGGAAAAATTCCCCTGAGGCACAGGGGTCCTGAAGATACTCCAGACGCAGATCAGCTTGTACACATGTTTTCAATGTTCTGCCTAAATATCTAGTCCAAACCCTGGTGAGAAAAAGCTCATGATTTAAGAAGTTTACTTAGGTTTTTGTTAAGAAAGCAGGAACCACACCACAAGTGGTCTTTATTTCAAGTACCAAGGTGAGCCTCCTTCTCCCTTTCCCTTCTGCCTTCAGGCAAAACCAACATTTTCCCCCATCTTTCCTCCATCATCTCATTTGTGTCTTAACAGCAAAGGAAATATATCAGTCATAAGAAGCAAAACTAATAACACCAGGACAACATAGTCACCCTAAGGCTTGAAAATCTAGGTGACGTTTATTGTTGGGAAGTGATGCTTTTTCATTAAGGACATTGTTTTTCTATAGGACTTCTGTGGGGCACATCACCCTAACTCCCTAAGTATAATCATGCCAAGAAAACAAATTAGTCCTTTTTCTTTAGATGTGTTCACCACAATCCAACATTACACAGAAATTATTATGCTTACATCAATTTTATTATTCATTGATGGCAATTGTATCTATTAAACAAATGAATAAAATAAAAAAGGAACCTCACAAGGGCAGAGATCTCAGAAACCTCTGCAATACAGCAATTGTATGGTACTTTGCCCTGATGCAATTTACTGGGGAAAATAAAATAAAATAAAAACAAAATTATTGTTCTGCTTCATCAAGCTAAAACCAACATACTCTGAAAGTTCATCTGTCATATATAATAACTTAGCTTGCTGAGAATGCCATGTCTCCTGGTGGGAATGTAGCAACAGTTTTGTGTGCTTACTCTTGCATCTGAATACAGAATTGTATTCTGTGAAGTCAATATACATTTATGAACAACAGGAGAAGTCCAAGAGCCACAAAAGCATTGACAGATCCAGAGCCAAATCTGCAGACAAATTTAGGTGCCTAAAGCCTCTTTAGGAATCTCATGCCCATGGATATTACTGAGCCCAAATACTACCAAGTAGTTAAAGAATATATTTGAGCAATGCCACTTATTGCAGTGATATCTGTAGAGTGGAGGACACACAGAATGCTCTGCCCAAAGTAGGTAACACTAAACAGAACCGGCACGAAAGCATTACAGTTAAAGGAACGCCTTAAGTACATTTTTTCCCTAGTTTTTGTATCTCTGCCTATTTCCGGAAGTGCACATGTAGGCATACACACACACATAAAAATATACAAAATGGCATCAAGACAACTCTTCTTTTACACCAAAATTTAAGCTGCTTCCTTCATTTGTTTAACTTCAGAAAACATCTGAGCAAAAATGCAGCCTTACAACATTACATGGATATAAAAAGGGCACGTCACATTCCAAAATTGAAAGCTTTTCTTAAAATACCACTGGAGACTTACAAGACAAATACTCCAGTGATTGTCAGATTCAGGTGATTACAGAATGAGTCACAGAAATAAAAGGTCTCTGAGGTAAGTAGAGCTAAAGCCATCCATATATGCACTGACATAGTCTGAGGTCAAACAGTAAGCAATCAATTTTTGAAGTGGTATGTGAGTTTTCAGCTGTGGGACTATTGCTGAATGTAACAGAAGTCATGCTGCTAAAATCCCATCAGCACATCACAGGAGGAAAATCCCTGCTAAGATGCACTTTTTGTGCCTTAAAGTGCCTGTGAAAATTTTTGGATTGGCATGCCTTACACTGAAGGAATGCCTCTGTCCTCAGACCCAGCGCTGGAAGAGGAAGGTGAGTCTCATGCTACAAAACCTCTTCAGCTCTGCATTTGGTATTACAGGATAGTCCATATGACGTGTTCATTCTTCCCTGGCTCTTTCTGCTAAGGCTGATAACAGAAACATGTATTACTGTCAGCTTTGGGGTGCAGTGGGATATTTCCATGCAGATTATCTAACAGACACCGCACAAGAACAATTTTCAGGCACTATTTCATTTCACTCCCCAAACCAGGAGCTCAGAAGTGAAAAGCCCTTTAAACAGTTGACATGCTCCTGATTTACCCAGCTAACCTGAGCTAGTCTACAAAGAATATGTAGCAATAACAGACACAATGGATCATATAAAGGCATTGGAGCTGACTTTCACGTAGGCAGTTTGAGGGCTGCTACCAGTGCAGTCGTGGCAGGTTGGAATTCACTGGAGGCCAGTAACCTCAGGCATTATAGCTCCTGCTGAGCTCTGTATCATCTCTATGTGGCACAAAGCACCTCTGAGCAAATTACTTGAAAGCTAGCTCAGATATTTCTACACAAGCCTGTCACACTTGTGACTGAGTGCAGCCAATGCCAAAGCTAAAATCTTGCATGTGCAAATGAGTCTGTGGAAACAAATTTAAAGAAAAAAAAAGAAAAAAGAAAAAAAAGTGAATAAGAAATCTTTGATCCAAAAATTTCCTATTGGAACTAGAAGCCTGCACTGCAAAGGTACTTTAGTACTTATGTCAACTTTGAAAATATTCAAATAAATGCTTTAATTCTTCATATGTCCATCTTTTTTTTTTTTTTTCTCTGAGCTCTCCTCTCTTCTCTCATGTCTTTCCATTCTGAGGAGTGACCAGCACCTCACTGCAAGGCATTTATATCTGAAGTCTTTGTTCCTCCAGTGCAAGACAGAAATGGGTACTTTCTGGTGAAATTGAATTGTTAGCTTTTCTTATGGGATGAAAATATCCAGGCACCTACTTTTTTTATTTTGTTTTGTTTTTTATCACCAAGTAATTTTCACTAACATGAGCAAATGGAAAGCAGAGGCTCTCAGCCTCACTGGGAGCAGGTAGCAGAGATGCTCCTTGCACCTGGTTCTGAGAAACTGCTTGCTTGCTTTGCATTAATGAAGACAGCTCTTTGCTGCTGATCAGCATGTGAACTGCCTAATGTGTTCAGAGGCCTGGGACACTCCTTAATGTGGTTAAATAAAATATGGTATTACATCTCTAGTCATGAAATCTGCATTCCTGCATAGGGTCAGTCAAACTCTTCCTGGGTAATCTTATTTTTAATAATATTTTACAAATTCACTGTAGCCAATTCATCTAAGAGACCACATGGAAACACAAGATAAAAAATATGCACTGAGAGGAGAGAGCAGGAGGAAAGATGAAAAATAAAAAAAGTATTAATAATAATACTGAAATTCTGTTAACCCAGTCTAGGCTTTTATTTTCAGTCAGAATTAACTGCTTTGTTCTGTTCTGCATACTCACCTCAAAACATTTATTAATAATAATAAAAGGTGTCCTATTCCATTTTCTCTAAATATTTCTTCCTTTGTTCCTTCTCTGTGATTCTGATCTTGCACCACACAAACTGACGGAAGCTTAGTTATATGTGTCAATAGGTACAGTCTCAAATATAGATCTTGGTCAATATCACTGTCTGTATTCAGAGAGGTCTCAGAATATATTTTAACTCCCTTTTTATTCTTCTGAGCCTTGGACCCTCACCTTATTTCATAATTCTGCCAGCTTTTCTTTTAACATCTCCCTAATGTTCCTTGCTTTACTGTCAGAAGGCATATGCAGGAGTTCAAGAAAAAGAGCAGTTTGGTTGACTAACATTACTGACCAGACATTGATTTATTGTCGCTAGGGAATTATGCACCAAATGATGTATGGAACACAGATGAACAATGGGATTTAGACAAATGAGATGGCTCAGGCATAGGGACAAATGACAACAGAAAAGGTCAGGAGCTGATACAGATGGCAATCTGCAACAGGTCAGAGACAAAACCACATATATTCACCACACCTAGCACTAATATTTTTCTTTTTGTTTTTAAACATTTCAGCTGTTGGGTACTCCCATTTTTGACCTCCTAGTTCCACTCATTTCCATACAATCTATGCAGAATATTACTCTGAAATTAATTCCTCCCTCCTGACCCATCAGCTGTTCTGTTGTACATTTAGCTCAGTCTCCTGTACCCTCTCTTTACAAATCTTGTCTCCCTCTGAGAACCTGCTATGTTGTCTCCCACATCCTGAATAACAAAAAAGGATCTGCAAGACCTCCTTTAGGCCCCCTCTACTCTGCCCTTGCGAGGCCTTACCTGGAGTACTACATGCAGGTTTCGGCTCTCAGCACAAGAAAGATATAGACATGTTAGAAGGAGTCCAGAGGAGGGCCACAAAATGGTCAGAGTGCTGAGAACCTCTCCTATGAGGAAAGGCTGAGAGAGCTGGGGCTGTTCAGCCTGGAGAAGAGAAGGCTCCAGGGAAACCTCATTGCGGCCTTTCAGTACCTAAAGGGGTCTTATAAAAAAGATGGAGAGGGACTCTTTACTTGGGTAGATAATGACAGGACAAGGGAGAATGTTCTTAAACTAAAATAGGATAGATTTAGATTAGACTTTAGGAAGAAATTCTTCACACAGAGGGTGGTGAGGCACAGGAACAGGTTGCCCAGAGAAGCTGTGGATGCCCCATCCCTGGAGGTGTTCAAGGCCAGGTTGGATGGGGCCTTGGCCAACCTGATCTAGTGGGTAATGCCACTGCCTATGGCAAGGGTATTGGAACTAAGTGGTCCTTAAGGTCCCTTCCAACCCAAGCCATTCTATAATCCTATGATTAAGGCACTTCTTGGATGTCTTTAATCAGCAATTTTTCAGTCATCGAGGAACTCTGTATATAAAATGGCTTGAAAAATGGAAGAGGAAATGAGAACTCTTCACCAGCCTAGAAAATAAGCACCTTATAAACTGGCTGGCTTACTTTTTTTTTAATGCCAAATCACCTGTAGTAAGGAAATGATAAGCACTTCAATGCAGGATGCTCACTGCATCACTGAGAGGACCATCACATGGTTTAACAGGCCCAAAGCTCTGCTGACATAAAGTTCATTGCAGGGTCAGAGTACAATCTTTTTACAGTTTCTATGACCAATATCCATGTTAAGTAGGAGTCTATTACAAAGTTGCCCATATGAGACTATATTCACACTGAGGAGCTTACTGGCCTATATGGAATCTGTCCCTAACTGTTTATAATTTTGATAAGTCTACAAAGTTTTTCTTATACAGGAAATATATATATATGTGTGTGTGTGTGTGTGTGTGTGCTTAGAAACTGTTTTTAACAGATTGTTCAGGCTTTACCCCACGCAAAACCCACCTCAGAAGTGTGAAAAAATAAAAAATAAAGTAAAATAAAATAAAATTTTCAGGGATAAGGAGCCAAAGAATGCAAAATTATTCTCAGTATTATGGAGCCAAATGTCTGTAAAATTCTCCCAGATTATTATTTTTAGGATGGCTCCTATAACCAGACTGACCAAAGGTTTTTAATACCACAGACTTCTCCATCTGATAGGACATCACAGTCTGCAAAGGACAATTGCTGCAGTCTGAAGTTCTTATGTGGAATGGCCACGTGCATTTTGGTTTGTGCATGAATTTATGCATAGGCAACAGGCTATATTCACATCCCGACAGAAAGCAGTTTTCACATCCTATGTTGGTTTGATCTAATTCATGTAATTTGCATGCATCTCTTCAACAGAGTGAGATATTGCTTTAAATTTCAGTGTGAGAGGTTATAGCAGCATTCCTGTCTTAGTATTATTTTTTTTTTTTTTTTATTATTTAGGACTTATTCTTTATTAAACACACTAAACAGCACAAGAAGGAGCAGTCCTGATAAAACGGTTTTGTAACGTAAGATGAAGACATGAAGACAACACACATTGGGAATGTAGTCATTAGAGACAGCCTAATGTAACACATATTGATCCGGTAAATTTTAATCTTAGGTTTTCCCTAACTATGCCGGTTTAAGGAAAGCATTTGGCTTCTTCTCACCTGTATTTCCTTAAGTACAAAAACAAAGGAGAAAACATAAGCATGTTCCCGGGACAGAATAACTTTATCAATTGAATATCAGTCACTATTCTTCAAGAGAAACTGCCCACAACTCAGCTAGTCTCAGATGTGCCCAGTTTCTTCCATGCATTCCTGACCTTTGGAGAGACAGAAACACAAAGGTAGGTGTATTAGCTTTCAGAGAAGAGCATCATAACACTCCTGTGCTTCCCTGGACAGGACACTGTTTGCTGTAGCCAACAAAATCTTAGTCCTGGGACAGGTAGAAGCGGCTGTAATTCTGATGCATTGGTAGTCCCTCTGAGTCCCTCCTCAGTAAGGTTTAGGTACTTCATTCAGTATCCACAATTCAGATCATTACTCTGCAACATATAAAATCTTTGAAAGAGCAAGCAAGAATTTCAGTCTTTCTTTCTAAAACACAGCCAGCTTTGCAGCTAATAACAAGACAGTGGGAAATTCCATGCAGAAGGAGTCATTTCTAGGATCTTCTATGCATACCTCAGATCGAAGGGATGCAAACTCGCACCTCCTAAGCTCCAAGTCTATGGGTTTCTTGGGAACTGGGGAGGGAAATCTCTCACTGTCATCTTATATTGATAGTGGATAGGATTAATCCCAAAGTGCAGCAATGGTCACTTTTTAAAATAGTTAATAGGTGAAGATGGTGTTCTGAAGTCACCTTATTGTGCAGCAAAGCGCTTAGGATACAATATTTGGAGAAAGAGAGAAACTGAACTCATGAAAATTTGTATCTTAGCTGTCAGAGTAATTATTGGGAAGAGTGAGAGAAGTGCTGGTTTCTGATTCCTGTCCTTACAACTTTTTCTGTAACAGGTATGTCAACTGACCACAGCATGAGATGGTTACAACAGTCACATCTGTGCACTATATCAAAATGGTCAAGACTCTTAGACAACCAGCTACAAGGTTAAAAAGCCATGTTCCCCTTGCATTTTCTCCCTGGACCAAGTAACTGAATACTTGGTGATCTCTCATGCTTTCTAGAATTGTAACCTTTATATTTCTGTACGCTTTCATTTTAACCATGGATTTTGTCTAAATGAGATCGGCAGATAGCTATTTATGCCATTATGACATTGAATACTCTTCATTTGAAAGCTGTGTTAGACCCTGTACCACCTTGTCTGCATCATTTAGAGGACTCTTCTCTGCAGACCATTAAAATCATTTATTTCTGTGAAAGACTGTGAAATGCATATTTGGAAGCTGAAGTACCAAACATACACTTTCTGATGACTTAATCAGAGATTTATATTCATACTGGGGGGTGGGGAGGATTAAAATAATGAATCTGCCTAATAAAACTGCACATTTCTGCTTTATGTGCACATATTCCTAGTTACTGTATCACTGTATGGAATAGATTTTGCAGTTTACAAATGTTGTAGTAAATCAACTGTACATGTTTTATATATTCTATATATAAATGGAATGTTTTTTAAGACAGCCAAAACATAACAAGACACTTAATTACTGACCCCAGGGCATTGGCTTCAACTACATAAGATATTTAAATCTAAACCCGACACTGGAAATAATGAAAATAACACAATTAAATTAGAACATGGTGAGAACAATAGTGTCTCCTGTTCAGATATCAAAAGACTTTGGATCTGCTTTAACATTTGTTTATCATAAATCCCCTTGGCAGTTTATGCAGCAGCAGACCAATATTCCATGACTACTGCCAAAGCCATTGATATCTCTTAATTAAACCACTGGTACTGAATAAAAGCAACACACCAACACAACATGAATGACCATGGCTAACCTTCTAAATATAAGAGAAACCCAGGGACAGATCCTTAGCCTGGAGGTCAAGCAACATTGTGTTTACACTGCTGCAAGCTCACAGCCTTTCAAACTTGCTTTGGAGGGAAGGAAGCTATTTGGAGGAAGCTCAGAAAGAGATTCAGGGAATAAGCAAACACATAAGCAGTGTAGGTAGTCAGGGAGTCTACCTGAGCTTGCTGTCTGGCCCCACTTGTCTAGTAGGCTTGACATAACCTAACTAGCTATGAAATTCCCATAGCCTGCTGATGTTCTGGGAAAGAACATGAAACTAAAAGAGATGGGGAGAAGGACGACTTCCATAGCCCTCTTTCCAAGGATTTATAAAAGAAGCACAATTGAAAGGTTCCTCACATAATTGCAGTGGAAAGCTTTCTGCATGAAAACATGCATGTCTAGAGCAGTGACAGAACATCCGTTTCTTAGCTACTTTTCTACAGTTGAAGAAATAAAACAAAACGAACAAACAGAAACAATCAACCAATCAACCAACCAAAACAAAAACAAAAACAACTCCCCCACACACACACAAAAAAAAAAACTAAAAAATAAAAAATAAAAAACCATGATATTCTGTGGGCAGGATATCCTCATATAGCATCTCATATAGCATCTACCTTTACAGTGAAAGGCCTGTTTCAAAGATCAAAGTAAATCATAAGCATACCTCCCTAATAATGGATATGCACACATCTCAGGAAACCTGTGTTTAAGGAGTGTAACAGCGTGGCTGCTTCCAAAAACTGGCCAGGCGTCTTCCCTCCGCCTACAATAAACCTTCTGCATATGCCCTATCATGTTCATCAGTAGGGTGCACTTCCCTCCTATGTGATGTCTTGCCTAATTCTGATCTGAGCTTCTACTGGATGTGGCCTTTTGAGCCTCAACTCTGTGGAAAGTAGCCCAATGTAGAATACTCACTGCATCTGATGCTATGGGCAGTGGTTGTTACCAACTAAAGTCTGGCATTGGGATTGTTAACCACTGGAGAACAAACCATGCCAGCTCCATGTCTATGTCATGTATATTTTTCAGCCTTTTAATATATTTATAGGTTATTTTTCCAACAGGTATTTATTGTGAAGCATATGTTTAGATTAGGGTAAATTTCATCAGACAGTGCCTCTTCTTAGCATGTACATAGAAGCTGCTTTTATGTATTACTCCTGATATCATTCATTTCACCCTTAAACGTCATTCAGTGGTTTCTATTCATGCCTTTTCAAATATTTTATTGTTGGTCAACTTAGGGGCCAAACAAGCAACAGGCTTGAATGCATGGGAAAAACTGACCCTTGGTGCCAAGGAGTTATAGTATTAAAGTGCATAAGCCATTTCCTGTAACAGTTGTCAGGCTAATTTTCAGTAAATGACTTAGTCCGTGTGTTTATTATTCAGATGTAAACCCACTGACTCGGCACGAGAATGGCATTACACCACTGTAATCACAGACTAATCTTTTTACAGCTACAGTCACTACATGCCCAAACTACATCCCTCCAACAAGACTTCTGAGTTCAAAAGCAGCAGCTTTTGAGCAAGTTGGTTCACACTGCATTGCACCATCCAGTGATGAGGATAATGTTGATGGGCACACTTGCTACATATCTCCATCTAACTCCATGAAAATCAGAATATTCTTCAGAAAAAAAAAAAAAAAAAAAAGACGATGGGAAAGAATGCACTGAAAACATAGAATTAAATTCAATAAAAATAGAATTACTCTCATCGTCATTATTAACATTTACTGGAGATCTTGGGGACAAATTCCCCATCTCTCTCCAGTGCATGACAGTCATCTACTTCTTAAAGTATTAGGCATAAAGGACTTAGTAATGCCTATGGGTAATTAGTTTTCTCTATCTGATCAGTTCTAGCTTACTTTAGATTTTAAGTGATTTTAGAAGATGAAGGTATTACAACACAGAAATAATTTATTATCTTCTGGAGGTTGATACTTGCCAAGAAATCTTAAATTCAAGCTGACTTTCCATCAGCCTTGCATCTCATGTTGTGATTAAGCTGTAGGTTGATCCTGTGTACCACGGCATTGCATATAGTATTCTTCAGGAAGCCTGAGGTGAATATACAGGGACCTATGATACCACTTTTCCATCTCTAGTTTCTACCAGCACAAAACTACGTTCTTGGCTAGTGTTATAACACAAGTGCCCTGCACTACTTCTGGCTTTGTTGAGGAAAACAAAAAGAGCAATGGAGAAAGTACAAGACTTCACTCTGATTTTTGTTGTTGTTGTTGCTTTTTATCATTAAAAGTATATATCACTGATATTAATCACACAAAAAGAACATCATGCAGGTTCACTTTTTATTATTTTATGTAAGCCACACTTAATTGATGTTATAATTGAAAAAGAAACCAAATCAAGTCATAGGACCCCAAGTGTATGTTTGCTGTCAACAGAAGGACTCTCAGGAACTTCAATTAGTATTAGCTTGTAGTCTTCATATTTACATTTAAAAGTATTCCCTTCTGTATCCTTACAGAAATTATTAGGCTATTCAAATTCAATAAGAGATAAGTGTGAGATGGAAAAGCATGCATTAAGTATCTGACAAAGTGATTAAAGAAAGGCAATTTTGAGAGCGTCATTCTGGCACTTCTCTCTGGCTGATCATTGGGGCGACAGTTTCTCTAAGTCCCTGGTTGCTCTGTATCTGACCACAGGCTGTGTCAACAAGAACCAGAAATCATTCTTTGTGTTCTCCAATGGTTGTATAAGACAGAAAGACAGGAAAAGAAAGGATCTTTCACTATACAGCACTGCTAGGAAGAAAAAAAAAAAAAAAAAGAGCTAGGCAGTAGTATGTGTTCTTGATGTCTAAACGTTTATATATTCATCTGTTGTTCTCCCAGTGTCTTCCTGAATGTTCTAATTCACAAGAGCCGGTTAGGCAAAAGCAGTAACTAGTGATGAAATGCTTTATCTGGATACACCTTGTTCCATAAAGCAACATTTTTCTCTCTTTTTAGAATGTGTTGCCTTTATTTCACAAAATAATCAAATAGGTTCTGTTTTTTCTGTTTTCCAGTAATTCAGACTAGTCATAAAAACACATTTAATTATTCTATAATCAGTGGTATAAGATAAATGGGTTCTACTCGGTTGCCTTTCCAAGAATATCAGACTTTTCTGACATTTTAAAATGCCTGGTGGACTAGGAGAAAGATATATAACTGGTCTAAAGCAGAAAAAGTCAGATAAAGACATGAGTAGTGAACACATTATCTTCATGCACAATGTCTTTTGTGAGTCACAGGAAATGGATATTAACCCCAGACTATACACAAAGTCAGATATTTTATCCCTAGTTTAAGCTATTCTTCCCACAGATATATTTTATGCTTAAAACTTCTTGCCTTAAAATACAAACAATGTTATAGATTGGGTAATCTTTTAATATGTCATACATCAATAGAGTTATGTGACTTAAAATATCAGTATTGTACAACAGAGCATATCACCAAAAAAAAAAAAAAAACTCACAGAGACTAATAAATGTTAGAAATGGAAACAATTTGTATTAAGGTCACAATAAAGGTTCAGTACAAAAAAAAATCTTTATAATACTTAACTCTAATCAAGATAAATTTATTATTATCTCTTTGCGGCTGTGCTCTTATCCTTTATAAGGAAAAAATGTTATATAGAACATTAAGTACTTTTTATTCTTTGAAAAAAATAACAAGACCTGGGCAACTATAACATAGGTGTGCATCATAATGACTAATAAAAATAGTTATCAGCCGAAAAGGTTTTCACTTGTGCTATGAAGTTCAAACCCAGATGACTTAACTCTCTAGTTCATAAGAAAACCTTGTATACCCCTCACGACTGAGAGCTCAGAGATGTGAAGTTATGAAAAAATGCAGATCTGTTTGTCAGTTCAAACTGCTGCAAAGTACCTCACCACACTAGAAAGTGACGTCATAAAAGTATACATATATGAAATGCCAGAATCTTTGTTATTAAACACTCATAGGTGTCATCAGGCAGCAGCTTCACCTTGGGAACATGAACTATGGGACTTGGAGGGGAGAAGCATTTGTCAAACAGATCAGCATGTACCTTACATTGTGCACACCGTACCTGCTCTACCCACTTGAGCATCAAGGGAACAAAGCTGTGGATCTGTCTTCTCCTGCCTTTTTCACAAAATGCTTTTAGATATGTGTTGGGGGAAATAAAGAGCTGTATTTTTATTGTCCTATGTACATGACTGCCAGTCTCACTGATTTTACCTGAGCTACAAGAGATGAAGCAGAAGTCTTCTTTTACTGTCCATCCCACAAAAAGGGTAGGAAGAAGTTCTTAACAATCTCAACTCAGGCATTTTCTGCCTTTATCTGCATTCTCTGAAATGTCTCTGATATTCATGCAAACATATTACATGAATGCAAAAACCTAATTCAATATTACTACAAGCCAATGTGGACTCCAATTCAGGAACTCAATAAACATTTTGAAAACTATTCTGAAATTAATACTTAAAACTTGTCTGACTAGAGTTTTATTAATTTAAAACCTTTGGATCTGAAAGTCAAACTACATTCCTCCTCACTGGTAAGCAGTCAAAAAAGACATTTCATTACAAGTCTTGTAATTTGCACATGTGAAAGAGAGAGAAAATGATCTTTGATCTAAATTTAATTAAACACATTTCTCATTGACATGTGAGCTCCTTTTTTCCTAACGGTTCATTCACTGGCTAAGAAATGATTGCTCCACTCGTTATCAATGTTCACAGCATCGCTAACAAAGATCAGTATAGAAAAACATGCATTTTGGCCAACAAAGCCAATAGATACAAGTGCAAATGTACTTTGGCACCAGATTTATTGAGGAAGGAATAGTTTTATTAATTTTCAAAGTAGAACTACATTCCAAGCTTTGAATTGGCTTAGAGGAGCCTGTTTGGGTGGTATTAGAGAGCTCTCCAAAAATGCTAAATATTTACAATGAAAACTTGTCTCCAGACTCTCTTCATTTGAAGCCAAAAGACATTCTGTGTTCACTTCCACCAGGATTTAAAGGTCTAGAGCAAAGAAAACATGCTCTGATAGCAATGATTGCAAATCAGGCCTCCAGTCCACAGCCTTCTGGAATAGTGGTGGTGATTCTCCTCAACTCAGTCAAAATTTTGGAAGAAAAGGGGAAAGTGGAAATTCCCCAAACAAAATATATTTTTGCAAGTTTGTAGGGACCCTGAAAAATTGATTCTTATCAACCTTACCCAGATAAATGTTGTGTGCATACCCTGAGTCCTACCTCCCTATTTTGGGGAAGAAGATTTTACTTTCTTCAAGTTGATCACAAGCATAGACCTTTTTTTCAGAAAGAAGGAAAAGAAGCCTGCTATAAAGAAGATCACAATTCATCATGGAAATGTTGAAGATCGGCTCTTCATGGCTTAAAAATTTCAGGCACAAATCATCTCAATTGTTTTCAGAGGGGAACCTGAAATCTTTTTTACTATGTGGAATTAGTAAGATCTTCAGAAACAACCTCTGGCAGCTAAGTATTATTGTCATGTACAGGTAAATTTGAAAAGAGGGTTTTCACGCTCTGTATCCTTATCACCCACACTGCTCCCCCAGTATTCCCTTGAAATGACTGATCTCCATGACAATATCACATTAGAAAACTGAAGTTATTGAAGAGAGAATAAAAACCTAGAGGTAACACCCTTAAAACTACATTTTGGCCAAAAGGTAAACAATTAATTTATCAGCAGTCTTAAAAAACTTACCTTTAAAATTTGGTCTGATTCTAGCATCATACCCCGATGTCCTTCCCATCAATTTGTCCAAAAAATCTGAAGGAGACAGGGTCTGTGAGGGGGATTTTCCAGATCTTGAATCATGTTCTTTACAGAAAGTCGTCCTAAATAAATTATTAGCCACCATTAGCTACTATTTAGCTAGTGTTTCATTCAAGTCATGAAGAAATTTGAGGACTAAATAAAATTGTCTCAATCTAGTGAATGTAATGATTAATATTTTTATAGAGCAATATAATCTATTTTTTCATCAGAAAACTTTATTCTATAAATAAAAATGAGCTTCAGATAGTATGCATGGACACAGCTTGCTCTTCACAAAAAAAAAAAACTCAGCTTCAGGAAGAAATTTATCAGAGTTTTAAGACTTTAGAAGATTAAATTTACTATTTATCTTAATGTATAGGACAATCACACAGGAACTTTGATATCTATTTCATATCATTGTTTTAATTATATGTATGCAGTTAAAATGCATGTATGTTAACACTGATTTAAGGTGGTCATAAAACTCCAAACAATAGCTGGCAACACTCACCAAGCAACACTGAAAAATATGTTTGTTTGTTTTTTTATTGGAAAGGATATAGATTTTTTTTTTTAATTGTTCTTTACAAATGCCACCCAAAGAAGACTGAAATCATGCTAATGAATGTCTGGATTCTACCCCAAGAGGGCAAAAAGGTTTCAGAGTCAGTCACATCTGATATTAACAAGGTTTTTCTTTAGTTTAGTTTAGTTTAGTTTTGTTATTTTTTTTAACAATGAACATCAAATTATAAAAATGATCAGTATTATCACCAGTTGGTATTTATATGCAAGCTCTTAGAACATATCTCTGTTTTCAGGTTTTAAGAGCAAACTTCTGGTACCATATCATGCATGTGAAACTTTCTGTACATATCATATTACATATTGCAAGCACATCGGGTATTTCAAAGCAAGAGAATTCATGAGTTTCCCCAGGTCATTCACAAGGGAAAAGAAACTATAATGAAATAGTAATATTTGGTGTGCAGGGGCACAGATTTTATCATAAATAGCATTATCTTGATTCCCAAATAACCAATGTCATAGTATTTATGTTTCAATATAGTCTTTCAGCTATACAAAAAGTAATTCTATCTCTGTCTTCTTAACCATTCTCTATTTAAATATTCACCCAAAGGGAACCACTCAGTTTCATGAGTGTTTCTTGTTCTTTTTTGTGCATCTACATGTAAGTATAAACAAAACAGATATACAAGTGAGCATCTGAAATTAGAAGCAAATATTTAATCTTTTACCTCTTTATAAAAAAAAAATCAAAACTGTTAAAAAGCAATGATAGCAAATTCTTGAGGTGTGATTCCCTGCTTTTTTCAGGTTCCATATAGAGGGTAGTTGCTTCTTTTTGCTTTTGTCAGTGACATAGTACTGTTACAACATATTTAATTTTTAATACAAAATAGATTATATTTCCATCTTAAATCACAGAAATGTTCAGGTAAGATAAGAAAAACTGGAAGATTAATCCAGTGCACTTATCTGGGATGATCCTATATAAATTACTTCTGTTTTCATTCCGAATCCACTAGTTATAAGTTGTGTTGTGATCTCGTGTGTGCAAACTCATTAATATAAGCATTATTTCACTCTGTCACTGTATATATACATCATTATGCATATAAATACACTTTATATGTGTACATGTAGATACACAGTTGTGTGTACTATAATAATGAATCTCATCTGAAATGGTGTTTTGGCTAATAAAACTGACCTGTTTGCCTTGTACCGCAAAAAGTCAATAGCTAAAGCAAAAGCTTATAAAACATTTAAAAAGAAAAAAAAAAAAAAAAGCAAGAGTCATATGTACTGATAATTTAAGTGGGCATAGTACTGGTCTAATCCAGGGTTTTCCCAAAATCCGAGGGCTGGCTCTCTAATTTCAAATAACCATGTCCCTGACAAAACTGATTCAGTCATTTCCAGAGCATGAAGAGGAGGGAACCGAAGCAACTTCCTGCATAACCTCTGATGGGAGCAGAGATTAAATTCAGAAGAAAAACTGAAGGAACTGCTTTTAGCTATACTGATAATCAGTGACAATGTATGTCTCTGAATAAGAGAAATGAAAAATAGATCACCCAAACTTGATTTTTTGGTGTGTTTGTTACCAAGCAACGAGTCTCTGAGTGTAAAAGGGATAGCCTATATAGAATGAACATGAAATACTCTCAGTACAGCAAAACAAACTAGGTTAATGTGACGTAGTTTCTTTATAGTTATGATTTCCATAACCTCTGAAAAATATCATCACATAGAACCATATCACCTACCTGAAGTGGTTTGTCTCTAAGAAAAATGCAAACAAGGTTGTCAAAATTTTCACTAGCTGCCGGTTCATTCCTCCTGCTTTCTGTGATGATTTTGGAAAATATCCCAGAAACGATTCCAGAGAGATGCAGGGAAAAAGTACGCTGGTGCTGCCTAGATTCCCCAATTCAGCAATAGTTTATTTTTCTTGGCAGTCGGGAAGAGAAGGTCTGGATCTCTACAAACTGGGGGTAAAAAAGAAGTGCCAGTCCTTGGAATCATGGTCAGGTCAAGCCTAGGCTCATCTCCAGCAGCCAACACAAAGGAGACAAAGCATCAGACCTGGTCGCTCCCTCGCCTTGGTTTTAGTGCGAGGGAGAAAGAAAAAAAAAAAAAAAAAAGAGAGAAAGGAAGAAAAAAAAAAAAAAAGGAAAAGGAGAGCAAAGAGGAAACCCCACTACCCACAGAGCATCACGCAAAGGGGAGCAGCGCTGCGAGCAGTCTGTTGCCGGTGTGTTTTATTCCCCCTTTTGCTTGGAAAAGTAGTATTTAGGAACGGTGGCGGGGGCTAGTGGCTCGGTCTGCTTCTCCCCTCTGTCGGCAGGGAGGGTGGGACGGGTGGAAGGAGGGATGGAGGGACGGAGGGGCGGCTGGACGGAGGGGGGAGCAGGGCGGGGGGCTGCGGGGCACCCCGGCGCCTGTGCCGGAATGAGGCGCCGGGAATTCAGCACGCGGACAGCTCCGCGCCCGCCGCCGCGCATGCGCCCGGCGGCCTTGCGGGGGGGGGAGCGGGGGGATGAGGGGTGAGCGCTCGCGTGCGCGCGCCCGGCGGGGGGGGTGAGGGTCCGCCATGTCGCAGCACCGCGCCCCGCGGCTGAGGGTGGGCGGGGGGCAGAGCGGCCCCGGTGGGGTCCGGGAGGGTCTGTGCGGGTGTGAAGGGGGACTGGCCACTGGGGAGGCCGTGGAGGAGCATGAGATGCTGCCTTCCCTCGGCTGCCCGCACGGTTATCCCTGCCTCCATCCCTCGCACCGCCCTTACCGACTGCTCCTGTGTCCTGTGCAACGCCCTGACGGGGAGCTGCATGCCTCCACGTCAGCTCGGGTGGTTCCTGCAGGAGAACCCTAAACTTGCCGTGAATCGGAGTCAAATGTGCTTAAACAAACTGAAAACCAGTTCATGAAAAATAATTATAAGTGGTGTTTTCCCCCTACCGTGCATGCCCAAAATAATTTACTCTTCTTTTTCCAGTTTGAGGTCCAGCTGTTTTCTCCCACCAGAAAACCTGTCCGCTTGAACATTGTTTTGTTTACACAAAATTCACACACGCGCACACGTTTCTCATATCTCCAGGCAAAAAAAAAAAACACTTCATGACAGATATTTTACCATGCTTGGAGTCATAGTCAAAAATGTCTTCTGAACAGTAGTTGCTGTGTTCACACGTTAGCAAGAGATCAAAGCCACTTACCGTTCATTAAATTAACCTCAGTTATTGCATTTTGTTTGTTTAATGCTGTAGGACATCTGGAAAAAATATATACCTTACTAGCTATTCGTAGGTCCAAATGGTAGATAATATAACATCTTATGCCATAAACAAATAAATAAATAAATAGATAAATAGAAAAAGCAGTCCAAACATGCAAATCTACGTTAAGTCCTTATTGCCTTGCCTGCCAAGTCTGTGTCAGTAGCATAATGGAAGGTCCAACAGAAGAAAGACCACAAAGTTTGCATTTATTATAACTATCAGCATTTAGAGGTAGATACTGAGTTGATGCTGAATCACTGCACTACGACGTCCTCTAACCTCGTCAGAAGATAGTTCTTCATGCTAACGTGGTATTAAAGAAGAGTTATGTCTCTTACTGCAGTGTCTCATTCTGAGGAATGAAGCTCACAAAGCTACATCTGGAAACAATAAAATAGTTTTTAGTCAACAAAGACATTCTTTTCAAATTTTCTTCCTATCCCTGTCTAGGTAGGAACCCAATAATGGTGCTATACATTGTTACCTTTGGTTAAGATAAATCGAGAAATTGGAAAGCAACAATCTTTACCGGCTGCAGGCAAAACTATGTCTCTTTAACCGACACTGCCACCTGCTTAAAAGTGTGGGGAATCTCAGGAATGCATGCAGAGTTCCCATTGCATCACTGAATACAGCGGGTGTCTTTCAGATGGTGCTGTTCACAGGGATCTTGTGATATGACATGCTTTTAAAGACCTATAAATGTTCATTACCTTTTTTGTTGGAAAAAGTAGCTAAACATTTTTAAAGTTTTTTAACTGGAGAAAACCTACTTGAAAGTCTGCTTTCCAAGATTTAGCTGCTAGCAACCATTTTCTACTCTTCACAGTTATTTGAAATGCTAAATAACTATATCCCTAAGCTAAATACATATATATATATATATGTGTGTGTGTGTATATATATATATATATTTTGCAGGAAGTGCTTCAAAATAACCTGCCCTTAATTAGGGTGGGGGTTCTGAAAACATGATGAGAGATGTAGTAATAAGAATCTGGGGTACCTGCTCCATCATTCCTGACATCTCCCAGTGCTAAGAGGCTTCAGTGACATGTTAATCAACATGGTAGTTGCATGGAAGTACCAAACAAAAATTAATAAATGCTTGAAAACGGGGATTTACTAAATTAAGGAACAGCCTGTTCAGCCTGGAGAAGAGGAGGCTCGGAGGGATCTCATCAATGCCTATAAAAACAAAAGGGAGGGTGCAGTGAAGACGGAGCCAGGCTCTTCTCAGTGGTGCCCAGTGCCAGGACAAGAGGCACTGGGCACAAACTGGAGCACAGGAGGCTCCCTCTGAGCACCAGGCAGCACTTCTGTGCTGTGCAGGTGATGCGCTGGCACAGGCTGCCCAGAGAGCTGTGGGGTCTCCTCCTTGGAGATCTCCAAAAGCCACCTGGGTCTGGCCCTGGGCAGCCTGCTCTGGGTGTCCCTGCTTGGGCAGGGCTTGGAGCAGGTGAGTCCAGAGGGCCCTGCCAGCCTCAGCTCTGTCCTGTTTCTGTGAACTGCAACTTTCACTTGAATAGCTCTCCTCAAAACTCTGAGGGATCAAAGCAGCTATTTTCTCTAACCAGAGGGTTCCAGGTCACGCTCCCATCTGTATACTGGGAGGAGGATTTTACTGCATCCTTTACTCATTTTCCACAAATTGGAAAAAAAAAAAAAAAGTTGTTTTGACAGTTGAAAGTCTCTAAAATCTCTTAAGTTTCTACGTTGCCATTCATCCGCAATTAAATAGTGTCTATAAAATGCACAGCCAATTGTGAGGAATAAGCTACAGCTCTACAGGTCGGGGGAAATAACTGCCTAGATGTCCGCAGCACTTTCCCATGTCCCCTTCCTGCTCAAGAGCCGGAGCCATCAAAATGCAGCAGTTTCTATACGAGCTGTGTATGTCCTGTTCTACAGATGTGATTCTTTCCAGTGCCACTCATCTGTTATCTCTCACAACACATTTTTGACAGCAGAAGTGTAGCAAATGAATGGGAGTCAAGGACTCCCATGCAGTATGGGGGAGCCGGGGAGGGTGTGTGTGGTAAAATGGCACGGGAACGTGAAGAAAGATGACAAGAAAGTGCTGTTCTTCCAGTGAAGAGGCTAAATAATGGATCCTTGCAGTTCCCCAGGAATATACCAAAGATTAATAAGGGTACTAAATATGATATATTATGTTGAGTACAAGCTAATTCAGTCTCCTCTCTATTCTACCTGAGTTTCTTAAGCACTAACTGCTGAGCAGAAAATAGGACAGAATCACCCTGTTTCCATGTAAATGGTTTTATAACAGTTAATTGGTGGCACATGATTTATATTTGTTTGCATTGTGTGTGCATTTTTGGAAACCTAAGAAACAGAAGAAATAAGGTCATACCACTTTCCCAAATTATGATAAATAAGTTATCCAGCAGCATGCTTCTGAAGGAACAAAATCCATCACTTCAAATATGCAATTAGTGTCCATAAGAAGAGAAAATTCAATATAACTTTCAAAATGGCGTGTCAGATTATCATAATTGCTGGATGTTTGTTAACAAGACCAAGTGTATTTCACTATACTGCCAAACATAAATTAATAAAGAGTACATCCTATGTAAAAGGCACAATTATAGTGGAGGGAAAAACAAAAACAAAACAAAACAAAAAATAAAAAAACCTCTGAAGGTAATCTAACATGACTGACAAATGACAAATCAGGGAGAAGAAAACAACTGCCCTGTTTTTCAAACTGTACTATAACAAATTATGTAAAGGATCAAAAAAGGTGAGCAAATCCTGTTTCTCTTTAAGAATTGTATTAGTAAAAAATCTCTATCGAACAATGACAATAATGCCCTTGTTTACATTACGACAATGTAATAGCTATTTGTTCAGCTGTTCAATATAAAATAAAATTATGTATTTCAAGCATTTTTTAAATCTGACGTTAACAGCTCTAACAAATCATTTGTCAATACAGCTCCATTTTGCATATATTCAAAATGTTTTTACATCCTTCTTTCTCTTTTTTCTTATTGCCTGAGTCTCATTAAACTTTTTAAAAAATAGAAATTCCTTATTGTTCTCTATTAAATATTTTCTTCCCTTTTAAATAATAAGCATAGATGGAAAGAGATTATAGTAATTTTATCTTAAATATAATAAATATATTCTTTGTACTGACTTCCCTTCCTACATGTGAATTTTGCTTTCTGAAAGTTTGAGTCTATACAGAATATAGAATACATAGACATATTTATCTACTAATTTGATACCCTTCCGTGATAAGATCAACCACTTAGTGGAAGACGGAAAGGTGGAGGATGTTTCTTTTTTCTGGATTTTAGGAAGAGCTCTGGAAAAAGTGGCTTCCTAGTCAGATGCATGATGCCCCATACCTGTTCAAGAGGTATTTGAATACGTTTAAACTTTGAGTCAGCCCCAAAGCAATCTTGACAGTTGGACTTGCTGATCTTTGTCGGTCTCTTCTGACTGGAACTATTCTGTCCTGTCTTGTCCTGTCCTGTCCTATCCTATCCTGTCCTGTCCTATCCCATCCCATCCTTACAATACCAGTTCCTAGTGTGATTTTTTAATTTTTTTTTAAACACAGTAAAGATAGAAAAAATAGAATGCCCCAAATCTCATTTGAAAATGTGTTCTCTATTCAAGGTGTGACAGTTTCACAGTGTCATTAGGGATTTACTTCAGTTTTAACAGTCAGATCAAGTGGGTTCAGCCCTTGTTTTTCTGGCATTGCCATCAAATTATTGCTTTTCCCAAGAGCTTTCTATGCTACAAGGCCTGTTTAAGTGACTGATAACACCTTGCTTCTGGTGTGGTACCAGTGAAGCCATTACAGTATACAGGGGCATTTCATACAAATAAAATGACATCTGGTATTTAGAGTAGGATAACATTGAAAAAAAGGACAAATATGAATATATTTATGTACACATTAACCAGTTCAAATCTCCTTATCTTAGGGAACAGTAGGAGGAGGGAAGGTTAACAAGAGGTACTAATTCAGTCCTTGACCTTCTTTTGTGGTTCATACTGGAAGGCACAGGCAGATATCCAATTGGAAAAAAAACTTCTACTCAGAAACATCACAATATTGATCTTATCCTGCATTTCATATTGCCTCCTGGAAATATAGATATGACTCTGAATCACTGATAGCTCTTAGGTGTCATTTATAACTTAAATTACATGCATGCATTACATATCACAGGCTTCAAGAAAGTATTCAAAGAGAACCCTTCCACCAAAGGCAGCCTCTACTAATGACCAAAAATCAGTCTTAAAGTTTAAACTGATGCCTTGTTTTTAAAAATGTTTTCTTGTGAATCCAAAATTTCCTTACTTGGAAATACTTGCTGGGTTATTGGAAGGAACTCCAGTAGCCAGAAGCAGTTTGAGACCCGTTCCAGCAGTAAATTTCTCCCTCTTTGCACTGTACTGCTTTAGTTTATGACAGCCAGAAGGCAGAGAAAGTGGCATGAATTAACAGGGTGCTATCCATTGCCTGTTTTGTTGTTGTTGTTTTTGTTGGTTTTTATAGAGTCCAGGAAAAGTATAAACAGCAAATTACATTGTTTACTTCTGCACACTTACATCCAAAGTATTGTTAAGTGTGTTTGTGAGGTAAGTTCTTGTTCCTCTCTGTGTGTCTGGGCTTTGTATTAACTTCCCTAAGACACTATTGCTACGTGAAAACATTTTACAGTTCTTCCCATATATTCTTGTTTTAATCTCAATTGAATGTAAACGTCCTTAATTAAAATTTCTACAAAATAAGTCACATGCAAACTGAGGTTACTATGTTAGGCCACTAAAATGAATGATCAATGGTGTGAATTAAATTATTTTTACATTTGCTGTGTATGAACCCATACTTGAGAAGTTTATTGTAAATACATTCTCCTGCCCACTTCCTTTGTCCACTTTATCAGCACAAGAGGGACATAGAACTTCCAGAGAGGGTCCAGCAAAGAGCCATGAAGATGATTTAAGGGATTGGAGCATCTGTCCTACGAGGAAAGACTAAGCAATCTGGGCCTGTTTAGCCTAGAGAGGAGGAGATTGAGAGGGGATCTGATCAACCTCTACAAATACCTGAACAGACAATGTAAAGAGGATGAGGCCAAACTCTTCTCAGTGGTGGCCAGCAATAGGACCAGGGGTAAAGGAGGGGTAAATTGAACCACAGGAGGTTTCATTGCCAAATGAGGAAGAACTTCTTTACTATGAGGGTGACAGAGCACTGGAACAGGCTGCCCAGAGAGGTTGTGGAGTCTCTTTCTTTGGAGATATTCAAAACCTGCCTGGATGCCATCCTGTGTAACATGCTCTGGGTGATCCTGCTTGAGGGGGGATCTCTGGAGGTCCCTCCCAACATCAGCCATTCTGTGATTCTGTGATTTATCTGACCTAACTGCAACTATGAGAGACAAGTTTTTCTAGGACCATTCATTTCTTTAGAATTTGGTGGCCAAGCTGATGAATATTCATCCGTCTCTACTATTTCAATTTTTTTTTTTAAGTCCTGACAGAAACAGTGACAAGAAAGTACTGTACAAAAGACTTGTCTCATGGATGCCTGGTAAGATGACTAACAAAGAGTTCTGTTATATCATGCTATTAAGATAATTTATCTAGTGAAGCAAGTGCTTCCAATATATATATATACATGAAAGTTCTGTCACAGTTCTTGATTTCATTTGCAGTAATTATTTTGTTCCAGATGTTATATATTAGTCTGATGAACAAAATATCTCACTTTTACTGAAGAATAGAGACTTCAAGAGGCAGCGCAGTTGTATAGTAACGATGACTAATGCTGCACATCGTAATCAATTTAATCATGTCTTCTCTTAATGCTTGTAAGCTGAATTTGCTTCTGTTCTGATGGTATTATTTTGTAAATTTTGATCTTTGATATTTAATCAAGTATGCATTCTTCCTGGCTTGCAACAAAACAATTTTTTACCCCATTTAATGCTTATCGAGCTTATTCAAAATAACATTTTAAAATAGACTTTACAATATGGCATCTGATCTAGGCATAAGGATGCTAAGATCCAGAACATTGTAATCATATGTTTAGAATGAAGAAAGCTGTAAAGCTGAATTTATTTATAAATGGATTACAAGAGTTTCTTTAAAACGATCTTTTAATTTTATATGCCTGCTGAAGAGCATGATGAGATCAATTGTAGTACAAAATATGAATGATTTACATAATTATGTCCTGCATGTGCTGGATCTATCTTACCAGGATTAGCCATCCCCTAGCAAATCCAAAATGCAGACACGTGGTCATTTTCAGTACTACTAAAGAATGTAAAAATTAAAATAAAATAAAATAAAATAAAATAAAATAAAATAAAATAAAATAAAATATAAAATAAATAAATAGTAACAGGTGATATTTGGACACCTACATATGGCATTTTCAATACAATGTTCTTAAGTGACAAAGAAAAGTGCTGTGACTAGAGCATGATGTATGCAATAGGGTAACAACATCACAAAAGAGATAATGCTGTGTGCTCTGAGAAGTCCATTTTGTCATTTTCAGCGATACAAAAGTGGCTCTTACTTCAAATTTTTCTCTAGCTTTTACTAAAGAGAAGTATCAAGAGCAAATGTGTGAATGCGTGGGTGCATAAATATCCCCTCTCTTCTCCATAGTTCTAGTCACTGGGAAGGAAAGTGGTTCTTCTACCTCACCTTACAACCTCTTCAGTTTCAAACCAGGACAATGTAGAGAGGAAGGGGCCTCATTTTCTGCATCCCAGTGACACACTCTTAGCTCAGCAGCCGCCTGGTAGCAGGCAGAATGCGACTATTCCTGCTATAAGCAGTCTGTGTACCTTCAAAAGCAGAGGAAAGACCCTAGAAGATGCGTTGACTTCAGACACACAGGCTACATGTTATTGGTATGCGCATTCATAATTAGTTTTCTTTATGAGTAAAGGCAATTTACAAGGTATCCTATAAGTCATTAGCAATATTAGAGCTATGATTGTTTCTTAATTTTAAAGCATCTCTTTGCTTGTGACAGAAATATATCCTGTTGTGGGGTCAGGTGCCTTGACCTATAGGAATCAAAATGCTGCTGAGTACTGCCTCAGTCACATTTGATTAAGACCAATCCATCTGTAAGGCTGTTTGAGATCTGAAGATGAACAGTGTTCCAGAAACTGTGATTTATTTATAAATTTATTGAGTAACATCAGCATGCTATGTGATTTTATATAAAAGACTTTCTTGAATTCTTCCTAGCATACAACTAATAATACATAGTACTAAAAAATCACATAAACTAGTAATTTAAACTTGTTGGGAAAAAATATTGTTCAAGTGGTATACAATCATATAATTAAAGGATGTAACACAATGCATTATTCATCAGAGAATAAAATGAAGATTGCCTATACATTTCCTGATTGGAATGCTTAACCATGTGGGATTGTATACTCCCACCTTAGTTTTTGTATGAATTTTTTTATTAATTCAGCGTTTAAATTATTAAAATCTAAACTACTCTGCTCACACCTGATGGTATTCACTAGTAAAAACCAGTGCTGAGTGATAGAGAGACAGTAGAAGGAAAATCAGTCACAAAACACATCTTTTAGCTAAACTCTTTTCTCTTTGGAAAGTAACTAAGCAATAAATGTATATTAAACATTTTACCTATATTATTGCTACTGCCCCAACAGGAATTTGACTAATGCCTATTGACTCACTTTATTGATCCATAGTCTATGGAGCAGTGGTAATAAGATTTTATGAAGAGTTACCAGTTTAAAATTTCTGTTTCCTCTTGTTGAATATGCATAATTATTATTGACACCGATGTGAGGTATACATTCATTACATGGTACGTACTGAGAGGAGAAAATGCTCCTACAGAGAATTTGGATCAGTTCATACCTATCTTTCAATTGTTTATACTCTAGGGAATAAGCAAAGGTCTTTCTTCCGGGCTTTTTTTCCTTTCCTGCCAAAGTATGAGCCAAATTAAAGTCAATTGTAGTTTCATTGAAGCTTTCAGACATTTTAAGTATTCAGCTTGTTAACCAGGTTTGTAAACAAAAACAAACAAAACCAACACAAAACAACACAACAACAACAACAAAGTGTTTTTCAAGTACATTCCATAAAGCCTGCTTATGCCAAGGCCTCACGCATCTCCACAGTCATATTTTATAGTCAGGTAATTACTGACTCTTCTAAAATCATTTAGGTCGTGGTGTATCCTAACAACAACATCCCAGAATCTACATATTCTCAAAAATATATATATTTTGACAAACTTAGAGTGTTCAGCTTTTGCCGCTTCAACAATTATTATAAAACTAAACACACACACCAGAATAAATAAATAAATAAATGAAAATCAAACCCTTCCTGACAACAGAATCTTAAAAAATTAACAAGATTGTCTTGCAGCTGTTGCTATGTATATTAAAAACGACAAGAACAGTACTGATTTTTTTAAAGAAGGATATTAACCACCCACTAGTTGATGTTGTGGTGTTGTAGAATTAACCCTGATAGTAGGCAAAAGACTGACATGAATACAGAAAGACAGCCTGCAAGTCTATTTAAACAAATAGAGATCCAAGAGTAACCAGCACCCAGAGCATAGCTACTGATCGTTAGTGATGCAGTCAGACATATATATATATATATATTTATTTTTTTAGAAAAAAAAATAAGGAATATATTTTAAATTTTCTATTTACTCATTTTTTAAATTTAAATTCTTTTCCCTGATCTGCATCATTGATTTCTATGTATCTTCATATAGAACTCATATTGGTATCAACAGGAATTGTGACTATCTGATTTACCTCCTACTGCAATCAAAACAAGTCTGTTTTCTGACTTCAATTAGAATTCATGTTCATTGGGAAAAGGTGAATAACTATGCAGAGAAAGGAAAGGAAGTGTTCAGATATTTGCTTCTTTTTATTTTTTTTTTCTGAAGTAACTTTTTAGAAATGTAAAAGTGATATTTCTCTGAATATAAATGCTAGTCTTTTCCACTTAGCAGAGATCAATCTTTTTGTCTTGCACTTTCTTTAGAGCACAGCCTTCCTTCATTTAATTTCCTCTCTTGTAACGGAACATTATTCACAATGTCACCAATCCTTCACAAAAAATTCACAGTGCAGCCTAGTCTTTTTCACATTATTTATTTACTTTCATTTTTTAACATATATCCTCAAAGTATATTCCCACTTTGTCACATTCTAAACACTAGTTCAGCCCCACAAAAAGCATTGCTCCCTACAATAATCTGCAGTTTTCTTACTAGGAAAGATAACCCAATTCTTCAACCAAGAGCTTCATCTAGAGTCTTGCATGGCCATGAACTTCATCTTCTCCAGGGCAGCAGTCATGGCACCGAGCCTGCCGGAGTTCAAGAAACCTTTGGACAACACTCTCAGACACATGGTCTGATTTTTTGGGGTGGTCCTTTGGGCAACCAGGAGCTGGAGTTGATGATCTTTGTGGGTCCCTTCCAACTCAGGTATTCTATGATTCTAGAGTTTCCTGACCCATTAAAAAAAATCAGGTCATGAGTGAAATACTGAGTCATCTCAACAAGTGGCAGATCCCTGTAATGAGATTCTCATTTTCCCAGTGCAGAACTACAAGATTACCCATAAAGACAAGCCTAGACTTATCCTACAAGAAAAAAAAAATAGCCTAAAATGAAGATGGTGTTCAGGCTATAAAGGAGCATTCCTATTTGGATAGTATCATAGCTTTATTTTTAAGCAGAATGCCATGTGGACATGGGTAAATTGGAAAATATGCTCTTAAAGCTGTGCATTAACGTAAAAGCAAATGCAGATGTTCACATAGGCACTTAAATTAGAATTGAGTCGGACCAGTAAAGATCTGTTATTATTATTCAGGTAATGTCGTTGCTAAGTCTCATGCACAAAAATTGACTGAGGAGCAGTGCTTCTGGGTTATTCGTCTCCAGCAGAAAACTTGTTTCAGGACAGCTGCTTGGGAATACTGAGAAATCCAAACCTGCTGTGTCTCTACTGCTTGAGATTCAATGAGGTCACTGAGTCACTGTGACACCACAACACTGACTCTGAGCTTTGAAAGTTCAGCTAAATTTAAAAACAAACAAACAAACAAAAAAACAAAAGCCATTTCCCAATTGACCATTTCTTCCCAAGGAAAAATGAAACCCTTATGAAATGAGCAGTATTTCCCTTTTCAAATCACATTTCTTTTCACCTACAAGAAAAGAAATCTGGTCTGAAAGGGAAATAGCCGTTATTTCTTTCCCTCTTTCATGTATTCCTATCTTCAGACGTTTGGAATCCTTAATACACAAGGTGGTAGAGGATATCACTGGGAATACTTATTACAGCAGTGCAGCTGAGCAGCTGGCAAGTAACATATCCATCAGCTTTGTTCTTCAACGTGAAGAAGAGAAGGAGCTGGGGAAGCTCTCATCCTTAAATGGTCAGATTCAGAAGGTTCTCAGATATCACTCAGTATATTAAAGTCATCAATACTGGACGAAGAACATGACTGACTCCCATAATTATTATGGATTTTCACTATTGATCAGCATTTTGAGAATCTCTTTTCTTTGCAAAGTTAAATGCAGTCTGATATCACATATGTGGGAAACAAAACCAAGCATAAAAAGAATAATACTTTTTCTGTCATTCCAGATATTCAAGAACAATAAGAATAAAGGCATTTACATCATATATTTGCATCACACAAAGTTTTTGTATGTTACCTGAAATTTATATAATATTGTAGCCATTTTCACCAGAAGCAGCTGATCACCACAATGTGACAGCCTCGATGTCTTTGCTGACTGCATTGCTAATGCTGTTGTGGTTTAGTCCCAGCAGGCAGCTCAACCCCACACACTCACTCACTCACTCTCCCCAGGTGGGATGGGGGAGAGAATCAGAGAGGTGAAAGTGCAAAAACTCATGGGTTGAGATAAGGACAGTTTACTAGGTAAAGCAAAAGCTGTGCATGCAAGCAAAGAAAAACAAGGAATTAATTCACTGCTTCCCATCAGTGGGCAGGTGTTCAGGCACTTCCAGGACAGCAGGGCTCGTTCTGCATAACGGTTTCTGGGGAAGACAAATGCCATCACTCCAAACATCCCCCCCCTTCCTGCTTCATCCACTAAGTCATCCACATCTTATGGATGACTATGAAGGACATGACTATGGATGACTATGAAGGACACCAAATTGCTAAGGCAGGACTTTCCTTTCACAAACCGATGTTAACTATGCCTGATAAAAGCCTCATTCATTAAATGCCTTTCAATAGCACCTAGCATAATCCTCTCCATAGTGTTTCTAGGGACAGGTTAGACTAACCTAAGCCTTCCTCGGTCTTCTTTTCTGCCCTTCTTGTTGATCATCAACTATGGTCACCTGACTCAGTCAGTCAGCTACCTGACTCAGTCACCCTGACTAACAATAAAATGCAAGTCTAAGTTTCCATGGAAATGATACAAATGAGATGAAAAATGATATATAACAACAAGTGGATTCCAGATTCGTAGAATTTTCTGAAGAGTTATAAAAATAAAATGTAATTTCAAAGCTTAATCAAATTTTTATTCATACTTTTTTTACACAACCTGACATTTACTGCAAATATTTTGGAGGTATTTGCCAGTTCTACCTTGTTCAGTTCCACATCATTTAATAAAATGTTTCTGAGAACTGGAGAGGGGAATTTAACACCACCTTCAGAACAGGAGGTAGCAAGATTCCTCACAAACCATTGGAGCTAATTAAAGAGGTTTTAGATGGCCAATTATTAAGGAGAACATTATTTTTCCTAACTGATAAAACCTCATTTCCATTCTTAAAAATTAGCCCTCATTAATCTGAAACAAAGCAGCAAGAAAGCTGCTGAAATGTCATGTGTATTCTGTCTACTTCCAGCTAGACATCTCAGTGACACTTGCAGTTCTTTAAAAAAGGGGAGGACTGTATAATCACTAATAATACAACTTGTCAAGAACTGTTCCATCCATCAAATTAATTTTTTTGGCTCCTCACAGTATCTTTAGAACAGTGAAGTGAACCTCAGGTCCCTCATACTTTGCTTTGCATTGGGATGTAAAAGGAAATATAGAGGCAATGGGGAAAAAAAAATGAACTATAAGCAGCTGAATTCATGTAAGAATGACAAATTAGTCAGTTCTGTAGCCGCATACTGTATGTGATGGAAGATATTAATGGAATTTCCATGCTCAGCACAAAGGAAAATTTTAATCCAATGGATAAAAAAAATACATACATATATATGGCAGAGTTTATGTGTTAAAGCTTTTTGTTTCTCAAATAATACTGTTCACTTTTCAAAATTAGATATATCACTTTTTTTTTTCTTTTTTTACATCTGACTGTATGAAAGAATGAGACAGCCAACAAACAGGAGGCAAAAAGAAAGAGAAAGAGAAAGGGAAAGGGAAAGGGAAAGGGAAAGGGAAAGGGAAAGGGAAAGAGAAAGAGAAAGAGAAAGAGAAAGAGAAAGAGAAAGAGAAAGAGAAAGAGAAAGAGAAAGAGAAAGAGAAAGAGAAAGAGAAAGAGAAAGAGAAAGAGAAAGAGAAAAGAAAGAAAGAAAAAGAGAAAAAGAAAAAGAAAAAGAAAAAGAAAAAGAAAAAGAAAAAGAAAAAGAAAAAGAAAAAGAAAAAGAAAAAGAAAAAGAAAAAGAAAAAGAAAAAGAAAAAGAAAAAGAAAAAGAAAAAGAAAAAGAAAAAGAAAAAGAAAAAGAAAAAGAAAAAGAAAAAGAAAAAGAAAAAGAAAAAGAAAAAAAAAGAAAAAGAAAAAGAGAAAAAGAAAAAGAAAAAGAAAAAGAAATGTGTGCAACAGATTTTGGATCAAACAGTTTGAAATGATCAGTAAAGTTATTTCTGTGTACAAAGAAAATAAACTTCAATAACATAAACCGAGCTAAAGCTATAACACCAATTTTCTTATTTGGTGTTAAGTACTGGAAGTTATCTTATCCGCTTTGTTAGTATAGGTATTGGAAAATGTCAACATTGTGACGCATTTGTTCAGACTAAGATTTTATTTTGCCTTCTATACCCTCAGAAGACAGCATGAGTTTTGTAATCTAAGTCTGTTTGTATGAATGACTCCACAACTATAATCCACAACTCACTGGTTTCTATGAAATGGCGAAAAAAAATAAAAATAAAAGTGTTTACAGTTAAAAGTTTGAGACCAAGAATGCCCAGTGGTCCATGAAGAGTTGTGAGAGTTGGCAGTAATCAATGACTCTACAGATCATCATAAGATGGAGTCTTTGATTTTGCCTTGTGTTCAGTAGGATGTACACAATATCTGCACCCAGGCCATGTGATGGCTTTCCCATTCTCCTTCATGCAACTTCTTTCATCTGTGCACCTTAGTAACAGCATGTACCTAAACATAGTTTTGCATGGAATGTTTCAGTTAGTTTTATGACCATTTTCTGTCCTTCAGTTCCTTAATTGAACAGTAGCTCTGCACCTTTCAGACCAGAATTCATTAGATATGCCCGATTCTGACATAGATTTCTTGCAGGCGGGCCTCACAATTCCCCCTGGTTTCAGTTTTACTCAAAAAGGAAAGCATCCAATGACTGCTAATGGATTTGAAAACCAATATTTTACTATTTTTAGCACAGTTTGAGGTAGAAAGAGCTAAAAAGGTTTCTATGAGGCATCATTATTTTAACTAATCTGAAGTGATCCATCCTGTGTATACTATTCCTGAGGCATTCCTAGAAGCATTCATTTAAGTGATAGAGTGTTCTTAGTAGAGAAAGCATTTCAAGCTTTCCTCATTATTTCCAGATGTCCCTTAGAATATGGCTGTTAACAATTGTATTTGGTTCCAGAGAACACAGAATAAAAATTACAACATAAAAAGTACTGTAGCTAATAAGGAAATCCAACCAGGTACAGGAACTGTGCATTTTCCTTTGAATCCCTTGCACCTAGTAAGAAGTTTAATATAGCCTGCTGTTCTTTCTGATAACAGATGAAAAAAACAACATTCAGCATTTGCAACAATTAACTGAAAATACATGCTAAGATGTTATTATTTGGCTGTAAGTCTATTGCTTCCCCTTCAGACAAGCTCATATATTTTGCTAGGACAGAGAGGCATATATGAAAGTACATGTTCACATTTTTCTTTGAAATACAATCTTTCTGAGTACCACAGAGTTCCAGCCAATGGTCTCCTATAATTTCTGTTTGCTGCTGCTGAGAGCCATATCTCACCAAAAGACTTAATAATAGCAGCGTGCTAATCAAAGCATGTTTGAGAACTTTCAAAATGAGGATAACACTCTAAAAGGCTTACAGCTGAAGTTAAGCCACTGATATTATGCTGTTTTTAAAATGGTAAAATTATATTGTGAGCTACAAAGAGGAGCATCATTGGTAAAAAAGCTGAAATGATCTTCCATTCTGCTCAGCACTGGAATGGGCTCAGCTGAGAGGCTGGGTCCAGGTTAGGGCTTTGTTTTCCTGAGGTCTTCTGACTATTAAAGGAAGGTTCAAAGGAAACAACCGGGGCAATCCCCCCATATCAGTACAGACTGGGGGATGAATGGATGGAGAGCAGACACATGAAGAAGGGTTTGGGGATATTGGTGGATGAAAAATTGGACATGAGCCAGCAATGTGCACTTGTAGCCCGGAAAGCCAATTGTATCCTGGGCTGAACCAACAGAAGGATGACCAGCAAGTTGAGGGAGGTGATTTTCCTCTTCTCCTCTGCCTTTGTGAGACCCCACCTGGAGTACTGTATTCAGCTCTGGGGCCACCAGCACAAGAGGGACATGGATCTGTTGGAGTGAGCCCAGAGGGCCATGAGCATCATCATTTCCTTTGAGGACAGGCTGAGGGAGTTGGGGTTGTTCAGCCTGGAGAAGAGAAGGTTCCAGAGAGACCTTACAGTGGCCTACAGGAAAGCTGGGGAGGGACTTTCTGTCAGGGAGTGTAGTGACAAGACAAGGGGTAACGGTTTTAAACTAAAAGAGGGTAGATTTAGATATAAGGAAGAAATTCTTCACTCAGAGGGTGGTGAGGCTCTGGCACAGGTTGCCCAGAGAAGCTGTGGATGCCTCATCTCTGGAGGTGTTCAAGGCCAGGTTGGATGTGTCTTTGGGCAACCTGGTCTAGTGAAAGATCTTCCTGCCTATGGCAGGGGGTTTGAACTAGATGATCTTTGGGCCAGTCTGTTTGGATCGAGCCAAATCATTCCATAATTCTGTGATACTATGATTCTATGAAGAATGATCAAAGGTCTAGATGTCCTGCAGACTGAAGAAATTTATGTTCCTTAGTCTAGGGAAAAGGAGCCCAAGGTGGTGTGTAGCTGTCTTCAACTAGAGAAAAGGTAGCTGCAAAAAGAAATACTAATAAAATCTTCTTTATGAAGCCTGGGGTAGGGAAAAATATAATGGGCTTAAATTACATCAAAGAAGATTCAACTTCAAGAAAAACTTCCTTATAGAAAGTATATTTTTTATTTTTAATTTTATATTTTTTATTTTTAATTATATTAAAGTATATTTTATTAAGTATAAGTATTTTATTAAGTATATTTTTTATTTTTAATTACTCTGTATTTTATTTTCTATAATCAATATAATACCTCCTCCTGTTTTCATCCTGAATTCCTGATAGATCAAAACTTACTGCCCCTCACACTGAAAGGACAAACGTCTTTCACGATCCTTACACATGTCTATGTAAGTGCATTTTCAGTTTTGTGTGTCTGGAGAAACAGCAATGGAGACTACTCCACATGCAAGTAAAAAATTTAACAGAGAGCTATCAAGAGGCTAGTATGAATCACACAACCTGTAGAACCAGTGTTTGAAATGAGTGGAGTCGTGGGTAATTGTTTTTCTGAATAAATCTCACAATGTTTGCATCTTTAAACCAGAAGGTTTTAAGACCACAACCCCAGGGAGCACCTTCAGTGACCAGTGAGTTGTTTTTCCCAGAAGCATTACAGCTTTCTAGTAACAAGTTTATAGATGCATTTAATCTCTCCTCTGTCTCCTGCAGCCTCATTCCAAGTAGATATTTATAAGCAATTTCTTTTACAGAACAGCTGACATTCTGGGGAATTCCTAGTTTCCGGATAGTTTGCTTGATTAATTGGAATGGCTGAGGAAAGATCCATGTTGCTGAGTTTCAAACATTGCTCAGACCTGCAAACAGCAGACAGAAAGCACTCCAGGAACACTCTCCTGGTTTCCCCTGTTCAAAGTATTAAATGTGATTACAGCCAATAGAGATAACACAGGTTTTGTTTTAGCTGCACCAAAAATGACAAAACTATGACTAATAATTTCACTGATCTATAAGGTTAATTAAATTGTACTTTATAATATAAGAGCACAATAATACGCAGAGCTGCCATGGAGCAACTGAAATGATTTCCTTAGTCTTCCAGTTCCTTTTTAAAAATCTATGTAATGTAAATAATAGGAATACTGTGGAAAGTAAATGTTCGGCTATGGGGATTTTCAACTTCCTAATGACAGCATGAATTGTATGAGAATTATTTCTAGCTGGATAACATCTTTGTGTGTTAAAGATTACTTGGGCTTGGAACTGAAGCTTTTTATCTTACCTCTCACCTAAAGAAGCATAATGGCTTAGATTTGGGTGTAGTCAAGATAAATGTCAGGTAAGAATGATAAAGGTGAAAACTTTCTGCTTGGTCTTTGGGAGAGGGATCATATTTCCTGCCCTTTGAGTCTTTGATGATATTCTTAATGCATACAGATTTGTTTAAACTGATATTGCTCCCCTTGCCTTATAAAAATAATAACACACTAAGTTATTCTTGAATATTTAGTTTCCTAATTTGATGTGTATTCGAGTAGGTCTTCAAAGTAGTCTACCATTAATATTGTACCTTTTGCAGAATTATAATTTAGTCCCAAAGAGACAGAATTAATTTGAATGTACTTATTTTTAATTTGCAGAATAGTGAATTTATGAAGAACAGTCTTCATATTTTTAAGGAACTGGAGATGTGCCAACACTAGTGCTACTAAGAATTTTTTTCCTAATTACTATGTTGAACATGGTTAATTTCATACCAGTCATGAGATTTTACAATAGGTTGTAATATACAGTGAACCTACACTTCCACATTATATCAAAATCAGAAGTGATAATTGCATTGTATCATCCTACAATAATGGTCCAATTAACCTATCATACCCTGTTATAGTAGATCCCATTTTGACTCTGTAGTTATGTCTAGTTAAAAAAAAAGCGTTCACTCTATGCATTAAAGAAGCAGATAGTTCCCCACTTCCTGTGCCAGAGAGAGCATTAAGCCCTAAATGGAATCACTATTTTTCTCCTACAATCTGGATTGTACAAGTAAGGTATACCTGGGATATACTGGAAGAAAAAAAAAAAAAAAAAAAGTTAAGGTCTGTCTGGGATGACAATTAAATAATTAAACAGAGAAGTCTTGCCAGCATCCTTAATTATATTAGTCTAAGGTTCATACTGAAGGAAAGGTGTTGGTTTTCTACGGCTTCTACAAACACCATCTTGATTTTCAGTCCACGTTCCTCCCACTGACACTTGACTTCCATTTCTTGTCATTTTCCTCTTTTCTAGTAATATATTTCCCTGTGTTTTTTGTTTGTTTGTTTGTGGTGTTTTTGTTTTTGTTTTGAACTGCATGTAAATTTTAACTGAACTTACAGTAGCATGAAGTTCTCGCAATCTGCCAGAAGTCCTCAGTGAATCATGAGTAATGTGGTTACTGTGAGGGTGCCCTTTGATAGTGCTCCCACATTCTAGGGCTGCACCTAAGCAAGTGTTTGTTGGACATCTCACTGACACAAAGTTATCTTGACTTTTCACTTAGAAACCTGGTCGTACAGCCATGTTAGACCTTATGTAGGTAAAGAGAGGAGGAAGGATTTTGTAATGACTTGTGCATTGGATAAGCATAAAATTAGAAAACTAGAGCAATTCAGTTTGGAAGGAAAAGCATTTAAATTTATACAACCATTTCACAGTGAAGAGGTCAGGACAGAAAAACATCTGTACAATGTGGCACAAACATAGTGGGGATAAGGATACTAAGGTATCAGTATCCTTTCTGTGATTTCCTCTCCTCAGATCATTCCAGGTTAAACTTAAAGCTATCTTACTTGACACGCTCAGGGAAGAAAGAGGAGAAGAAGCTCTTGCTTTGCCTCGAGACAACCACACTAGGTAGCATCTACTATTGCAACTGTTATAGCTGCTATATTCATTACTCAGGCTTGTCTCCATGAGTGGCATGGGTTCAAGGAAAGGCTTCTAAAGCCCATCTTTTTCCCACAGGGAGCTGCAGGAAGGAATTCATCTTTCTGTGGATGGGAGTCTGTGAATTACTTTCACAGAAACCAGCTTTTTAATTGATATAAATGTGGATCTTCTGGAGTTATTTGAGGGTGAATTTTCTTTTTCTGTCTCAAAACTTAGTGAAACTGTAGAAAGTGGAACTTAGAAAGGACAAAGAAATAATTGCCATAAAATGGCTGAGGAATCATTAGAGAAAGATGAGGACTTCCACAGAGGCCGAATAATGGAAAATGGAAGAGGAATGCACTGGAAGCATTTTGGGGAAGAGCTAACAGATACGACAGAAATAAATGGGGAAATAATTATAAATTGAGGATACTTCAAAAGGTGAATAAGACTGCTTTACAAAAAAAAAAAAAAAAAGAAAAAAGAAAATTGGAAGACAAAAATGATAAAATTTATGCTTTACAGATACTGACATGAAATGTGGAAAAATGTTTTCTATAAAATAGAGATGATAAACTTGTTTGTCTTATTACTGTCACCAAACAATATCTGAACTCATGTTTGCAGACTATAATTGGCAGATTTCCACTTATGCCATTTTTTTTTCCTTCACATTTCTGTTACTGGTATCAGCAAAAAAGAAGTGTTAATTAACCTTAGCAGCAAAGACCATGTTCTGAATTCAAAACATCTTCTGACAGGAGACTGTAATCTGCAGTAAATTGTAAGTAATGCTGGCCTGTCAATTAAACAGGACAGGATAGGGAAAAAGGGCAGAAGATCTTCACATTGTTTTCTTGAACTGAAAAGATCAACAGCTTGGTCAGTCAGAAATAATTGTCTGCATCACTGCTTGCAATTACTTTTAATGTGACTGTGGTAATATCTGCTCGCTGTGCAGTACTTGTGAGCCAGGGAGATGAAACAGTGTTTGTTCATGTTTTTGAAAGATGTGACTCAAGGATAGATGTTTCTCTGCAAAACTGGAGGTGTGTTTCAGAAAGAAATGCACAGAATAATGACATTCTCTAAGTTGTCTGAAAACAAGTACAACAGACTTCTGAAACAGGACAGAATTATTCAAAGTAACACTGAGCTTGGGTAACAACAATAATGCTGAGGGGGGGCTGGCCAAATAAAACTAATTTAATTGAAGATATTTCTGTATAACTGCTTTCTTTTTGTTGTTGTTGTTGCCTGGTTTTGGTTTTGTAATCATAACTTTTCGTATGTCCTTAAACAGCTACCAGTCAAACCTTCCCAAACTCAAGGAAATGAGGCACTGTGCAAAAGAAACACTGAGGTTGCGTAGAGTGGACAGCTCCATGCTGTTGTTTCTTCAAAGCCTTCTGGAGGTGAGAAAGAGCACCAAAACCAGGCTCCAAAAGAGGCTGCTGCCAGAGGGCCCTTACGAGGAGGAACCAAGAAAGAAAATACAGGGTACAAGAAGAGCATACGTCGAGGAAGAAAAAGTCCAAAGTAGAACTGGTCTTCTTTTTCCAAATTTTCAATTCCAGTGGAAAATTTTGATAGGGTAGATACAAAGGTCAGCCCTGATAAGGTGGATTAAAACTGACAAAGTTCTGCATGTTTCTTACCTGCAGTTTACTTAGTAGAAGTATATGTATATATATATATATAATATAGTTTATATATTATATATTTATTATATATTATATATTTTATATGTTATATGATATTTAATATAATATAATATTTATATATTTATATATTTATATATATTGTATATTATATATTATATATAATATATAATATATAATATATAATATATAATATATAATATATAATATATAATATATAATATATATATTCTACTAAGTAAACTGCAGGTAAACTGTAAAAATCTGTATATATATATATATATATATGAAAACAGATTTTTCTTGATTCCTTTTCAGTTTTAGTTTTTTTGTTGTTGTTGTTGTTTATATCTCATTAGATCTTTATATGTTTTTTCATAAGCAGTCAATATCTGTTTGTTAGTCACCTGCTCCTACAAAGTTCATACCAAGCAGAAAATGGAAAAATAATATTTCTTGCAATATGGTTTCAGAATTCAAGTTATCTTTTCAATATGTGAGATCAATAAAGACTGAGGCATGTGTTTTTTGTTTTTTTGTGGTTTTTTTGGTTATTGTTTGATTGCTTGTTTGTAGTAAATAAACATTTGATTATAAGTTTGTTAATTTATAAAATTAAATACACAATAATTGAAATTGAACAACAAGCTAGAAAAGATTATAAACACCACAGGCCTCCTTAGTTTTTT
The DNA here is from genome assembly GCF_964034855.1 of Anser brachyrhynchus. NCBI lineage: Eukaryota > Metazoa > Chordata > Aves > Anseriformes > Anatidae > Anser > Anser brachyrhynchus. Next base: position 131,877,603 of record NC_137694.1, read on the forward strand.
TAATTAGGAAAGTTTCACACATAGAGGAAAAAGTTTATTAAAAAAACCTCATACTTAAGAGGGTACAATTACAGATGGCACGTTAACCGTTTCATTAAAAAAAAATAGTTAATTTCAATGGATTTATAAATTTTATTTTTTTTGTGGTAATTTCTTATTATTTCTACTGAGGTCTTACTGAATAATCTATTGCTTGTTGTCCAAATCATGTCATGATTTTGCTAATTAATAATGAAAACATCTCTTTGTGCCACTAATAGAAAAAAATCAGTTCTGCAGCTGAAATTTATTAGTGTGAGCTCTACATAGACATGTCACTCCCCCCAAAAAAATTTTTTTAAATGTCAATTTACAGACCACTGGCCTCTGTTGTCTCATGGGTTTTCTCCACTTACCTTCAGAATCATTTTCTTCTACTTTCCACTACTCTCTAAGGAACATATTTTGTTCTTGTGGGAAAGATGCCCAGTTCAAGCACAGTCTACATAACATCCTATCAGTGAATTTGAGATTTCTACTGAGGAAAAAAAAAAAAATCCAAATCCCCTTGTACAGTTTAACTACCGCCAAAAACAAACTCCAATTTTCATTATCAAGACCTTTCATCTGGGTTCATATTAAAAGAGAATAGAATGAAGAGAGGTAAGAAAATAAATGTTTTGCTATAAATTAACTACAAATAAATGCCTTTTGGCATTCACATGACTACCCCAATATCTTACCTTTCAGTAACAATTTGCTCACACGATTTGCAAGAGCAAGGAAGCACGAAATGACTTGTCCCTAGCGTTATAGCAATGTCAAGAGAGTTCCCAGCTTGTGCTAGATCTATCATTTGTATTTCTAATTTAAGCAGCTGAATTCCAACAGCATCAACTCTTCCCTTGAACTATTTTATAATTACCTGCAAACACTTGTGTTTTGTTTGTTTTTCTCACTCTTAATACAAAGGTGGACAATCAGCTTAATATGGTTTCCAAGTTTCAAGTACTGCTCTGTCTCTCCAGTCGCCAGAATGCCATCCAAACAATACCATGCAGCATCTGTTCTACAGCGATTTGGAAAAAAAAAAAAATACACTGCTACACTCCTGCATCCCAAGGCAACAAGTTACACTGGAGTAATCTTTTTAATAACTGATGGCAAGGCAGGGTGACTGGCCAACACCACCTTCTGGTAAGCTCGTACAGAGCTCAGTGAGCCCCGGCCCTCCTGCGACACACTGGGTGAAGGAGGCATTGATCCATGTCGGAGAAAAGTTTAATTGCTACTTTATAATCCTCATAAACTGGTACACCACCATCTGTTTTCAGTACAGTGCACATACAACAGGGGAGATTATTCCTTTATTTTTAACATCCCTGTGCTGCAGTTTCACGGAGACTCTTGGAAGCATTTGGGATGGCTTTTGTACAGAGATGTGGAACTGCTCTGCCTTTGGACTTAATTTTTTGACTCAGCCCTGTTAACAGAACCTGCTCCCTAACATGAGAGTGAAATTTTACTTAATGAGCAGTTGCCTGCTGACTGTCTAATACCTAACCTCTCGCAGCCTCTGAATTCCCCTTGTGTGGTGACTGCTTCCCCCTTCCCTCCCATACAGTGCCAAAACTTCATCTACTGCTATTACATTCATTAAATTATTCCAGAACCACTCTCTTCATCAATCACTGATATTTGGCCCTGAATTTCTGCCCAACATGCCACAAGTGCTTTTAAATACTGGTTCCTAAGATGGACTGTAAAGTTGCATCAGACACACACATGCACACACACACACACACATACACACAAACAAAAAGAGTCAACAACTGATTGTTTAAAATGATCTGAGATGTGCTCTACCTTAAGTGATGTTCCACAGCACTGGATTGCAGGGTTTATATCCTAAGAAGACCAAAATCCTGCCACGGTGAGAGAAGAGGGATGCCCTGTCCCTGGGAGGTGTGGTGCTGGCACACCAGGGGAAGAAGGCCATTGGTACCCAGGGATGAAGGAAAGACAGGAAAAGCAGAAAATACACAGCCACTCTGATGAGATGAGACCCCATAGCAAGCAGGCCTGAGGACCTGATTGAGTGTATTTAGCTCAGGGACAGAAAGCTTTTATTCCTTTTATGTATTTTCCTCTAACATGCTTTGGATTGTCATAAAGTTTCTTTTGCTTGTTTGTTTGTATTTTTTTTTAGATTTTCAGTTAGTTGGGATAGACCCTCTTTCACAGGCACAGTACTTGTCACAAGGTGATCCTGCTCTTGGTGGAAATGTCTAGAAAATAGTAAAAGTCACTGTAACTTGAATCTAGCCATGTGAGTCCCCAGCAGCAGACAGGCTGGTGGTACAAAAGGTTGTCCAAAAGTTTCAATCTAACACAGCTATGTATGAGCAGCATCACACAGGTATGTAGCTTGGCTGAACCTCGCGGGGTGACACTAGCTGAAGTGCACTAGCTTGCACTGTTCTGCACTGGAGGTACACAGTTCCATTCAGCACCTTTAGGCATCAAAAGCCTGTGAGTTACTGCATTTTCTGTCCTACTTTACCACTATTAGATGAACTCAATGACCATTTTTTTAAATAAAAAGTTTACACATTTTAGAGAACTGAAAAGCAACAGTCTCATCTAAGTATCGAGTATGACAAGTACTGAGATTTTCTTAAACTGTAAAAAGACAGATGGTCTGGCAAATGGCTTGGCAGTTAGCCTTTGCTCTGGCTAACCGAGAAACTGATGAAATTGCACATGCTTTAATTATATTCCTATTTTCAAACCACAGTTCTAATGTTTTCAGGGTTGTAAGAGTAGAGGCTGTGCTAATCTTTTTTTTTTTTCCTTTTTTTTTTATTTTTTTTTCTAAAAGTATCTCTACTACTAAAAATATCTCTGTCATTGAAATCAAAGCAGAAATCATTCAGATTGTCTCATCATGTCCAGGTACTTTAAGCTGATCCCACCCTGCAGGGAAGTCATTTACTCGCAATTAACTTAAAATAACAACAACAACAGAAAAACAAATAATAATAATAAACAACAACAACAAACAGATAGGTCTTCTAGTTGCGTCTGCCTGAATTAAGAACACATGGACAATACATGCACTCATTCACAGCAAAATATCATACATACACTAGAACAAGCATTGCAATTTAATGCAAAATAAAATGAAACATAATTCAAAATTCAAGAACTAACTTGGAAAAACATTTGTGAAAGGTTTCAACAAATCACTTTAAACTCAGTTACTAATAATACATTATGTGATGGCTGTAGATGCAAGCAGCAGCAGCAGAAACAAGGTGGACTTGGGAAGCTCAACTCGTAGGGTTTACTCAATGAGAAGAAAGAAGGATCCATTAACACAAACTACCCTCTATCCTGACCTTTGTACCCTCTCTTTGATAGTCTCTCTTCATGTTTTTCCCCTTTCAGCTATTAACATAGTCCTGCAAAAATTCTTCTTTACAAATAATTTCACTAGTTTTCCTGATCTCCTAAATTTGAATATTGGTGAAATTTGTCCTGCAGCAGCAGCTGAATCCAGATATCTCTATTATACCACAGTAGCACCCAATGGCAGCTTCAGGAGTTTTCCATTCACCATCAGCCAGTTCGAACATCAAGATGTCTATATGGACCAAGCCCCCAAAACACCATCTTGTGCTACCTCCCCTTATGTTGTTGGTGAACCCAGAGGGGCCTTAATGAGTGTATTGGGTTTATGTGGCAAGGTTTTGGTAGCAAGGGTGGCCTCTGTGAGAAGAATCCAGAAGCTGCCCCATGTTAGATAAGGGCCAGTTTCAGACGGCTCCAGAGGGACCCAACGCTGGCGAGAGCCAAGCCAATTAGCAATGTTGTTTGTGCCTCTGTGAAAGCATATTTAATAAAGGAAAAAAAAAAAAAAAAAAAAACAACTTTTGGGCAACAGCAAGGAGAGAGAAGCGGCCCTGCAGAACCCAAGGTGAGTGCAGCAGGAGGGCAGGAGGTGCTCCAGGCAGGCAGCAGCAGTTCCCCTGTGGGCTGTGGAGAGGCCCCTGGTGGAGCAGGCTGTCCCCCTGCAGCCCATGGGTCCCACACGGAGCAGATCTCCACGCTGCAGCCCATGGAGGAGCCCCCGGTGGAGCAGGTGGATGTGGCCTGGAGGAGGCTGCGGCCCATGGAGAGCCCCCGCAGGAGCAGGCCCCGGGCCGGAGCTGCAGCCCGTGGAGAGGAGCCCACGCAGGAGCAGGGGGTCTGGGGGGAGCTGCTGCCCGTGGGGGACCCGTGCTGGAGCAGTTTGCTCCTGGGGGATGGATGGACCCCGTGGTACGGAGCCATGTGGGGGCAGTTCTTGAAGAGCTGCTGCCTGTGGGCAGCCCCCGCAGGCTCAGTTCGGGCAGGACGGCATCCCGTGGGAGGGACCCCACGGGGAGCAGGGGCAGAGTGACCGTGAGGGAGCGGCAGAGATGAAGCGTTAGGAAGTGACCGCAGCCCCCATTCCCCCTTCTGCTGCACCACTCGGGGTGAGGAGGTGGAAAAGGGTGGATGGGGAGAAGGCGTTTTTAGGGTTTTATGTTGTTGTTTCTCACTGCTCCAGCTTGTTAGTAATAGGTAATAAATTTTATTAATCTCCCTACACTGAGTCTGTTTTGCCCGTGACAATAATTGTTGAGTAATCTCCCTGTCCTTATCTCAACCCATGAGCTTTTTTCATTGTATTTTCTCCCCCTTGCCATTTGTGGAGGGGGGAGTGAGAGAGCGGTTGTGGTGGAATGAGATGTTCTGCCTCTTTTTCTTGTGGTGATATCCCTGCACAAATATGATATAGTTCATGAGGCAGAGTGGAAAAAAATCATCTTCCTCCAGCTGGTGGATGCTCACAGTGTGGTGCCACAGACTTCATACAAAGCAGGACATTAATGTTTTCTCTTTGTAGGGCTGAAATGTAGTCTGTAAACCATCTGAAGAAGTGCCGCACTAGTAGAAATATTTCTATACAGTGCAGCCAAAGAACAAGAGAAGATCACACATAATCACACCTCAAACCAGCAAGTCATCATCAAGGGCACAATATGCTGTACAACAGGTTACAGTATAAAGCACACTGAAATTTTGTGAATCTTCCTACAGAGAAACAAGTCACCTTCCCTGTGACTTCTAGAAATGTCTTTCCTCTTTCTAGTTGCTTTGTTTAAAACTTACCCGTCTCTACACAATCGAACAGCAAATTTCCTTTCCTATTCTCAGGACAAGAAAAATTGTTCACAGGAAGAAAGCAAATGCTTAAGAAAGTCAAGCCTGAAATACAGCTCAGCAGGCCTGAGCAGGAGAGCAAAGCTAGGAAACTACTGAAACTATCCGTGCAGGGAAAAAACCTTTAAGATTACACAATCTTAGGATAAACCCTTAGTTGCAGAAGTCAATTTTACCCCTTTCTCATCAGTGGTCTAGAATTTCACATCTACTGTATAAAGGAAAAAATAGCCACCTCTACATTTTACTTGTTACCTGCAAATTCCTATGAAACAATACTGCCTCCACAATGGATAGTTAAGTGCTCTGGCTTACACTTCTCTGAACTATATGCTTGTCTATTAAGCAGCACCAGCAGTGCATGTCTGCCCCAGCCAACAAAATGGACCATGGACCATCCTTGGCTGAGTTGCAGAACATCTTGCAGCTAAGCTTTCTAATTTACCCCCACACCACCACCACCAACCCCCCAAAAACACCAGCCTTATCCGTATTGCCTATTAAGAATAGTCTACGGCCTATGCTGTTCCCTAAGCACTGTTGGCCGTACATGAAGAGTGCTTATTGACCACAAAAACTGTACCAGAGAATGTGCTGACAATTCAATAGGATTGGGGTCCACTAACCTACAGCCTTACTTAATGAATACCATACCCCACTGTGGATGTAACCCCAAGATCATGAAGTCCAGCTGCTGCCAGAATGCAGAAACTAAATTTTATGGGTCTTTCATTAAAATAATCTGTCTCCATTTTAAAACAAGAGTGGGCTTTTCTTCCTCTGATGCTGAAAGGGCTGGAGCCCTGGAGTAGAAGAACTGCTTCCTTCTCAAAAAAAGCATACCACAAGGCATGCAAGTTCCACAAATAATTATGACCAGGTACCTCTTTAAAGCAGAAAATTCACAGAAATTTCATTTTGAAAACAAGCCAAGCAGTAACATTTTGTGGCTTCTCTGACTTCCAAATCTCTTTCTTCCACCATCTTTGAGGCCTGTCCATGGGTCTGTTCCCTGCAGAAACCAGCCATGGTGCCTCTATCTTACAGTCAGTATCCATGCCACAGCTTTACTGTCAGCTCTGCCTCCTTCCCCCTCCCTACTTGCCACATCTAGGCTCTGAAAGCTTCGTCCAGCCAAATCAGCCCAGCAGTTCTCAAGGAGAGGGACTCTCCTTTTTCTCCCATCAACTTCACCTTTTAACCAGGCTGTGCCTGCCAGCATGGGACAACTAAGCAGCCTTACATTCTTCTGCCTGGCCACATGGTCTTTAAGATAATTCAGAATATAAGTACTAAACACAGTAAACATCCACAGTCTATGTTGTGTACCCCCATGTCTCACCTGCAAGGCTGCTCCAGAGCCTCACTGGTTTCCTAATTAATTGAGTTCTTCTACTGATAAGTCTAAGGTTGACTCTTGGTCATTCATATCCTCTTAGTTTTACAGTATTACATACCAGGTAGTGCAGAACAGACAGATACTACAGATACTAGACAAAACTCATTTACTGAAGTCTCATATAGCCTGGAAAATCTCTTGATGCTGAGGAATCATTGCAACATTTTCCCACCAATTTCTCTGAATTTAAACCAAGCTTTTTTTTTTTTTTTTTTTTTTTTTTCCTGAGATCCTCCAAATCTCTCATTGGCAGAGCAACTTCTGGGACCAGAGGCAGCAACCAGCTGTTAGGCATCAGCTTGAAAGTGATGGCAAAGCACACTGCAGAGGGGCTACTGAGAAAGAGAGTCCAAAAACCTGGTCTGTGAAGCCTATAATGTGGATCCATCCATATTTCTGGCTTGGGTCTGGAAATAACACACCAACTTTTGCATAAATTAGTGCCCAGTTAATGCAACCTTCCCTGGGCTATTAGACTGGGGAAGTGGTGTTTGCACATGCCTTTTTCTACATGGGCTGAGCTATTTGCATTCTGTACTGCCCACTGGCTCTGCTCTACACCCTAAATGGCTACAAGTGACAGCAGGGACCACGTTGTCTCTTCCCCAAGACTAAGCAAGAACAGGCAAACAGACCAAATGATTCATCCTTTCATCTTTTCAGATTACCTGGATAACTGCCTGGTCACCAGCTAACAGAGTAAGAGCTGATGCTATTTGACAAATATGGTGAAAGCAGAAGGGTATTAGTTTAAGAATTTCAGCATTAAATGGTAAAAGATCTATCTACAATGATCTGCCAGAAAAAGAAATGCCATTGAAAACCTTGTCATGCCTCTGTGTGCTGTCATATACCAAAGCACAAAAAAAGGCATTCAGAGTAACTTTTAAATGATTTTAAGCTTTATTGCAAATTGTCCTAAAGATATCTTAGCATGACATGGCATGAGTTGGTTGCCCATGACATTTATTTCCTATGGCATGGCAGCTTGCCATAGTATCTGCAGTGTGATTCAAGAATGGAACAAAGAGCAAACAAATGTTAATGTGCCATATGCAAACAACATTTAAATTTGCTGTTGGCAGTATAATTCGAAGCGTTATTCAGGAAACTTCCAGCCATGACCCTTATTAGAAATGTCAGTCTACAGTTAAGTACTCGCACCTATTTAAAAAGAAATAAACCTGCAGGCTTTTTTTCTTTTTTTTTTTTTTTGAATTAGCTTTGATGGGAATATGGGTTTTTTTTGTGTTTTTTTTTTTTTTTAAACTTGTGGCTATTTACACTGTCATAAACCTAATCTTGACAAAATCTACCAGATTTATTAATGAAGTACTCAATTGTGTATTTTAGAGTGTGAACAAGATGGATTTCATCCACCACAATGATTACAGAACCAGAACATTATTTTCATTTTTAATTTCAGAATTTTATATAAAATTTGAGACAAGTTAGTTCAGAGAGTAACTCTCATAGGGCAGAATCTCTGTTTATACAAATAGACACTGCTCTCTTCAGTGAAATTAAATCTGATTGCTGATTTTAAAGACTTCTTTGAAGGAGTGTTGAGTTAAATGCTACATGCCTATGTATACAAATGGGGAGGAGAATAGAAAGAAATAAGGACAGTGTGCACCATGGGAGGTAGGCTTTACCACAGTCCAAGTAATCATTCTGTGTTGAAGTAACCTTTTCTCTAGGAAAAATTATCTAAACCCTCACACTGCTGTAAGAAGTCTGATTTCTGATGAAAGTCCATTTCTAAGAGAATGCTTGTTGGAACTGCAAAATAAGTCTTGAAATAGAAGAAAGACCTGATATGACAATATAACCAGCAAAATAGCCCTAAATGTTTTCTAATACACAGTCCTAAATGTTTTCTAATACAACTGAAGCAATTTGTTCTGATAACCTCTTTTAACAATGTAGATCATGGTCCCCAGTGTTCGACATACTGAATGCTAAACTAAGACAGCAGATTCCTGGTGAAATTCCTGGTGAGGATGATCCAGCATCTGTAGCACTCTTTTCTTGTCAAGCAGCAGTGGAGAGGTCCTCAGAGAGCTCAGATCAGTCTCTGCTTGGTCAGTGAGGGTATCACCACAGCCCTAATGTGTAGTCCACTAAATGTAACCACTCTCGTGCACCGCACTGGTCAGATACTAACCTTCTGATGTCATCAAAACTAAGATTTCAGTCTTGTTGAAACAGAAGGTAAACATAAATATTAGGACCCAAGGGAATAGCATGAAACTGCAACAGAAGTTCTGACGGTATCAGGAAAAGGTTCTTCACCAAGAGGGGGATCAGGCACTGGAACAGGCTCCCCAGGGCAGTGGTCACGGCACCAAGCTTGCCAGAGTTCAAGGAGCGTTTGGACAACGCTCTCAGACATAGGGTCTGATTTTTGTGTGGTCCTGTGTGGAGCCAGGAGCTGGACTCGATGATTCTTGTGGGTCCCTTCCAACTCAGGATATTCTATGATTTATCCCAATGGTTTTCAATGATGCTATACCATACATAGCATTTTGGTGATACTATAACATCAGCACTATGTACATATGTGTGTGTGTGCCTTGTGAGTGTGTATGTGTCTGTGCCTGCTTGTGTGGAAAACTCTTATCCAAGGCTTTTCATTTAGCAATAACAGGGTATAGTTGTTTCTCTTTGGTCGAATTCTTCTAATGTTGCTTTTTCTATCCAAAGTAAAATTCAGCCAGCACATTTAATCCCATAAATATTCATCACAGGTGTCTGTATAATGTTTATTCCTAACTGGCTGTGCTGGGGAGAGGTATACTTGCTTATGTGATGAGTATTCATCGGTGCTGTGGTACTATAAATTAGTTTTTAAGATCTGGCAAGTTTTGTATATTTCATGTGGGTTTGTTCATACTATGATGGAACACTAATAACTTGTAAAGGTTTTTCACTATACTCATTCTACTAACATGATTTTTGTATTAGGAAAAAGATGGTGAATTGGTGTTCAGCATTATCATTCCAGGTAAAAGCACAACATCCTAACAAACACAATACTTGATCTTTAAGTCTATGCCTTGATAAACCCATTTACATGAATCAGATCAGAACAGCTGAACATGAGATGATCTGCATTTATTGATTAAAGAATCTCACTCAAAAGGGATCCTCACTGCTCGCTGAATTTGAAATTCTAAAGGTTGCTTCAAAATAATCAACTTTGCCTTCATGTGTGGCTGGTTTCTGGTTTACCCCTTTTGCTATTCACAACAGTATCACTTTATGCAAAGCACAGGCTTGCCTTGCTTGAAACACGGTAATGCAAGAAGTATTGTGCTATCAATTGCTCAGGGATTTCACTCTTGCATTTAAGACAGCAACACTGCAACCTCGTTTTTCTCATCATAGTAGGCAGCTCTATTTACTCTGCCCTTAGGGCCCCCCATGCACCCAAACACACCCCTAGCTGTCACTGTGACTGTAAAACCCTGCCTGATCTCTTCTGTGAACAGCTACATGTCACTCAGCTTTCAGAAAACTGAGCAAGGGCTTGAACAAGCCTTAGATATAGTAGTCTTTGAAGCCTTGTGCAGGAATTGGAGGGAGTGTCACTGAAAAAGAAGTTTGACCTCCTCCAGTTTCTCTCACCCTATGGGCATCTGGCTCACATGTATTAGCCTTACAGCATACTAAATTAATTTGTCCAATTGCTGCTTATAATGATCGCATGGTGTTTTATATTCACTGTTCTTGAGGTGCCCTAAAGCAACACACATGTTGCAGCACTATTTTTACTTTCAAAGATCATTTCAAAAGTCTGCATTGTATCAGCTCTTTATTGTTCCAGTTAGACAGGAACAAATAGCTGCAACTTGCAGGAGTTCTCTATTGTCTCTTACCCAAGCAGTGTACATCAGATATCAGCATTTATGTTCTAGTAACCTGTCACATGGCACAAGTGTCTTTTATACCGGTAACTCCCAAGTTTATTAAAATAGGTGAAGAATAAAAAACAATTAGCCAAATCACAACTCAGGTATCTGGCAGCAGTGATAGATCTCATATTCCATGATATATCATTTTTTCTAATTGACCTGGGGCTCCTGTACACAAGAAACATGCCTGTTCTGGGATCGCTGTCTTTAGGAAGACTGTTCATGCAATCTTTGGACTCTTATTTGCATGGTGTGTAAGAAAGGCAGGGTGTTTGGATAGTCATCTTCCATTATACAAAGAGAGTAACTGTCTCCTGTTCAGAGAATAACATCCTTTCCATCCATTTCTCACAGAGCTGACCTCGAGACCTGTGGGAGATGTATCACAGGAGGCTGTTCCCTTCACCTTAGGTAGGTGAGCACTTATGCCTCTTACAAAAGCCTTCACCTCTTCAGGCATGGCATGCAGGGACTGGAAGACAAGTGACATGGATCCCACTCTCACTGGCCATGTTTATCTTTTGTACAGAACTTATACTTTTAGTAAGTTCTTTTGTTTGCTTGTGTTTAACACAGCCTATGATTTTTCGTCTTGATCAGGGAGCAAGTTGGCATCTGTTTTTTTGTGATTGAAATGGAAAAAGACCCTTGAAAGAGTGTCTTCTTTTACCTTTGCACCAGAAACAGTCAGGAAACAACCTTTGGGTTAATGAAGCTGGGGAAAAGATTAATAGAATTAGTGAAAGCAGTAGAAAACTTTATCCGTGCACAACTGTCTCTTTGTACCATTTCTCATGAAACATTTCCATACACTCATTTTTGTGGCTGTGAAGAAAAAGGTGGAGGTTCAAAGCTTTCTCCTCAGATTAGAGGATTTGTTGTAGAAAGAAAGAAAAACAAAACAAAACAAAACAAGAACAAACAAACAAAAAAAATTATGTTCTTGATTGAACCAAGCTATTTTCCAAAGTCTATTTTTGGATGTGACCAAAAGCCGTAACATTCTTAATCAATCAGAATCAATTGTTCTTCTTGAGTTGCAGTTATTACTTTCCTTATTTAAAGGAAACATATTTAAAATTATTTCACCATTTCTGAAAATCCTTATCATCATAATCATCATCATCTGAGGTTTGGGGGATCAAATACCTAAAAGGAAATCATAGATGGGAATTCTACTGAGGTACAGAAGTTACCATAAACAGAAGAATGAGCAAGGTTCATTTGAAACTCATCCCCCAAAGAGATCCAGAGAAGCCCTCTCCTGGACTTGTTTTTCAGCCTTCAGCTTCATGAACAGAGGATGACAGGCACAAAATATCTCAGGACTCTTTAACTTAACATGGTAAGAAGAGAGATTACCCTCAGAATGCTGTGTATGAACATATACAGATATTTGTTATTCCCATTCTACATAGTCTGGGATTACACAATGCAGACTTTAACTGATGTAGTTTTACTTGGTTCAATTTTTGTTACTTAACCCAAAGTCATTGCTAAAATAACCTACAGCAAAAAATCCTTCATCCTATTTCTGCATATCGTTATTGCTCTTTGTCTCTCTGTTCCCTTCTGAGGAATATGACGTCTGTTACCTCCATTAAATCTAAACAATGACTCAACCTGCAATGACAACACAAAGCTAGAAAATGATTTCCCAAACCCATTTTCAATAACATTTGCAATGGAGAGGTCCCTAGTAGTTATAAGAAGATGAGAGCACAGAGGAGCTGACTCACCTGGCAGTCAGAAGACCAGTCTGCCACTATTTCCAAGCCAATTCCGATTTAATTACAAGATATTTTCTAAAAGAAAATTCTACCAAAATTAATAAATACAAATTTCAACATGATTCTAAAAATGGTCTGCTTATGGATTGCTTCAATTTCCTTTCCAGCATGCCCTGTTTTTGTTTTTTTTTGTTTTGTTTTTTTTTGCCCCTTGGTTTCATAATGTTGTTGGGCTGCATGTTTTCTTTTTTACTTTCCAAAGGAGAAAGTTTGTCATCCTTGTCAATCAAAAGATCATTGGAGCTCTTGTGTCCTGCCTCATTAGAATATACCCAATCAATTACATCCATTTTGTTTTCCTCACTATTTTCCTGAGTTTCCTCTACCACCCATGAGTATTTTTAAGCATCTCAAATTATCTTATATTTGATAATGACAATGAGCTTCCCCTTTTGGAGATAGTCCAGCAACAGGATCCTAAATCTAATTTGGGTTTCTTGCCTCTTCCAAGACTCTTGTAAACAAACAGTTTCTTCTCATGGGAAATCAGCTTAAAAGGAGCTACTGCAGAGAGATTCCTCTAGGACATGTAGGAAGGTGTTCTGCAGAAAGAAAACATTAACCTTACTTTTCTCTTAGCTGGAAGGTAGTGAAGTTTGCATCACATGAATTAAGTGCTTGTGAAGGCTCAGCCAACCGAACTCGTATTCTCGGTGCCTCTCTCTCCTTCACAGTTACAGCTGAGTCTGAGGGAAAACAGGTCAGCTCCCTCAGTTCCTCTGGCAGGTGAACAACTTGTTCCATCCTTTTGCTGTGGTTCGCCTGGAAATCAAAAGAAACCGTTTTCTGAGAGGAAGATGGTTGTGTATGCATTAATCATAGTTTGTGGGGGATTCTCCTCTGAGGCTGTACAAGGAAAGGAAAAGCAAGCACCTGCTTCAGGAGGTAAGCCCTTAGGGACAAACTGCAAAGACAAGTCAAGACAAACACTTGTCTTGCTGGTGAGGGTGGGCTGAGAAAGACCTTGCTGTAACACATGCCATAAGTGGGACATGGAGAAAGCTGGGCAGGGCAAAATTTTGCAGAATATTTCAGCACATAAAGATGCAATCAGAGCCCAGTGGTATTTTGAAAAGCATTGGAGCAACTCAGGTGCTTCATATCCACTTGCTGGAAACGCCTATCTGGTTCTTTTGGGGCTTCAAGTGCTTGCAAACTGGGCGGATCATCTGAGCATTACGTACCCTGAAATGCCCAGAGCTAATTGGGAAAGAACTGGTCCCAGAAACCTTCCTTCAATGTAGAGACAAGTTAACTGGGAAAACTGCAGCAGCAGCAGCAAGGCAACCCTCTGCACCAGGGACCACTTCTGAGCCCATTGCCATAAGCTTTGTACCTTGTGGCATGAGCGGAAGGGTTGAGAGGATTTTGTGAAGTACTGTCGGTCACTGCAGAGAGTAAGGGGAGGGCACAGCACCAGAAGAAATGTAAGTTTTGAGTGGCCTATAAAAACTGAAGCTAAATTAAAATGAAAATCTCAGTATGCCTCTCTACACTCAAGAGGTCTTGGTATCTTACTTCACATGTCACCCACAACCGCAGCCACATACCTTCTAACACTGAACAACGCATACCTAAGTGTTGGTAACTTCATTTTTTACCACTTGCCCATATTTTCTTTTTTCCTTTCATTCCCTTATATTGCTATTATGCCATTCTTGCTCACCTTCATTTTACCCTTTGCCTTCCTAATAGAAGGTTGTAAAATGATGTTTCACAATATGTTCTCTGGGAGAAGGAAGAAGTATATCATCTGCCATCATCAAAATGGACAACAACTCTCACCACAAAGCTCCTGACTACTGAGAGGGATGTCACTACATCGTGCCCTGTGGAGTCCCCATCCCACCACCCCACACCAACCACAATGGAGCATCCTGCAGCACCTCTGCCAAACCGTGCAGATCCAGCTTTCACTGGGACTTTAAAATACCTTTAATTGATCACAGTTCCAGGCCTGGAACTCAGAGCAAGTCAGAAAATGTCTCAGGCACTCATTTTTAAGAGAATGCCATGCCACTCCTTTTTTTTTTTTCTTTTTTTTTTTTCCCAAGAAATTTGTTTGAAGGTGACCTTGTAATTGTACATGGTCACATATAACCAATGTTTCAAGATTGCTGTGGTTTTATATTACCTTTAATCAATGCAACACATATTAACTAAGTACTTCATTGTGATCTTGCATGATTTATTAGGTCTTCCTTCATTAATGTGTTTGATCAGAAAAGTAATTAAACAATGAACTGTGGCAGCAACACATACTTTGCATCAATTATTAAAAGCAGGTTTCTTGGAATAAAAATGTGATAATGAATGCTTGAGCTACCATGGGTTACACTTTATGTCAAATTATCTGAACTGTTAGTAACACTAATACTTGGCTTTGCTGCATATGAACAAACTAGATATGACAGTGGTGAAGACAAGCATACTAAATTTGTTTCCAACACTGATACTTTAAATAACAGCAGATAAGGATTGAGTTCCTAGACTTGAATTACTATGCAGGTATGTCCTATATATTAATATCTGTTTTTTAAAACAATGCTAGGCCTCTTTTGTCATCTTCATTACCAGTTACTAAGTATACTCATACCATATCCGGAATTTGCTATGCTGAACACAGAAGGTATTAGTAATGTCTCCATGGATAAAACAATATTTAGATCCCCCATGTGAAATTTTAACCTAAAAAAAATAAATCTATTTCCTTACTTGTTCTTCAAAACGCATTCTTCCTGCACTGTTGTGGTTCATTTTCCTATGGTTTACTAAGCTTAGTTTATGCCAATCAAATTACGCATGTTGAAAGTTATTCAGACCTCACAGGATTGTTCCTTAGCAGACAACGGTACTGCTTTCCTGGGTGAATCTCATTCTGCTCACATTCCTCTGTCAGATACTAAGAATTACACTGACAGGGCATATTCCATACTTTCTTCCCTCTCAGTTATTTCTGAGGAAATGTTCTCATATATTTGTCATGTTTAGTAGAAGAATTAAAAAAAAAAAAAAAAAGAGTAACCATCCCATACTCCTACTTAAGAGGGAAGTATTCATTCCATTGTTCCTTAAATGCCATACTGCTATTTAAAGCTCCCTCTACTATAATCCAGGATTGAGATAACAATCTATCTACTTTATTTCATGTGCTTGATGTACTCTTCAAACATTGGACCCCAACTGTTTTGAGAAATACTACATCCCTACAACCATGCATTCATACCTGTGTCTGTCTTATTAAAACACATAATTTTGAGAAGTAGTTTCCTCTTTATTCCCTGTTAATTAAAATCTAGCTTCAGCCTTCTTCACCACCATAAAGTATTTGGACTGAATTTCCTCAGTGACAGTTTCATATATTGCTCAGATCATCTCCCAGATGTGGCCGGCCATGAGCTGATTAACTTCTCGACCAACAGGACATTTGGAGGAATACATTTCTGTAATGGGTTTCAGCTTGTGCCAGAGGAAGGGAATGTTCCTATGAGTGGGAGTTTACTGTCTTTCATGAAATTGGCTTACAGTATACCATTGCCATCTGACTTACAAAAGGCACACTCACTTCCATCTGGCTGAGTTTGTAAGTTATCTGCCTGCACCTATCATTCACTTCTAGATGACAACCATGCATTGTGCAAACGCCGGCACTCTGATGGAAAACAAAGATAAGCAATAAAAATCAGTGTTTTTCATAATCAGTGTACATTTCTTAGAACTTCTGTGTTCCCCAACAGACCTCCAGTTTCCCCAGTGCAGTCAACTGAGCACAGCAATGATTCTCATCTAAATAACTACTTACTGCTACTGCCTTCCTGTTACCAGTTTCCGCCTTCCATTCTTAAATTGGCATCTCACTAACAAAAAGGTGCATCTGTCCTCCTTCCGTCTTATGCAGATGACAGAGCACACATACCCCACACATGCAAGAAGTACAAAAGAGCCCAACCTTGCTCTGGATGGATTGGGAAGGATTTTGAATTAAAATTGTTCTAAAATCCCTTGATTCATTTAAGTGCTAC
This sequence comes from Anser brachyrhynchus, assembly GCF_964034855.1. Classification (NCBI taxonomy): domain Eukaryota; kingdom Metazoa; phylum Chordata; class Aves; order Anseriformes; family Anatidae; genus Anser; species Anser brachyrhynchus. The sequence continues at coordinate 131,893,960 of NC_137694.1, forward strand.
TCCCACAACCGTTAAGCTTCTTTCCACTACGAATTTACAAATATGTGTATTCTACATACACTTACAGTGTCACACTAAAATTTCAAGAAGCTGCAAATAACACCATAGCCCATCCCAATTTTTACTACACTAGATACAGGCTTTTATGCAGGATTCTTTAGCAGATTTCATTGCATTGCACTACAGAATGACAATACCAGGATCTTTTATAATATTTTGATGCTACACTATAACATGCTTAACTTTTCTGTTATATGCTATCAGGTACAAACATTGTTTCATACAGAAATATTCACTTTAATCAACTTAACTAAGAGAATCCTCAACCTGCACCATGGTAAATATATTATACACGTTTTCAGGCTGACCAGGGTTTGATACGGCCTCAAGGCTCCCTGATTTTGCATATTCGAGGAGTTATCATTGAATGTGATATAGATAAAAGGACATTATTATCAGTAGGGAAAAAGAAAAGGCGAGAGAAAAAGAAAAAAAAAAACTTTCTGCTTGCAAAACACATCATCCTTTTACACGACCAAAGATAATTTAAGGACATCGTTAGCCTTTATCTGCAGTAAAGACTTAAAAAGCAAGCTGCTATGAAAAATTAATTCTGATAAGTATCCAGACATGCTTCTATCTGACCCACAGCACTCACACTTGTTTCACCTTCCCCGCAACTTGCTGTGATGCTAACCCCTTGTTCTGCATTATCAGCTCCCAACCTTGGGCTGAGCTTTCAGGCTCTCATGTCGTTTGAACACCGTTGGCATCATACTTCAAAAAGTTGCCTTCTGTTATCTCAGATGTTTTGTGAAAGTCCAATTGAGGATGTTTTTCCCAAGTGGGTGCTGGAAACTGAATGTTTCATTTTATCCTGTGCCAGCTTTGATTACAGCAAGGACTCTCTGTACAGCAGTCAGAAAGGGAGTTTTGCTTGTAAAATGCTTTAGAGCTCATTCAGAGCTCCATGACCACAGATCTGCTCACTGTCCTATAGCACGTTTCCATTTTGCCTTAGCTTAGGTGTAATGCTGGAGTCCCTTTAGGTTAGATTTAAATATTTGTGCCTTTATTGCAACGCTCATTTTACTTGTACTGCAGTTACAGCATGGACCTTCAGAGCAGAAGCAATTTCACATTGTCCAACATTACTCAACAGTTAAAGCTTATACAGTATTTCTAAATGTCTTGAGACATGGAAGAACAAGGTGAACAGTGTTTCAAGGGAAGTTCCTAATGGTGAATATTTAGTGCCCTTTTCAGGATTTGGGAACAAGCTCCCAAGCTACAGAGGGGAGGAAGAATGACATTATTTGGGAAAAAATAGGCACTAAAGAGAAGACCATGCTTAGAGGTCAAGTAGTGGAAGAGTGCTTGTGCCATGATAGTTCCCCCAGAAGAGTCTCCGTTCCAGATAAGTGTCTCTTACTGTTCTTTTAACTCAGTGATATTTTGTTCTACATTTTTTATCTTTGTTAGTACCCAAGCTGATCATGCAAGGGCTGAGAATGCAAATACAATAAGAAAAGTATCCAACTTGTTGATAGAAAAACATAAGTTCGGGTGGTGAAAAAGAGGAAAGAGGAGTTTTAAGATCCATTCACTATTTAGAGTAGTTGGAGAGATACCTCTTAATATGAAAGAGCAGAAGCTGCTAGCTTGCTAGCCATTGCTTTCAGATAACTGCTTGATAAGGCCTTTTCTTCCACATAGAATTTGCCGAGGAGGTTTTAAATGACTGTGATCTGCTAATGATAACTCTAAAATCCATCTCCTCACCTCTGGAGATGGCTACTCCATGTCTCTCTAAGATACATGATATCTTTCCAGGATGCCCATTTATCTGTGCAGATGAAGATCCATGGATCTGAAGGATCTCCTACACCCTTTCTCTGCTATACGTAGTAGGAAAAAAAAAAAAAAAAAAAGGTTTCTTCACACAGTTTACTTCTTACCTATCAGACAAAGTCATTACTTCTGAAGACAGGCAACTCAAAACTACAGTAGTCTTTCTGTTTCTCAGAGTTATTCGCATAACAGTCTAGTCAGTCTGGTGGTCCTCAGACTGCATCAGGACTGCAGAACAAATGTCTGTTCTCTTTTTTCCTTCTGCTACAAAATACTTCTTGTTCACCAAGACAGACAGCTTTCTGTCACTACTAAAAAGACATGCAGGCCTACTTAAAAACAAACAAAAATTCAAATTTTACATGGCAGAGTTATTTGCAGGTACATGAAAATTACATAGATTTAACCCAGCTGCTGTATGTTGATATTTCAGTCTTCAAAGTGCTCTTCTTCCTTCTGTATTGGGCCACCATTAATGTGAAATCCCATGCTCGAGAGCTTTAGATGGATAACTTATGCCTTTCCAATGTCCCTTTATTTTCTCTACCCTAATGTGCCACAGGAAGATCAAATTCTGCCATTTTTCTTTGTTATCGTTGTAGTATTGTTGTTGTTGTCGTTTAAAAGGACTGAGAAAATAATCTTCTCCAAGAGTAGCATTTTCTTACACACCAAATCATCCTGAAGTATTTGTACTGTAAATATGATTCCAATCAGACCTCGTCCTTTTCAAATCATTGCCTCTTCCTTAGCTACCCAAGCAACAATGAAGGCAAAAGACAGATGTTGCTGGGTAGTTCCTGTGTTCTTGAACCTGGACTGGAACCCATCCTTCTTACCATGATGCAGTCAAGATTAATATATGCTTTTATCTCTCAAGTGAAAGTGCAGCATTTATTCTAATGAATACTGCCAAGATTCAAGCAAGTTTATTTCCAGTGGACCATTTTATCTGCCATTTTTCTTAATGGGAAAACAAATAATGAAAATGAAGCCCAGCAGACAAAAGTATTATAGAAAGACCTATTAAGCTAGAAGTAAACTCAGAAACTCAGAATAGCTTTCAAAGCCAAACATAATTTATTTGATCAAAATCAACTAGTCCCCCCTTCAGCTGTTATGACTGTGCACTTCAGTAATATGCTCAGAGGGATGTGTATCCTAAAGCACATATGTGTAAAATATGTATAATACCATCACGCATCTATTGGAATTATTTAGAGGACAGAATGTGTCTGAAAGGCCATACTAAAAAGGATATGTTATATGTTCTAGGCTGTGGAAACTGAAATGCGAATAATTTTAAAAGATATTAACTGCAGGGAAAAAAAAAAAAAAAAAAAAAAAAAAAAAACAGTGGTCCCACTGTTAATTTCTGGGGCTGAAAACACCAAAATGACATTTGTGCATTTTCCAGACCTAGTAAGTCTGACTGTAGTACTTTCTCTTCTCTCTGGTCCTAGACAGGGTGATCACATTTCTTTCCAGATTTACTGGCTACATATGAAACAGCAGAAAAGAAGAGGACCATAAGGAAGAGAGAGACCTCTTACCGTGAGACATTTAGGTCAGTATAAGATAAATACATGAATACAGAATGCCTGTGTCTGAAAGTGAGCTGGTAGTCTGCCAACTGCCTGGCACAACGACTGAAGGCAGGTCCAGTGCTCCTCCTCCTCATCAGCCTGCCCTATACTTCTGCAGCCTTACAAGCACCTGTCTCAAACCAGCTGGTCCCCCAGGAGACTGTGTTGCCAAAGTCACAAACAAGCCTGCAAAAGACACACAGCAAAACTATGTCTTTCATGTTGTCATCAGATTGTCTTTATTGCATAACAATTGAAAGGACAAGCCTGCTGAAATAGGGAACAGATCCAAAGCTTGCTGCTTAAAATGATTTAATGTATGCCTCCTTTTAAATTCCTTCTCTTCATTTTGGAAGATTTTCTAAAACACACAAAAACAAACAAACAAAAAAAAAAAACAGATTTTCTTTCTAAGTGGAATTATTTATTCTTGGCTATATGGGAGGGCATAGCTTTGTCTCTGTTTCTATATTTCACTGAGTTTGAAAGACCACAAAATTTCAATGCAAATGTAAAGTGTATGAAAGCATTTGAATCAAAGAATCATAGAATAGCCTGGGTTGGAACAGATATTAGAGACCATCTAACTCTAACCCCCTTGCCATGGGCAGGAATGCCACGACCCCCTAGTTCAGTTTGCCCAAAGCCCCATTCAACCTGGCCTTGAACACCTCCAGGGATGGGGCATCCACAGCTTCTCTGGGCAACCTGTGCCAGTGCCTCGCCACCCTCTGAGTGAATAATCTTCTGTTAACACCTAATCTAAGACTCCTCTCTTTTAGTTTAAAACCATTCCTCTTTTTCTGTCACTATCTACCCGTCTTTTCTGCTCTACATTTTCTGGCCACTCATCTGCTGATGCAGCTCAGGATGCGGTAGGCCTTCTGGGCTGCAAGTACACACTACTGGCTCATGTCAAGCTTTTCAGCAGAACCTCCAAGTCCTCTCTGCAGTTGTTCTCCTCATGAGTTCTTCTCCCAGTCTGTGCTCATGTCTGGGATTGCCCTGACCCAGCTGCAGCACCTTGCACTTGGACTTGTTGAACCTCATCAAGTCCATGTGGGCCCAGTTCTCAATCTTGTCCAGGTCCCTTTGGATGGCATCCCTTCCTTCTGTTGTATCAACTGCACCACACAGCTTGGGGTCAGCTGCAAACTTGCTGAGGGTGCACTCGATCCCACGGTCTCTGTCATGAATATAATATATATTAAACAGCTCTAGTCCCAAGGTGGACCCCTGAGGGATACCACTTGTCACTGAGTGACCAAGTTATTTGGCCTAGCTATAGGTTTTGTTTGTTTGTTTGTTTTTGTTTTTGTTTTTTTTTTCTGTACATTTTTTCATTCTTTAAGGAAAAATATCGCATATCTAATATTTGGCCAAATAATTAACTTCAGTTATCTTTGTCAAGTAGTATTAAAAGCTACTTCAAATTTTCCTTTAAATCCTGAGATCATGGAATTAATTGCAAACACAGCAGGCATCTCTTCACATTTAATGTTCAGGAAATCGGTATTTCCTCTAATGGTTGTGCTGCAGATATACCCTTCAAAGGAGGTAAGAAATCCTTACAGGTCTGTCTGTAGGCACTTATGGTATTAAGTGCTGAATTCTACATATAAGAAGTAGAAGAAAAAAGGAAAATAATATATTCCATGGTATTTTCTTTGTTTATAACGCTACAATTTTCACAGCCTTTCATAAACTATTGTTTTGGCTCTCTCCTTTCACCCTTTTTTAACTACACTATAGTTACTATAGGTACTTTTACAACTCACCAATGACTAATGCAAACCCAGATTGAGAATAAAACTTTCCAATGAACTGTGGCATCAAGAATTTTTCATGCAGGCTACTGCCAAAGGTAATCCTGAAGGCTCTTTTATCAGCAAATGCTTCACAGCATAATAAAATGAAATCATTTAAGGCAGGCAGTCACAGACTGTAAAGGATATCACATATAACAAATGACATTTAAAGAGGCTTCAGAAATTCTGTAAGTGCAACCTGTATCTAAGTCAAGGCATTACATCTCAAACTTGCAGCTGTATGTTTTAATGTTTTGCTTCAGTGTGACATTAACTCCCTTTGGCATCTTTCGAAATCATAAATCCATACAAATCAAAAGTTTAAATATTGTCAAGATAAATAAAATTGTAGTGATATGCCTGCAGGAACTCTTAAGGTCTCTGATTCCTTTTAGAAACTCTGTCACCAAGTTGAGGAGAGGCTGGCATGATTTTACTGCTTCTGATGGAGATAACTCAATGCTGAGTACTACCAGAACTAAGACTGAAGGAATCAGAAATACGCTGCTAACTCTTTACTGCCCTGGTTGGTTCAATGTATGCAATTCCTAAATCCAACCCATCTCAGATACTTCATATTATTTGGATGCAAACAATTCTGCACAAAACAATAGCAAAAGGATTTAAAAAAGCTAAGGATGATATCTCCACATTGTATCTAGATTCAGAATTGCAACAGCTCTTTCATTGAAATGTCAGGGTTTCTTTGCTTCAATTTATTTCTATGAAAAAAGTGGAAAATATAAAGAAAATATTTTCGTTTAAAAAAAAAAAAAAAGGAGGAGGGATTACTAATCAGCTCAAAGGCCGGGTTCTTTTTCTAAGTATGATTTGCTGTTGAGAAAAAAAAAATGCCTTTTTATTTGTCTGTAAAATACTTCATAAACCTTTCATGCTTTATTGACAATTAATAAAAGTAATAATGATATACTAACAAGTCTGCTGATTTTATTGTGTCATAAAGAGTTCACAGCTTCATCCACGTGTCACTATAATCAAGGGACACCAAACAGAGTAGTATAAGAACGTTAAACATTGCAGATTTAAAATGTAGATCAAATAGAATTGAGTCCTGCTTTAAGTTAAAAGGTCTAGCGTTTTGAAGGAGTTACAGAGTTTTCTTTCTTGTATGATCCCCCTTACAGTGCTAAGAAGGATGCGGAAGCGCACAGATGAACACACTTTCACTTCCATATATTGCTGCATATGTAGTTTCTTCTGAATATGTGAGCTGAATTAAGAGAAAAAGAACTGTGAATGTGAGTGAGAGCAAGCGAGACTCTCTGCTCTTGGAAATGTTCAAAAGCTGTCTGGATAAGGTCCTTGGCAACCTGCTTAGGTGGTTATGCTTGAGCAAGGGGTTGGACCAGATGACCTCCTGAGGTCCCTTCCCATCTCAACCATATCAAGAACTATAGTTATTGCAGCTATAAGTTATATTGTAGCTATGCATTATAATAAGACTTTAAGCAGCATCAATGCAACCACAAAAACATGAACTTTTCCAGCACTCACACTCAGTTGTTTTCTCTCTATCACCTACTCACATTCAGTTTTCAGAAGTCACCAGGAGCACATGTACATCCAGGAGAACAAACAGATTTAGTCAAAGGGCTGAAGTCACCACCCTCGCCAACAGCAGACTGGCATTACAAGCAAAGGGTAAATTAGGCTTTGAGCTTGCACTTCCCTCACAACTGCAATGTGCTACAGTCACTAGCAAGCTCCAATGGGTTTCCAGAAGTCCTACAGGAGCACTGAGCAGTTGTCAGCCATGCTTACCTGGACAGGTTTGCAGATGTTGCCATCACTGGAATGACATGAAGATACAGAATGAACACAGGAACCAGCCCCAGCAAGTCATATTTCTCACACTGTAGCATATAATATTATTCCTTTATAGCAAAGAATATTGTTCCTTTATTTTATTTACTTACAAAAGGTCACATTTCTTGCCTTATGTTGTAGAAAAGCATCATGAAGAAAGTACACAGGCCCAGCTGGTGGCCCAGGAGTACCACTTGGTTATTATGGGAAGCCCATGCGTAGTACCTGTAAGTTTCTGATGGCTCCTTAAGCACAAAGCAAAAGAGCCAACAGCAAGACTGATCTCTCTGAAGACAGGCTCTTCCGCTCCTATGCATTACATACAGAACTGAGGAGAGGGAGTGATACAAGGCTTTTTTTTTTTTTTTTTTTTTTTTTTTTTCCTCTCTCAGGCCTGGCCCAGTCCACAACTGGCACAGCAGAGTTTCAAAGGCACTTCTGTTTACAAACCCTGAAGACTTGGGATCTATATCAACAAAAAGGACATATATAATAAAAGTAACGTGTGTGTTATAATATCTGCCTGTTCCCCTGGAAGCCGGGCAATTTTCTCAGCACAGAAACATCAAGCTCACAACCTCAGTTCACTGCAACCTTATGATCTGTTAATTCATAAACCTGCCACTACAGCTTACTTCCATAATCTCAGTTTGAAATTGGTCTAGTGCAATCTTGTTCGGTCTATTAACTCACAAATTGTCTTGATCTTTTGAAGATGGCAGCAGTTGCATGTCCTCAACATAGACCAGCAAAATAATAATAAAAATAATCCTCTCCTTGCATGCAAAATCTGTTAACCTGCTGCACAGGATCTGATATGAACTCTGCAGCAGAGAGAAGGAAATCTGTGTTCAGTCTGTTTGGTAAATAGACACAGAGCTCAGATCATGGCTGAGCTACAGTGGCAAGTTTATGAGTCAACAGATCATAAGGTTTCAGCGAACAGAGGTGCCAAGCTTGATGATTATCTGATGAGAAAATTGCTTATGGGTAAAGAATTTAAATTTGCTTTAAGTGAATGTTGGAGCAAGTAAGTTTTAACTTCATTTTCCATAAACACTTATGACAGAAAAAATTAATCACATGTATCTACAGAAAGGGAAAACAACAAAAAAATATTATGAGAAGTTTGCTCTGAAATTACAGGTTAAGAACCAAAAGTCCTCTCAGTAAATACTATTAGAATTTTTTATTTTTTAGTTTTAGTAGTTACCCAGGACCTACTTGAAGGCACACAGTAAGCAAATATTAAAAAAAAAAAAATGGTTTGCATACACCTACACATCCCATTCAGCCACCAGAACACAGAAGAAATTAAACTATTATTCTCTTTCTGTATTCTTTAGATGCAAGTACAATATGTACAATAACAAACAAAGATCAAGAGACAATACCAACAAGGACAACATGGAAAATGAGATGAAAGGATTCACCACTGGTAATACTAGAACACCAGAAACATTTTTAGAATGTTTTCTTTGTAACATTTTGCAGAGGAAAAAAAAAACTGGCCTACAATCTCTCCCCCAGACTGCATTCTGATGCTTGCTCCTCAGGTAACTGGTTTCCTCTGTATAGCATGTGTAAAGAGAAATAAATCCTTCCTCTTGGTACACAGACCTGCAGACATTTTTGCCATCAGTTCAACACCGAGAAGACACACAAGGTTTTCTCTTGTAACCATATTTATATTCTCTCCTTCACTCTCCCTCCTAGCAGACAGCTGAAGCCAGGATGCTTTTCTCTCACACAAGGCAGCACACCAGAACCAGCACGCCAAAACCTCATGATCTCATACCCGTTCTTCAAGCACTTGAGTAGCTCAGGATCTTCAAGAGGCCAGGCAAGAGCCTCACTGAGGTCTGTGGACACACAAGCTGAAAGACAAAGCTCAAAGAATAAACAGGGAATAAACCTCACTGAGGCAGCTTTGTCCAGCCAGCAGGCTATAGGTATTTCAGAGTGCAAGAAATGACAAAGCTGCTCACTGGTAAACAAATATTACAAAGCTACAGATAGGCATTAAAAGGTTAGATACATCATTTTACAGACCATCCTGTATGACTTTTAAGAATAACATGATCCATTTGCAGATTTTCAAAAATGGGAGCTCTGACTTGTCACAAATTTACTCATTCATTTCTCTCTCCATGGTCACTGGTTTTTTTCTCAGCTGAGAACCTGATAAGAGTGTCTGGCATATGCTGTCCTTCCTTATGTATCTTAGAAATTAAAATTCAATAGTTTTATGTGTTTGTTTCTCTAGTTGAAATTGCCCCAAAACGTGGGGCTTGAAATTACACTGCAACCAAACAATAAGAGTTATCACTAACAACCACTATAGCTTTAGGGACAACTTAATTTCTTTCTTCCTATCTGGCTGACCAAGGGAAGCCAGTTGATGATATATTTTTGGATTTCAGTAAATCTTTCAGTACTGTTTCTCACATCATCCTCCTGTACACAATCTCTCTCATACATCTAGATATATACCTAATATGATGTGTGTACAATTGGCTGATGGGTTGAGCTCAAAGTAAATGAAGATGACGGACAGTCACTAAAGTTTATGAAGAGCAAGTGACAAGTTCTGCCCCTGGGAAGGGGCAACCCTGACTATATGTACAGACTGGGGGATAAGAAGCTGGAGAGCAGAAAGGGATCTGAGGGTTCTGGTCAATTACAAGTTGAACATCAGTCAACAGTGTGCCTTGGCAGCCAAAAGGGCCAACCGTATCCTGGGGTGCATCAAGCACGACATTGCTAGCCACTTGAGGGAAGGGATTGTCCTGCTCTGCTCTGTGCTGGTGTGGCCTCACCTTGAGTTCTGTGTGCAGTTTGTGGCACTACAGTATAAAAAGGACATACAAATTTTAGAGAGTGTCAAAGGAGGGCTACAAAGATGGTGAAGGATCTGGAGGGCAAGATGTATGAGCAGCAGCTGAGGCCCCTTGGTTTGCTCAGCCCAGAGCAGAGCAGGCTGAGGGGAGGCCTCATGGCGGCCTGCAGCTCCCTCACGAGGGGAGCGGAGGGGCAGGCGCTGAGCTCTGCTCTCTGGGGACAGCCACAGGACCTGAGGGAACGGCATGGAGCTGGAACAGAGGAGGGTCAGGCTGGGTGTTAGGAAAAGGTTCTGCACCCAGAGGGTGGTCGGGCACTGGGACAGGCTCCCCAGGGCAGTGGTCATGGCCCTGAGCCTGATGGAGTTCAAGAAGCATTTGGACAAAGCTCTCAGACATAGGGTCTGGTTTTTGGGTGGTCCTGTGTGGAGCCAGGAGTTGGACTTGATGATCCTCGTGGGTCCCTTCCTACTCAGTATATTCTATGATTCTATGATGTCTATTGTGTAGCAATCACTAGACTTATATCAGCTGAAAACAGAAGTGATAAACTTTGTAACAGCTAACTTAAACAAGCTTTGTCATTGTATAGGATAAGAAATAACTCTTATTTTTTGAGTTTTCTTCACTTGGATTTCCTTCTCTCCCAGTACTTTGTCCAAAAATGGAGCCTGTGATAATGGCTATCCAGTGTGATTCTTCTCAGCATTCCCTAGGGTTTTCTTAACATCTCCCAGTTACTTGTTTCTGACTGTATTCATTAACTGCCTTCAAAACATTTCCATGGACCTGCCTTCTCATCAGGATCTAAGGGCTCTTATACACCCTCCACTGTGCACTGGAGAAATCTATTCAGGACTGTTTTCACCAATTTGTGTGAGCAGCTTTGGTTCATACATTTCTTCGACAGTATTGAAACTTAAACAGAAACTTTGGTTTATTCAGCATATACTCATAATTAGCTTTCTCCTGATTCTTTTATGCTTCTCATTTCCAGGTGGAAAACAGTCACTCAGAGATATTCTTTGTTCTAATTTAAGAGGCAGTCTTTTCCAAATCACCTGAAGGAGTCATACAGAATCTGGATGAGTCTGCCTTGTAGGATAAGAGTTTCCAGTTTTCTTTCAAGTCTTTGTCAACTTTATTCTTCACTCTTGATTGTTTAAATGTGACTATCATCTGATTAACACCAATGTGTCACGGCTGAGTTCCCAGTTAATCAGCGATGTCTTCAGCTTCCATGTGACACCCCCAAACTTTTCCAGAAATTCAGAGTTCCATAACATAATCAGAGCCCCCATCCCCACAAAGGAGAAGGCTCATGCGACTGTGTTGCTGTTCACATCATTTTGTACCTATAAATCTGCTTGCCCATGTGTAGAAACCTAATATTAAATTTCTTTCAGGAAACATTTGTTTATGCAGATATTAGATGAGTTGCAGACCAAAGTGCCTAGCTGCAGAAATAGGGCTGACTTGTGATGGGAAAGAACATTGCTGTGAGATTTTACATGATGGCAATGTGTATGATGCAGCAAAGCTCTCGGAATAAAAGATTTTGAAGAATCAGTCATCTTGTTTTGAGGCATGTTGATGGCAAAGGATTTGACTTGAGGATACTTATGTTTGACATTGTCTTTGCTTGTACTGAAACTATTCGCATAGAAAACAACAACCCAATGTAAGGAACTTACAAAGATAACCAAGACCAGAGTAGTACAGCCTGAATTTCCTTCATTCTTCCCATCTCCTTTGAATAAATAAACTTCCTTACACCCTGACAGACCAGGGAGATTAATTCAGAATGTGTATGCACAGTACACCTGCCAGACACGATAGAGTTTGGCTCAGAGAGCTAAAATGAAACAAAGGCATAAATAAAATGAGAGAAGGATTTACAAAAGGACAAAATACGGGCAGCCATTTAGAGATGACAGTAATTACTTAAGTAAATGTCAAAACTCTTCAAAGAAGCAAGGGGGATATTATTCATGAATATTTAAGACTGAAACATGTGAGCATGTTGATTTGGAAGGTTATGTTCCTGTCTTATTTTCTCTGTGATAGCTATGGGAATGGATATTAAAATCTGTTTCTTTACAAATTAAAAGAAACCACTTACTGTTTGAGGACCTATTGATTCCTAGGTATATTGAAGCCAATGGTCTTTTAGTTCACTCAAGGAACCTACAAAAGATTTATACCATTCCTGAGCCTAGCCATAAGGATGAAAACAAGCAAACAGAAGGAGGTCCAGATACCTGTAAGCATGCAGAGACATTTTCCCTGCTATAGCCAGGATCTTCTGACCACAGTGGGAAAACAGAAATTCACCAGACCTCTCAGCTCCATCCCAAGTTTCAACATCACTGGCAGAGGAACTGACAGACTATTATACAACAAGCAACCACACCCAGCCAAGCATGGACAGAAGTTCATAGAAAATACCTTTTTCTACAGGACACCCTGCTACATAGCTGTCATCTTCCGACCCTAAATGTGCTCACACACACTAAGCAGCTGCAACAATTTTTTTTACAATGACTTACCAGTATCATTAACTGTCAATATTGGCAGATGAACCTTATAAAATCAAGTGATAGTAAATAAAATGGGAGAAAAAAATCATGTATCGAACTCTATATTTGTGGGATGCAAGTGGGGAAAAAAAAATCTAATTCTACTTAAAGTGATGGACTTTGGGATGTCTGCTACAATGTAAGTGAAAAATTGTGGGTTTATCATAGACAGTTCCATGAAAACTTCAATTCAGTGCATGCCAAAACAAGTCAATGCTATGATTTATTAGTAAAGGAGAGAAGAAGAAGGAGAGGGAGAGGGAGAGGGAGAGGGAGAGGGAGAGGGAGAGGGAGAGGGAGAGGGACAGGGACAGGGACAGGGACAGGGACAGGGACAGGGACAGGGACAGGGACAGGGACAGGGAGGAAGGAGGGAAGGAGAGAAGGAAGGAAGGAGGGAAGGAACAAAGGAATGAACAAACAATATCAGAAAGAGAACATTACTATACGCTTAACTATATACATGGTTTCCTTGGTGCACAGTCTGGGTTACCTTCCCCACATCCATCCCCCTAAAGGGAAACCTTTTGAGAAGGGTGATCAAAAACATGCACTAGCTTCCACATGAAGAATGACTTTGTAAGTTAGATTTCTTCAGCATAGTAAAGGGATGGCTGAGGGGAATATGCACAATCATGGCATGGAGAGGGTGAATTCAAAAAGAAGTGGAGCTGGGGAACATCTCACCACAGAAACTCCACAGGGACTCAAGGGTGTGAGTCTGAACAAGTACTGGAAGAGGTTCACTGAGTGTAGCTGAAACAGAACCACTTTAGGTACAGAGACTTCTTGAGCAGGGAACAGTCAAAAGCCAGAGGAATAAGGTGCAGAATGTTGCATGCATCTATTTTCTTTGATCTGATTTTATTCAGTCATTTTTGAGTTTTTACCAAATGTTTTACATAAAATGCAGCTGCTATAGAGGTTGCAGGGTTTAATGCTACACACTAGAATTATCCTGTATTTAAAGTCTATTTTTCTGCCCATTTGATTAGTCAGTATTTAAGCCATAAACAAGTCCATTCTGCATGAATCTGAACATTCACTTGAGAAGAAAAATGAAAAGGCATCGTATATCAAAGCCAAAATAATTGCTGAGGCCATCCTTGGCCAATATAAATGACACAATTCTCAATATTCTCTCATTTGTACTGAAGGCCAAACCAGCAGCCTCAAAGATCCATGGTTAGAAGAGGATTTTACCTCCTTCCTTCTTGTCAAATTCTGCCAAGAACATGCATATCTCCAATCAGGAGATGACCTTTAAATCCAGTAAGTGTTTTAGACTCTTTTATACTGCAGATATCTTTTTAAATATGATATAGACCATGCTGACCACAGAGGTATCCAGCTAGTTTCCTTTAATGCAGTGATTTTTGTCAATTGCCACTAAATTAGGCAGTGAGGTAGCACTCACTTGACATATCTTTAATGTTCCTGGTATATGCTGAACAGCAGGACATAGCTGCTTGTAGTTAGCCAGAAAGTCTCTTCTTTGTTTTCACATCTGAGTAATCTGGGTTTGATATCAAGGGAAATCTTTTAAACTGTTCCATGTTGAACTAAGAGAGCCTGTTTTAAATAAATTTAAGTGGAGAATTTAGCCTGATGACAGTTCAATACTGTTCAACCCTATAACTTATAACACAGAAGACTCTGAAGAATATTTCACTCTGAAGAATGAGATGTTTATTCTAAATTATCAGCAATACTTATGGAAAGCACGCTTAATTAACATAGTAAATGTGATGCTAGCTTAGGATTTTATCAACTCTGATAAAACCCACCAAAAATTATATGTTTCTATAAATTTCAAACAGCAATTCAGGTATAGAGAAGAAAGGAATGATAGAGAGGATTCCTGATAATAGACATTAAAATATTTGTTTATACAAGTTACTTGCTCTGGTGTCATTAGCTGCTTCCCAGCGACACTCATAGGAATTCAGAACTGAAAGGGCTGATGTGATCATCAACAACAAGGACAGTTTTCTGCAAGTGTCAACAACCATTAAGGACAAAAGAGATCACAGAACATCTGCTGCCCTAATGTCCTTGTTAATACAGCACCCCCACAAGCCTGTATTAATATAAAAGCCTTCATACTCCTCGGTTATCTTCTAAAATTTGTCATTATGAGGAAGAGATGTTATTCTTTACTACATTGACAGACTAATAAAAAGCATAAGAACAGGAACAGTCTGACTGGAAAAGAAAGAAACCAGTGCCTTTGAAAAAAAAATGTTATGAATCTTCCATTAAAAGAAAAAAAAAAAAAGTTGAAGTTTGCAACTGTGATGGCAAATGTCTTTGTGAATGAGAAGCAAAGTCCATTTTACATCCATCATAGGAGGACCAGAGATCCAACTGTCAGCTCCATACATGGGACCATCTGCTCCTTCCAACCTCCAAGATAATTCATGATGTTTTGTGGCAGTCTGGCAAGATCAAGCAGAAGGTGGATTATTCCAGTGATTTTGAGTGAACGGTGGCTTTAATCTCAGATATCCATAGTCCCTGGGTATTCCTCCTTCTGCTCCTTATGACTTTATTTTCAGAAAAGAACAATCAACTAAGTTAACAGCCAGATGACTTAATTTCTTCTGTATGCAAATGCTGCTTAATTCCTTTGAGGCAAGAACATTATTTATTTCATTAAGCTAATATAAAGTCTGTCCCTTTTACCTTATGGTACCAGTCTGTATCTCAAGGCTCATTGTACCTCTGGTTATTTTACATGCCTTCTATTACCCGCTGTTATTATTGTACATCCAAGTGTGTATTTGTGTTCTCTACTTAGTACTCAGCCATTTTGTTCCAGGAAATAAATTATTGCTAACTTGTCTACCTTGCCATGACTGCATCCTCTGGCATGTTGTTCATATATGTGTATGGATGTGGGTAGTGTCCTTTCTGTTTATTGTACTCAATGAAAGATCAGATGTGTTGCTAATATTCTGCATGATCAGATGTGTTACCAGTATTCCAATATATGTATGGTAACAGCTCCTTTCTCCACAGAACATTGGAGGGACAGAGAAATTCTAAATTACTTCTTCATGCTGTTGTACAGACTTTCCAAAATGTAGTTATTTAACAGCTTATTGGATGGGCTTCCTGAAACAGAACATTAATGCCTTAACCCATGCTACTTCATTTTACATTCTCAGTACAGGGCAGGATTAGGATCTTCCAGGATGAAAAGCAGCAAGTAATTCCACCTATCACTGTTCAGAGTAATAGCACTGTCATCAGGTTCAAAAGGAATTTAATTGTTTGGCTGCACGATATTACCATTCTTTTCACTCATCTGTCTCAAGCTATACAGTCACCTCTGAAGAACATATTCAGCTTCATCTGATCAGAACTTCTTGTGATTTTTCCTCTGAATGTACAGCAATGTTCTAAGACATCCAGAACTATAGTTCTCAAGAACAATTGGTCCAAGGAAACATTAGCCTCAGCTCCCATAGCTCTTGCTAAAAAAAAAAAAAAATCTAGTGCTGGTTATTTTTACCCTTCATCTATCACTTTCAAACAGCAAATTTTTGATAACTTACTTGTTCCATAGAATGCATTACAGACTTCTAATAGATGATCTATCTTATATTAATATTCATGTCTTTATTTTTCTTCTTTCTCAAAAATTTAAATTTGGTACTTTAAAAAGATACAAAACATCTACATTTAAAATCATGTTCGCTCATCAGTGTTTAATGAGCTTTTCTACGCTCTGATCTGTTCCATCAACTCCTACATCTTTGCTCACTTTCATATTTTCTCCCCCATTTTTCATAATATGAATTAAAAATGTATAAATCAGGCTCTCTCTGAAACAGGAATATATTAAATCTTTTTTTTTTTTAATGAAATGTGATGAATCAGAAGAAAGTGCCTAATACACTATGTTTGCCATAATATGTGTCTTATAATTTACACCATTCTTGAGAAGAACCTGTAGTGCAAATACTATTTATATATTTGCACAATTCCTACCCCAGCATAGCCATGGACCTGACACCTGCTGTGAGTTAAGAAAAGACACTTTCTCGTTTCACACTGACTATGAAGGTACAGGTCAGAAAGATATCTTGCTAGTTTTCACATTAGGAACAAACCTAGATTGCAAAAAAGCTCACATTCAAAGTCTTCCTGTCTTCACACCCAGGTTAAAAACTCTGTGCTCATTTGCCAGGACTGGTGACACCTGGGCCTACTAGATATGTTTGGCTTCCAGGTATGTAGGCACTTCAGCTGCCACTTGTCTTGCATCCTTCATGGAACTGCGATCTGCAGGATGCAGGTACAGGCAGCCTGCAGTACCCACATCCCTAGCCTCTGATGAGTCAGAGCCGTTTTTATGTGGCTACAGTCTCAAGCTCTTTCATTCACATATTCTGGTCTCAGAAGGATGAGGCAAGCTACTTGCATAGGTTCCTCAGAGACATCCAGTCCCTTTGAGAGAAGTTGATACACAGGACAATAGGGTCCCAGGGTCTGCAACCCTCTTGAGCCAGAAACAGTGGAGCTCAAATGGAGATCAGTATTGATCACAACATGAGACATATCATGAAAGCCAAGTGGAATACTTCACTCACTCTCTGTGGTATAAGACATTTTTCTCAGTCCTGGTAACAGGCGTGTTACGCTCACAAGGATGAACTCATGCAGTTAGAAGGGCAGAATCACCTAGCTCTTAATGGGAGGAGATCTTTCCCAAAACTGACCCACCTCTCATTTTTCAATTCTGAGTCTCAAGGGCAACTGACAATTAAGCCCCAAGGGATGAAAAAGGCAACTCAGTTTGGAGTTTCAGTGGATACTAAAAAAGACAGACACAAAAAGATTGTTTTGGCATGCTACTATTTACTTGTACTCTCACCTCTGGTAACCTCTCTCTTCCAGTGGTGATAATTACCTACCTTTCTTTCCATGTCATAATGACTAAAAATCTTAACTTTTCTTCCCTTGCTAACATCCCTCTCTGCTCCAAAGGTGCCAATCATCCTTTCGTCTCAAATTTTATACTGGATTAACATAATTAACTTAAATTCAATTGTTCTCAGTTTGCTCTTATCTTGAAGAGTGATGCTGTTCCTCCTTCAGAGCTCAAGAAGGGCTGATGTGTTTGAAAGCCTGGGTGTTTTTGCAAATTCTATCAGCATAAAAATAAAAAATACTACCAATTTCTGCAAACTTTGCCTCCATAAAGCCCTGAAAGTCTTTCAGTAATGTGATATTTACATGGCTGACCTTTAAAATGACTGGTCTGGCTCAGTCTCTGAGGACTTCCTTAATGCTACAAGCATATCAAAATATGGTGCACATTAACAAAGCAACGAAATGGCCTAAAAAGCTTTTAAGATGGATGGTCTAAGCTGGGAGCTGTTTAGAAAAGAAAGGAAAAAAAAAAAAAAAGGTTTAAAGACTTTGCCCCAGAGCAGAGCACATGAAAATTCTCAGAAAGACTCAGCTGTGTGTATCACTCACTAGGGATACATGCCAAATGCACTGATTCTGCATAACATGGGTACAGATAGGCTGTCTCCATATATATTGCAAGTAGCAATGGGGACGGGCAGGAGACAGCTTATATGACATAAAGTTTAAGGTTGGTAAACAGAGGAACAGACATACAACTACGTAAGTACAGCCAAGAAATAGTTGACAAAGTAGTTCAAAAAATGACGAGACTTTATATTTTGTTTCAGGTCAATATAATATAGAAGGGTGTGTGGCTGACGGTAATTGTGGCATTCACTATTATGGGACTAATTTGTCTTTCAGTAGCAATGACAAACTGAAGTAATAAAGAAAAGATTTTAAACAGTAGAACCAGTTGTTAAACCCAATAATGAAATTAAAGGAGATTATGGGAGTGTATTTAATATAAATTTGTAGAGACAGGCAGAATACTGTTATCTGTCCCTAAAGGCTCATCCTGTTGTCTGTGATGTGTGAAGTCACAGGCAGAACCAAGGAAACAAGAAAAGATTTTACTATAGTTGAGGTTGGTACATTCTGCATCAGGCCTGCTGAACACCATCAAATGTTTTAGTAGTGGATGAATGAGGATCCATTTTCAAAAGCACTACATTTGGCAAACTGTAAAGCTAAGTTTACACAATCAAAGCTGCCTGAAGCATAGTAGCAGATGGCATTACAGACAGATGCTAGGAAAGAAAGTGTTATTTTCTGCAAACATACACAAGCACTGAAAAGCTGTTTAGATGAAAAGGTTATTCCATTATGTACAAGTTGCTTGTTGTTTTTTCAAGAACAGGACCACAAACTTAAACTCTTCTTTTTCCTTGACAAATGACTAAGACAAAATAAGACCATGTTTTGATTTATGCACTCAGAAAAGGTACTAGGAGAGCAAAAATGAACAAATTAGTTTTGATTTGTCTTAATTTTTTTCTCTCTCCCTCCTTTTTTTAACATTAAAACCTTGTATTAGGAAGAAAGACTGTCTTCCTGTGTTTAACAGTATTAGCTTATGCCTTTTTTTTTTTTTTAAGGCTGCCAAATACAAGAATACAAATGGGGTAGATTTCAAATGTTGTAGAATATTTCTTTTTCTAGGTAACATCCCTATCTGCTACAGAACTTTACATGTAGAGCTGTTCATTATTTCTCTTTTGAAAGAGACATTACAACTAAAACTGTACTGAAATGGGAGTCAAAATTTTCTACAGAATGAAGACTCAGAATGACTTCAGCACAAAATATTTTATTTCTTTTTTAAAAGTTGAATAACTTGCACAATTGCATATTGTTATACATATATATTTACGTTAAATTGGTCTGTATTTCAAATTTATCATTAACATACATCATACAAAACTGTACTCTTTTTCATTGAAGAATGAATTTGGAACAAATTTATTTTCCAAACTTTCTTAATGTAATCCCCGTGAAATACTCTGAATTTAAAAATCTGCATTTTCTGATAGAAGAGAGTTCCTTAGCATTGTTCATTGGACAAGATGGATACTTCATAGCAGTAATTTGGTGGTTATTTTTCAAAGATTTATGTGAAGACATCTACTCTTCTCCTTCTGCTTCTTCCTTCAGAACATGCAAAAATAAATAAATGTGAGTGTACAGACAGAAACTTAAGACTATTAACCTACCCATCTGTCCAATCTCCATTCAGGTAACAGATGATTTTAAAAGTAGTTCCTCCCATGAAATACATCTCTGACTCTCAGAAGAAATCACTTCTGTTTTTAACAGCCATGTCTCTAAGTGCAGCTCTTACTGATGAGTGCAATGTTTTAGAGCAAACTCATGAAAACCTGGCCCCTCTCTTTCAGGGTCTCAAAGGAGCAACCTTCCCCCTCTTGCTAACTCACACACTGTGTAAGCATTTAGTTATTGGCTAAAGGGTGTTCAGTGACAAAAAGCCATCATGCATGTTTTAGTTTGTCTTCCAAGCTTGCCATTTTACAACAGAATGATGAAAATACAATGCCAAGTTCCTTCAGTGGGCTGCTAGTTTTAACACAAGCTGAAGTAGTACAGCTAAGTTTTCCATGAAGTAACTAGTCAGTTTAATTATAAAATGTACTAATTGTGGGTTTTGGTCACAATAAGTAGGAGAGATAAAATTAAAACTTCAACCAAACCTAAAGCACTGTTAGGAAAGGCATAGAATAACAGTGCTTCTCATTATTAAAAGGTATCACCATTTAGAAAATTAAGCATTTGGTACTCTTAAAAGCACCAGCAGAACAGTCTGACTTTCACATTCATCTACCTTACTGGTATATTTTAACATTTTTTCTTGTAAATACCGCTGCAAAAAGAATATTTAGACAGTTTCAGCCTATGTGGTGAGATTTAAACGGTCATTGCATCAGTCGGTGTCTCTTCTTCTGGTAGTAACTGTCAGGTGATAAACAGGTCTTAAATCTTTCTAAGGTAAACGTCACTAAGCAATGGTCAAGATGAATCAATGCCAGTACAATTAAGAAGAGGAATGTATAAGTTTTACTCATTATGGGTGCAAAGCAATTCTCCTGGTTAATATATGAAAGATGACTCAGAAATACAAAAGGCATTTTTAGAGCAAGTGAGTTATGCAAGTCTGAAGTATCATTCTTGAGAAGACATATGAGTTAACCAACCAACCATAAATTCAGTGTTAAAATATCAATTTGCATTGTTTGCTAATTTACCTTAAGGTACTTAGAAGTGTGTTAGAAGCAGATATCTTAAGGTGAAGATTTTAGCATCTCTATAGCAGATGTTTGGTTTTCATAAACCAAGCATAAAGTTTACATTTAAAATAAAATCAGGTGTGCCTCATCCACAGTAATTGCACTGTAAGGCAAAAACAGCAAGTTCCTCTTCACAGAATTACCAAAGACATCATCCTAGAGCTAGATCTGGCTACTTAATAATGTTCATTAGGTGGGAACTGTTCCCAGAGCAGTCTATTAAAGCCATTTTCAAGCCACCTTATGCTAGATTGGGAAGGGGTTAGCATATGTCCAAACAAAAATTTTAAAAACTTTTTTCTGTTCCCCGAAGGGAAATGAAATGAACACACCTGAATTTTCTTACACATGACATGAGAATACAGTACGACTATACAAAAAAAAAAAAAAAAAAAAAATTTCATTGTCCATGAACCATTCTGTAATGAAAAATTCTTTTTTTGTTGTTCAATCAGATAGCAAACCTCAACATAATCAATCTCCCACTGACTCTGTATCAATGTACAGAATTAGAAGGAAGAGTGGAGAAAAATGTATTTAAATGTATTTTTATGAATAAAGGAGATGAAATCATTTCATGAGTTTTTGTAACACAGTTTACTTGCTTTCAGACAGCACGAGCAATCTCCACTTTGAGCAATTCTTCTCAACATGGGAAAAGAATATCTTTCAGTTCCTAAGGACAACATACACCTACATGAGTGCTCACTCAAGTATCCAAGCTTTGATGTGCTCAGGCTTCTGGTCAGCAGTCATGTAGGACAAGAAGCAAGTTTTCAGAACAAACATGGTAAGAACATTTCATGTGCTGAAAGGCATACTCATAAAACGTTATATAAAACATAATGAGTTTTCTTAGCAGCTATGGTGGAGATAAGAGCCAACTTTTCCAACCTACAAAATACAGTCTACAAATAAATATATGTGAACTTCCCTTCTCACCTCTCTGCCCTCTCCTTTCAGCCACAGGACACTCACCTGAGAAGCAACACAGACAGGAATCTTTCATATAAACACAAGCCATCTAATACCAACTAAGTCTCCCTAGCTTTCCATTTGGCCTACAACTTTCTCTCCAAAAGGATACAGACTGTAGGATCCGTGGATTGTCTACAGCCTTATGAATGTTTTGGGTGCCCCAAAGCATCTCGGATAGTACTAGACTCTCACAAATAAGCACCTGAATATTACCTCATGATTTGCGAGGGAAAAATCCCAGGAGTAACATGAGAATACTTTGTCTGCAGGAACATCATCTTCACGTGTTTTTTTTCCTCTCACCAACTGATTCATACTTTGGCCTTGGCCAGGAGACAGCAACACTGCATAATAAGTCAATGGTAATACACATCCTCCATTTCTAAGTCCTTTGTGAACTGAATTTCCAACACAGTCTGGAGATGTCTCAGCACAGCTCTTTCCAAATCACACCCAGTTGCAATTGTGCCAAGGAGCTGCCATCCTGCACCCTAGTGTTGTCAGAATGTAGGAACACCCAGACCCTACATGTACTTCCTTTCCTTCAAGTAAAAAGTGCAGTACCTCCCAAATTACGGTGTCAGCTGAGACCAGAGACAGTGCTGAAACTTCCAGGAGGACAAAAGCCAAATAAGAGCAATTTGAATTACAGAATAAAAATTACAAGATATAGAAAGTGTAGCTGAAGGTTCTCTCATACTATAAATTAATCTCTAGAAACAGGAACAAAACATTGTTTATAGTAATATTTGAAGTACAAGGAAAACTGCATTAAAATGTATCCCAGAATATACTCCCAGACCCTTGCTTTTCTCAGAATTGCTATTTGCTGATAGGATAGCTTTTGTGCTGGACTCTCCTTCCTGTAGATGAAGCTGGTAAAGAGACAATTAATACATTTAAGAATTACAATCAGTTGTAATTAAAATATGAAAAATGATAGTCTAGAATTCACAAAACAGGGTAGTATCTTTTTATATAAATTTTATATAAGATATGTATTCTAGTGATAATTGTAACATACAATCCTCCCTGTATCCCACAATGAACCATGTTAGAAAACTGATGGATTGTGTTTACTGTAGGACTAATTTTCTAGGTCTCATTTGCACTGTATCCTTCCTCCAATAGTGAATTATGGAAGCATTTAACTTAGTATTTTGAAATTTGTTTGCTCATGTCAAGTACCACTATGAATGCAAGTAATATTAATCAAGTATACATTCAAACAGCAGCCTGTCATAGAATCATAGAATCATAGAATATCCCGAGTTGGAAGGGACCCATAAGGATCATCAAGTCCAACTCCTGGCACCGCACAGGTCTGCCCAAAAGTTTAGACCATGTGACTAAGTGCACAGTCCAATCTCTTCTTAAATTCAGACAGTCTTGGTGCAGTGACTACTTCCCTGGGGAGCCTGTCCCAGTGTGCAACAACCCCAGTGAAGAACCTCTTCCTGATGTCCAGCCTAAACTTTCCCTGCCTCAGCTTAACACCATTCCCACGGGTCCTGTCACTGGTGATAACGGAGAACAGGTCACCTGCCTCTCCACTCCCCCTTGCCAGGAAGTTGTAGACTGCGATGAGGTCCCCCCTCAGCCTCCTCTTCTCCAGGCTGAACAGGCCAAGTGACCTCAGCCGCTCCTCATATGTCTTCCCCTCTAGGTCCTTCACCATCTTCATCACCCTCCTCTGGACACTCTCCAACAGTTTTACATCCTTTTTGTACTGTGATGCCCAGAACTGCACACAGCACTTGAGGTGAGGCCGCACCAGCGCAGAGTAGAGCGCTGCAGAGTAGAGTCAAGACAGAGTTCATCACATTTTTTGCTGAATGTACATACACACTCCTATGAGGGCAGGCAAAGGGGTGGGAGGTGTCCCAGTTTTGGCTGGGAACAAGTTAATTTTCTTCCTAGTAATTGGTGTGGATGAAAATAATATCGATGGCACACGGATGTTTTAGATGCTGCTGAGCAGTGCTTACACCAAGCCAAAGACTTTTGATTTCTCCTGCAGCCCTGCCAGTGAGGAGGCTGGGAGTGCACAAGAAGCTGGGAGGGGACAGAACCAGGACAGCTGACCCAAACTGGCCAAAGGGATATCCCATACCACACAACACCATGCAGAACAATAAATGCTGGGGGGAGCTGGTGAGGCAGGTTGCTGCTGTTGTTCAGAGACTGGCTGAGCGTCAGTCAGCTGGTGGTGAGCAGTTGTGCTGTGCATCACTTGTTTTGTGCATTCTTTTTTTTTTTTTTCCTCTTTCTTTCCTACTTAACTGTCCTTATCTATTAAAAAAAAAATACTCTTTTACTTTTTTTTTCTTTCTTTCCCAATTCTCAGGTCTCTCCTCAGTCCCACTTGCAGGGTTGAGGGCATGTGGAGGAGTGGGTGAATGTCAGCGTGGTGCTTATCTGGCTGCTGGGTTAAACTGCAACAAGGGGGGACACAGCTGGGACAGCTTATCCCATCTAATCAAAGGGATATTTCATATAGTATGACAACATGCTCAGCAATAAAATTTCAGGGAAAGGAAGAGGAAGGGGTTAAGGTGTTTGTCTTCCCAAGTAACTGTTACACATACTGATTTCTTACTTTGCAAGAAAGCTGCTATACATCTACCTACTAAGGGGACATAAAGAATAAATTCCTTATATTGCTTTCTTCCACGCACAGATTTACTTCTACTTATTAAACTCTTTATATTGAACCACAATTTTTTTCTCATTCTTTCCTTCCCAGTTTTCTCTCCCAATTACTGCAGGGAAACAGTGAGCAACTGCGTAAGCGCTTAGCTGTCAGCTGGAGTTAAACCACCAGAGTCATAAATCTAAGGGCTTTTAAATAGAGCAAAACAAATTAAAAAAAAAAATCTTCTCATGTTTCATGTGATATTTACATAAATGTCATGAATTTGGAGGGAGGAGATAAAAGGTTCTTGATTTCCTGTATAAAGGTGCAGCATACTGAAGAAACATTTTCAACACTGCATACTGAAATGAAACTTACTGGACAACAAAAGCCAGACTCGGTAACACCATATGTGAACGTTCAAAACCCATTTGAGTCAGCCACAACGCCATCAGGTCACAAGTTACACATGATTTCCTCTGGATAGACCACTGTTTGAGTAACCTCATAAAGCTGTTCTTTGTAATTCAGGAGAAAAGCTAACCACCCTGAAGAATGCAATCTGCTCAGACACCCCAGGAAAGCACAGAAGAACAGCTCTCCCCATCTGTGGGGACTGCTGCCCTTCAGAGGTGACACACAGGACACGTCAGAAAGCACCGAGGGACGCCTGGGGAGAGGTGTGCTCTGCCTCCCATCCAGCAAAGCAAGCATAGAAGCAGAAGCACATGCAACCTGTCCCTGCTAGATCCAGCTGGGAAATCTTTGGTAGATGCTCCCCCTCCTCCCTGCCCAGGCTTTTTGTTTTCTCTATCTGAGGTTAGGTTTTCCCTTTTCTCCTTTCAGCCAGGTATTACCTAGACATGGCAATTTTTTTCTGACAGAGATTTTAGTAAGAACATTCATATCCAAAAAGAAAATCTTAAATAGTTAAAAAAATAAATAAATAGAAGAATTCACAGTCAGATCTGGTCCCTCTCGTTCATTTTTTTTCCATTTTCACAGGTCACGTATTCAGGAAATAGCCACTGCATTGGCAAAAGCCCTTCTCATCTTGTCTCACCGTGGCAACATCTCTCCACTGACACAATTCAAGAGTAGTGGAAGTGTGACAGTGGAGCTGCATTGAGAGCAAACCCATCTCGTTCTTCTGTCCTTTCCATCAGCCAAAGTAAGACAAACATGCACACACACAAATATATATCTATATATATAAATACATGCTTTCATATTGTTGCTGGATACCAAGCTTCAGGCCACGTACAAGAGAAAACACAGTTCTTCAGATCAGGGCAGGGAGGAAGCTTGGTAGGGAATGTATCAGGGATTGGAGTAAGATATCACCAGCAAAGGAAAGCTAAACGTCAGACACAGTGCCAGAAAAGACCAGAGCTATACATAGTCTCACCTCATCAAAATATGCTGTTAAACTTTTTGTTCAAAAAGCATTGCACAAGACAAATACAAACTAGCAAGACATTGGTTAAGACTCTTCTAAAATCTGATAACCCAAAATAGTACAGCTCCATATGTAGCTGGCTTGTGTTGTAATGTTGAGAAATAGCATAAAACAGTAAAGAAGATGAAGAACTTGGAAGTCTGTCATCAGTAGAGCAAGCCCAAATGTACAATCTTGCTCAGGCATCTTTCTCAGTCTGTTCTTCTCTGACAGTGTTTTCCATTTTGTGTAGCTGGGTGCTGACTGTTTTGTCTTTCCAGAATAAATACTGCTGTTGAGGTAACCACTCATAACCACATCTCACGCACATTACTATCTTTGTTATCCACTTATTAAAATCTAACAGAACTTCCACACAGTTTACCTCATGTAGTCAGGCATGGCTCTCATCTTGCACAACTGTTTTTATACATTGATGGGAATGTAATGGGAAAACAAGACAATGAGTCTAGAAGTGATCCCTGCCTTAAAACTGAAAAAAAGTTGTGATGCAACTAGCATTCAAAGCCTTATGCAGTCCCCACAGTTTCTCGAGTCCAAATCAATCAGAATGAAAGGACTTACTGCTGTCAAATAGTCTTTTGGTTAATTCTTATTTGCTATTGATTTTATCTCTTTCTGTTACACATTTTTTTGCTACAGTGTAAGTGAGCACAGGACTCTGCACCTTAGTGACCTTGCTCCCTAAGATGGAACTTTGCCTCTTATGGATTTTTTTTTTAGCAAATCAGATATTGGTGCCTAATTTTCTCACTTTAGTCCAGCAACTCATTTTCTCTTTCACTGACTAGATTTACATGCTTGTGCTAGGTTCTGTAAACCAGCACTGCCAGTTTCATTCCTTGTCAGTCTGGATCACAACCTCACCCGGCTGCTCTCTGCTCCTGAAACAGGATTTGTGGCTGAGAATACAATTTAGGGTATTTATCCCCAACTTGACTCCATTCTCATTCCTCAGGAATCATTTTCTTCCCACTGTGCTTATAAGCCTGAAATGCAGTTTAGGATTTTCAGGCCACCAAACAAATTTAAATTTAATTGTTTCATGAAATAGAGCTGCTCTCTTGAGGAAATACTGGCAGAAACCCTGCCTGTGATATTAAACAAGGATTTGGATGGGAGATTCAGAAACATGACTGCAATATGATCACAGTGTTAATATAAGTAATTGTTAGGCAAAGGAGAAAAATTTCCACTACCTTCAGATCCCTTCTCATAGAATCATAGAATGGCCCAGGTTGGGAGGAACCTCAAAGATCATCTGGTTCTAACCCCCCACCATGGGCAGGGACACCTCCCACCAGACCAGGTTGCCCAAAGCCCCATCCATCCTGGCCTTGAACACCTCAGGGATGGGGCATCCACAGCTTCTCCGGGCAGCCTGTTCCAGTGCCTCACCATGCTCTGGGTGAAGAATTTCTTCCTTATAGCTAATCTAAATCTACCCTCTTCTAGTATAAAATCATTCCCACTTGTCCTGTTATTATCTGGTTGAGCAAAAAGTTGCTCTCCATCTTTTTTATAAGCCCCCTTTAAATTTGAAAAGCTGTAATGAGGTCACCCTGGGGCCTTTTCTTTAGGCTGAACATCTATGCAACATGAGAGGAGGCGGACTATTTGTTAGACAATGTAAACCCTTATTCCAACTGCTCTTTCTGGAATTCTCCACTTCTGAATGGATACTTCTTGCTGAAATTCCTAACTAATTCATTCCAACTGTTTTGCCACTACCATTGCTGGCTATACCACAGGCCAAGCTCAGCAGCACTTACAAGAAACCTTGCATGCGTGTTGTAAGGATCCTCAACCTTACAGTCCCCAGCCTTCCCTTTTCTGATGCTGACCTTGGCACCACATCTAATTTGAAAGTTTAACTCACTGAAGAAGGGAACCTGTTCTTGCCAACTGTGAAGCATGTTGCATACATCCTTAGTAGTGATATTAAACTATGGCTTGGTAGTTTGTGATGTCTCCCCACGCTTACCTGGTTTATGTGTTCACATCATCCCAGGTGTTATGTTTAGTACCATCCACTGCCACAGAAGCACATGCAGTCAGGAATAAATTCCTCCTTCGCCCAACTTCAAATATCCAGTTTCAGTGCCTGAGGCAGAAGACGATTCCCTGTATGCCCAGTGGAGAGGATTTACTAAGGGTGTCTGATTTAACCCTGTTCTGTGACTTCTCCACTGGGATGTTGAAGTGGTTCAAACAGGAGTGGGAGAACATTTTATGCAAGGATGACTCAGCTTTAAACCACTTCTTCTGAGTTCCTCCATGAAAAAAAATGCTTGCCAACCAAAGAGAGAATGGATCATCACACTCTGCAGGAACCACAGGTGTGAAGAAGTTCCTCAGCTCCACATCATTTCCAGGCCTGCACTGAAGAACAGACATCTATGGCTCTCCCCAGAATGTTCATTCACACAGACATGGTTATCTGAGAGCTAACCTTAGCAAAAGTTTCCAGAGTTATTTGCATTACCCCATAAGGAGAGGAGACACAAGATGTCTCCTTCATCCTTCAGTCCAATGCTAGCAAGCCTAGAAGCTCCTCCTAGTTCACAGACCTTATCTCCCTTGAACTCAGACACCACCCCCTGTGAAGTGAGAGGTCAGAGCACAGAGATGGTCAGATGCATGAGTATCCAGCCTTTCACAGTCATAACCACAGACATGAAAAGCTATCCTGATTAGCAAAGGTTGTCCTCATAAAACTAAGCTTGTTTTGTCCCCTCATTTTTGCTTGTCTGTCAGGGTTTTTATTTAAGCTGTAACTCCAGAAAGATGTCAATGTTTCCTGAATTTTCAGAGAAGTTGCCTGCCTAACTCAGGGCTTCTGAACAATCCTTTTTTTAACCTTCACTGTTTATAAATATTTTCAAGTCTCAGCATCTCCCTAATCCACATGTTTTCCTTTTACCAGCAGTCCCTGCTGCACATTATCACACCTCAGTTAGGTATAGCTGAATAAAAGGCATAGCTAATTATTTAGCACAGCAAGTGCTGGGGCATCTTAGGGTAAGTAATGTATGAAGTCAGTTGTGTGTCAGCAGTATGTAATGTGAACATCTAGTTTTTTGCATGAGACCTTATTCCAGTACAGTAGTTACATCCATGGATACCTAGCAGATTGCTAGACTAATCTCTGAAAGAGTTACTAGAAACTGGATAAAAACAGACCACAATTTCCACGTAGGGGACAGAATGGTGACAGAATGTGAACTGGCAGCAAGCCAAATATGAATGCAGAGTTTAGCTCAAAAATGCCCATGCTAAAGATCCCATGAAATGTCTCTGGGACACTCAGTGAGGAGTAAAATCCAAGGTACACATCTTTTTTCTTTTTTTTTTTTTTTCCCCTTCTGTCTGGAATTTAGCAGCATCTAACTTCAGACCCATGTATTCACATGAGATGAAATTATGGCTCATATCAGCTGTATCTCCACCCTCACACCATTTATTCTGACTTCTAAAATACACTAAGAAGACCATGGGGTGAAGCAAAGGCTGTTGGGATGCAGATTGCAGATGCTACAGTAGATATTTGCCGATGCAGAGAACATCCCTTTCTGTTAGTTCTGGCAGAGAATGATCTCTGTAAAATCCTGATATCAAAGCTTAATGGAGAGTGAGAAAAGGAATAAATTTCTGAACCTGAGAATATGTCTCCACCTTCTTCCTATTGATTCTCTGATAGCACCTACATTCATCACCATTTCACATCAAGCCTGCTGCTCTGACTCTTCTTATGGTTGTGTGCTTTCTTTGTCTGGAGTCCCAAACAGTTCCTCTGGTAATATCATCTACTGTGAGAGAAAAATCCACCTGACACATCCTCCAACACCCTGGATATGTCCCAACTCTCTTGAAATATGTATTATTTGGCAAAGTGTACAACAGGTCAAATGACCCCTGTAAAGGACAGAGGATGAGAAAAATGTGCTGTTACAGCTCTATTTGAAAACAGCCTGCCAGCTCTGGGAAGTAGAGAGCAGACTCATTATCCTCAAAATTGGATTCACATACTATCTTCTGCCCTCTTGCATTAGCATCAAGAAAATTCCCTTGTTTTGGTTCAGGAATAAGCCATCCAAACAGAGACAGACCCTTTCAGAATAGGAGAAAGAAAGGTGACCCTAATACTTATTATTTATAACAGAGACTGCAGCTATTTAGGCATGATATGTAGGCCACTGATCACAAATTACGGTTTAACCCACTTCTGGCACGAAAAATCATACTACTCAGTTTTTGAGCAGCCTATTTCTTAGTTAATGTTTTGGTATAAGGTGATACTCTGAAAAAAAAAAAAAGGTTAAACATAGGTCACTTTAAATATATAACAGTATCTTTTGCAGAGAAAAAATGAATGACTTCATGTCATTCAGTGCTGTATTAAACACAATAGCATGAGAGAAAAAAAGAAGAAAAGAAAGAAAAAAGAAGAAAAGAAAAGAAAAAAGAGAAGGGAAGGGAAGGGAAGGGAAGGGAAGGGAAGGGAAGGGAAGGGAAGGGAAGGGAAGGGAAGGGAAGGGAAGGGAAGGGAAGGGAAGGGAAGGGAAGGGAAGGGAAGGGAAGGGAAGGGAAAGGGAAAGGGAAAGGGAAAGGGAAAGGGAAAGGGAAAGGGAAAGGGAAAGGGAAAGGGAAAGGGAAAGGGAAAGGGAAAGGGAAAGGGAAAGGGAAAGGGAAAGGGAAAGGGAAAGGGAAAGGGAAAGGGAAAGGGAAAGGGAAAGGGAAAGGGAAAGGGAAAGGGAAAGGGAAAGGGAAAGGGAAAGGGAAAGGGAAAGGGAAAGGGAAAGGGAAAGGGAAAGGGAAAGGGAAAGGGAAAGGGAAAGGGAAAGGGAAAGGGAAAGGGAAAGGGAAAGGGAAAGGGAAAGGGAAAGGGAAAGGGAAAGGGAAAGGGAAAGGGAAAGGGAAAGGGAAAGGGAAAGGGAAAGGGAAAGGGAAAGGGAAAGGGAAAGGGAAAGGGAAAGGAAAGAAAAGAAAAGAAAAGAAAAGAAAAGAAAAGAAAAGAAAAGAAAAGAAAAGAAAAGAAAAGAAAAGAAAAGAAAAGAAAAGAAAAGAAAAGAAAAGAAAAGAAAAGAAAAGAAAAGAAAAGAAAAGAAAGAGAAAGAGAAAGAGAAAGAGAAAGAGAAAGAGAAAGAAAGAGAAAGAGAAAGAGAAAGAGAAAGAGAAAGAGAAAGAGAAAGAGAAAGAGAAAGAGAAAGAAAAGAAAAAGAAAAAGAGAAAGAGAAAGAGAAAGAGAAAGAGAAAGAAAAAGAAAAAGAAAAAGGGTTGATTGCTTTCTTTCCACTTAATTTTTCATAAAGATTTGGAGAACATGAGTTTTTATTCATTTATTTATATTTGTTGTCCATTTCTTATTTCTGAGAAATAATCTATTGCCTTCTCCATTTTTTTTAATGTAGCTTGTGGAATTTTCTCAAGCCCTGAGTATCTGGAAGGTGCTTGAGTTAATAAAGAGTCAACGAAAAACAGGAAAAGAGTTTTATGCAACTTGGTTAAAAGCCATAACCTCTTTGTTTCACACTTTTCTCTGCTTTTGTGTTTCTGATCATATAAACTTGTGAGTTTTTCAGTCACCTGTAGAGTCCTCTGGGAAAAAGAGAGTAGACAGTGTCTGTATTTGTAGTGGGAAAGGAAACTGGAAAATTGGAAGATGAAAGAAAAAGGAAGGAAGGAAGGAAGGAAGGAAGGAAGGAAGGAAGGAAGGAAGGAAGGAAGGAAGGAAGGAAGGAAGGAAGGAAGGAAGGAAGGAAGGAAGGAAAAGAAAAGAAAGAAAGAAAGAGAAAGAAAAAGAAAGAAAGAAAAAGAAAGAAAGAAAGAAAGAAAGAAAGAAAGAAAGAAAGAAAGAAAGAAAGAAAGAAAGAAAGAAAGAAAGAAAGAAAGAAAAAGAAAGAAAAGGAAAGCTAAATATCCCAGTCTTACTTTATCTAAATTTAAAGTAGAAATGAGACTATATTACTTAGACAAAGCAATCCCTGAAAACTTGATAAAATTTGAAATATTTGAAATAAACTACACTTGCAAACTTTTTCTTCCTGGTTTGCACCCAGCAGCTGCAACTGCTGGTTTAACAGCCCCAAAGCTCTTAAAACAGTCTTTTTTTCATACTCCACTGGGGTAGAAATGAAAATAAAAGGGGCCCAAGTGTAGAGAGCCTCCCTGCAGACATGGCACCATAGTAGTTGTGTGGCCTGTGATCCAGGCACGTGATGAATGTAGAGCAAAGACACCAGAAATCACAAGAAAGATTCACCTCTCCTCCTTCAGCAACTTCCGTAGATTTTCTCTGGCAACATATTAGTGCATTTGCAAATAAATTGTTGTCTGAAGGCAAAGCATTGTTAATGTCTCCAAAACTCTATGTGAATGTCCTCCCAGCTAAACATTGTGTGGAAGGACTATGCACCATTCAATTCTCAATCCTCCTGATATTATTACTTTCTTTTTTTGAAATAAGTAATTCTGTTGAAAGTTACTTACAGAGAGCTCAAAATTTGGTTTAGACAATATATGCTATGGCTGACTACATATACAGGGTCTCCAACAGAAAAACTTTCAGGAAAATTACAAGAAGAAAAACTATAGGAAATATTATTTCTTTGACTAATGAAGTAAGCACCTTGACAGGAGAGCTGTGTGCTATATTTATTCCAGCAGTGCCAAGTTAGCTTCTTTAATACACGAAGCACTGGGAAGGCAGATAGCAGATAATGCTGGAAATGGTAATAGGACATGGAGTCAAATGACAGCTGAGTTCACGGTGCGTATTCCTCACAGATCAGCTTGAAGCCCATCAGGGGTGTCCCTGACAAGGACATGGGCAAAGTCATCAGCCCCCCTCAAACCGAAACAAGAAATTTAGAAGAGACGTACAATCATAACCAGCTTAAGCCTTTCAAAAAGGTAAGGAGGTACTGCTCCTCCACTGTATTGCAAATCGCCGTGTGTCTTGAATACATGTATGTACACCCTGTTCAGATGGATACCTGTTGTTTTGCAGTCACCTTGTACTTCAAGGACTAAGACACCAATGTAGTGGAGAATGGGGCACAGGGCCCTTGCCAGGGGCACTGTCTGCCTCTATAATCTACCAAGGCTTTCTTGGACAGACCAATGCACTGTGGTTGCCTTCCCAGGCATGCTGAAGCTGTACTTTAAGGTAGGTGAAATAGAGAGATGAATTCTCTCCCCACTAGAGAATGTAGGAGCCATCCCATACCATCTTGTCATTTTTCCAGGCATCCCCTTCATCTAATAAATATTGCCTCATCACTGCAAGCTGTAAATGTCCTCGCTGTTTTCAAGGTCAGCTTTTATTCCACATTGTTATTTCTGAGAGCTATTTCTTCCACAATTAACTTCCTCCTTTCCAAAGAAAAGACTTATATCAGGAGGGAGCATACATGATCCTACAGAGAAGGTGGATTTTTTTATCACTCAGGAGATGCAAATTAAACCTCCTCACATTACTTATAGACAGGAAGATAGATTATTGTGGCTGTAAGACAAGAACAGCTCGACTGAAAGAAAATGATACTCCAGTTGATTTGTTCCAGGCTAGTAAGAAAGGCAAAAAAGCAATCCTCAGGTTGTCATAAGAGAAATCCCTCACACTCATTTGCAATATAATTCTCCTATTTTACATGCTTTCAAAATGTTTTGTTCTAAGAAATCCCACGGACAGTGTCACAAGAAGAGATTTTTTG
This sequence comes from Anser brachyrhynchus, assembly GCF_964034855.1. Classification (NCBI taxonomy): domain Eukaryota; kingdom Metazoa; phylum Chordata; class Aves; order Anseriformes; family Anatidae; genus Anser; species Anser brachyrhynchus. The sequence goes on from NC_137694.1 coordinate 131,927,463, forward strand.
TGATTTTCCTAATTACTGGATTTTTTGAGAGCACCTGTATTTTTCTGAGAGCACTTATCCTCCTGCATGTCCTTCAGATTCCTAGTCCCAACCCATAGCTAAAATGCACTGGATCCACTCAGGGATCACAGGTCTCTGATCTTCCGCCTCTCATTTACAATGTGTTCATAAGCAATTAATGTGTTGTAGTGGAAGGACTGGGTGACATTCTTCTGCCTCTCAAACGGCTATATGCAGAGCTGACTGAGATATTCTGATAAGCACTTCCTCCAGATCTTATTTTTGTCTGAATAGATTTGTCCATCCTTGGTGTGAGTCAAAACAGACAATTCCTATCTAAGGTGTCTGAGTTTGGGAAATAGGTTGTTTATGAAAGTTCCTCATGCGGCGACTGGAAATGGAAATAGTTGAAATGCTCACAGTGTGCGACACTTATTAAGAACCTCACAGCATAATGTAGATCTCTCTTCCAAATGCAAGCTCCACTGTTGCAATTATTCAGACAGCATGTCTGCACAATTGTACAGAGAGAGAGTGTAAAAAAAAAAAAAAAACGTAAAAGATTGCTAAGCTATGAATTATGGAGATCTGTATTTGCATTTGAGAAGTATGCATGTGATAAAACCTGTCTGCCGTCATCTTTCCAAAGTTGGATTGCGTGTGACTGCACCCCCTGCTGTGCTGCACCACAGGTTATACAGGAGCACTGCTATGATTTTACTGATCTCTGAAGCTTCTGGGCCCTCTGCGATTTTCTTTATGGATTTCTAAATCTGTTAAATTATGTGCACATGGAACTGCACGGATTTGCTGTCCTCAGGATGAAGTGTCAATCAAAAACAGGAAAAAGAAAATAGTGAGTAAGCTGACACTGTAGGGTGCTAAATACTCCCAACATCTCTTAGGGTCTAATTTTCCTTTAAAAATGCTTCAAAATGAGTGTAAAAGTAGTCTGTCCTCACTTTAAATATCCCTTCAAACCCAGAAGTGCTAGGATAAAGGAGACTGAGACCCATACACCTTTATAGGTATTGAAGTACTCATTAGCCATTTGTATAATCAGTCCCATAGAGTAAGTACGCTGTTGGATCACCCTGAAGTACTGGGGCAGTTTTTTCTCAACATACTGCAGGTGACTTGGTTCTCTATGAGCTTGTTCAGCAATGCTTGGTGCACAGAGGTTAAGATCTTTTGAGCTCTACATGAACTTTACAAGAGCTTTACACTCATGGAGTAGAATAATCTTTCAGAAATACATAAAGCATGAAAACATGGCAGATTCCACCAAGTTGGTGCTAAAGATTTGCTTATTCAGACTAGATTTTCACAGTTTAGGACTCAGTCTTTTTAAATTGGTGTTCTGACATGGTTGATTGACTGCTCCTGACATCTGACAGGTAACCTGATTCATAAGGTATTGTTCTTATTTCTGTGTTTTAAGCTAAAGAATGATGAGCAACAAATAGCAAATTTCTTATCTAGGGACAAATATGCAGCTTCACATTAAATCTGTATGAAACCAGATATTCCCCAAATGATACACAAATGAAACCTTATTCTGTGCTTGTTTGCAAATAGAAAGTTGCATAACATGATCGAGCCTGGCAGCTATCTGGCATTTAAGTGAAGTTGCTACAAACCATATTTTAGGTTTAAAAATGCGGTAAAGAGTGACAGAAGTTGGAAACTAGCCATACTCTGTGGCTTTATCAGTCTTAGTTCAGAACTATATATATATATATATATATATATACTAACACATGCTTAGCTTCAGGCCTACTGACCTCTGGGCCATAGTCATCTGTAAGAAGCTAAACTTACTAACATTCCCGTTTCATCTCTCCTAAATAAATCAGGCTTAGGAGGAATTATATCAATAAGGTTACAACATTCAATGGAAAAGTATGGGAGAGTAGAGAGAGTCTGAACACCAGCTACTACTCAGAGAGGTTTTCCACAGAAAAGATTTCTATATAACCTTTGATAAAATGAGATTGTGGGTTTTGTGTGATCCCAACTTCTTACAGCTTTCTCACAATAACACAATAATAACTAAATTATTTGTTTTTGCTCTTTTCTTAAAATATAAATTTTCTAATATGTAATTTCAAAGCATTTTGAAAAAGGAAGTGTTTTCCTTTGTATGCAGCCTTTCCTGCTTTGATAACTCTCTTGGATTTTGCTTTCTAGCACAATTGTTGTTGTACTACATACAGTAACAACTTGTTATCCTTTGCTCAGAGGACATAATCTTCCTTCTTTTGGTCTTCTAATCCAACACTGAACCATTGTTGCACTTCTGAAAGAAGAAAGTAAGCAAGAATTTCCTGTTTGTTCCACAGCTTTTGATTTTTACATGGAGCAAAAACAAGAACAAAATATAAGTCTAAGGGGTAAAAATTACATTATACAACATTATATAGAGAAATTTTATGTTCATGGTTTTATATAGAATTTGATAGAACTATTGTGGAATAAGCCAATATAAACAAAATAGATTCATAACTGGACATCTTAATGGCAAATGACTCATGATGGTCAATTATCTGAGAAGAAGTATGTACTCACTGCTACATAGACTTAATACCTAAAATAATCTTCAATAAATCACTATTGAGGGCTCTATATGCAAGAATAAACAGGCAGGTCCCATGTTCTTTTTATATGTCATATTCTTCTGGGATTGTCAGAACTTTGGATCTGTCTTATATCCTGTTGTATGTAGGATGGTCAACACAGAGATCTCAGAGGTTTCCCATGCAAGACACAGGACTGTTTGCTGCACCTGAGCCTTGGAGGAAAGTGAGAAAATATGTTTCCTGAACTCTTGGGCATCCCTAACATGGCCACATCACTGGCATATGTGAATTTCACCCATTTGGCTGCCTGACGTGTTCCTATGGGTTTCTTCACAGGTAACAGCAGCCAGAAGAGTCCAAAGCCCAGTAACATCTTCCTCCAGTCCATTCATTATCTGATAGACTCTCAAGCCAGAGACAATACTGAGAATGACAGAATTACCCGTGATAAATCTCTTTTATATTGATAGAACAAAAATCTAGTAAAGTGGATCAAATGCTGGTACAAACATTAATTTACATACTTTTCTTCTTCATTGTTGTTTTTTCCTACTTGTGAATTTCACAAAGACCCTTCTCAGCAGCTAGTTGTTTCCATTGCTTGGAATCACACAATTAGAAGTATTTGTAGTGTTGAGCGAAGTTTTCCAGTAGGCAAAGCTTCTGATCTAGAGCTTGGGCTTAAAGAATAGAGCTGATCTATGAGTCTGGCTCTACATGATTTTTAGATCAGTATATCTTGGTGTCTCAAAGAGAGCTTTCAGATCCCAGAGGTAGTAGTGGCGTACAGAGATTTTACTTGTCTTTTTTGTGTGGAGTCATTGAGAGAAAGTCCATACTTCAATCACCATTATAGAACAACCTGCTCCACCTTCTAGTTCCACTAGGATGCTTATTCTGTAGGGACCACAGAAGTTCTCTGAAGGTTTACAAAAGCTGTCTTTTTTGTCAGTGGTGACTGAATGTGTCCTTTCAGCTTCACTACGCTTTTGTGTAAGGGTATTGATAGATGAGCAGCAAAACCCTGTTTCTTCGCAGTTCTGCAAAAAACGGGAATAGACAGAGGCTCAGTTACCACAAAGCACTGAAGAACCACGGTTGCTGCAGACTAACTTTTTTTTCTACAGGTATACTTGTGTGTATGTCTTGTTATAAATATGCACAAAAATGAGAAAAGGGACCATCCACAGTTTCTGCTGAATGCTGGTCATTGTGTTTCTCCCTGAATTTGTCAACTTACCCAGCACCCAATTCCAGTGCATAATGTTCTGTAAGGATTAGTGGCTTGCACCATGTCATTTCTTTGCAGGTTTCTGATTTGATGTATTTTTGAAACCAGAAGATAATGACCTCTGAATTCTGCTTCAGTCAGCCTTGCTGTCTCACTGGAGAACTACACCAGCTACACTTTTATATATTCTTCAATCCATACTGATATTGTTTGGGATGAGATAGCTTGACCTTTAGGAAAACCATGTACAGCTGAATGTGCAAGAAGTGACAGCCTGTAACGGTATGTTCTTGTCAGGGTAATAAAGCCAAGCTTCAAAAAACATCTAATCTATGCACATTCCTTCTCTTTCAGTAGCGACTGTAATTTCAGGGAAAAGGCAAGTAGGTGATTGATTTGTTTATAAGGAGTCATGAGAGCACATTGGAGGTGAATTTCAAGTATGCTCTTGAACTCTGCTGTAGCTGTGGAATAATGCATGGGTTAAAGGGTAAGTCACAGTGCCTGCAGCTCAAGTACTGTCCTGGCTACCTTTTGGGTTTTAGAAAGATGGTTCAGGGTAAAAATATATAATGAACATTCTGGAAAACATTCAAAAGGAGAACCAATGAAACTTGCAAAGGATAAATAGTTAAAATTGTAATTCTTCTTTGGAAGATTTTCAATACCAGTGATTAAAAAAAACACCAAATGCAACTGCACCGTCCAAGACTAATGACAGACTATATAAAGCTAAATGAAAGATGAGGAACTCTACTGTGATAAGTACTCAGAAATGATACTCAGATCAGGTTTTCCTGATCTGCAATGCAATTTTCTGGTCCTGTAAGAAGTACTTGTTCACCCATCAATGTCATGGCTTTGAGTGTGTGTGTGTCCATGGTACAGAGAGACAGTGTGTGAGTATATTGAGAGCTGGCTTGGAAGTTGAATATCTGATGTATATAAATCAGCCAACACTGCCTCAGTCAGCTTTAGAGTAGCTTTTCTTTTTGGTTTCTAGAAACTATCTTGGGAGTTGGAGAATTCACTGACCTCTGTTTCACTGGGGGGGGGGGGGAGGGAGGGGGAAACAAAGCAAAACAAAACAAAAACAAAACAAAAAAAAACATGACTCAGAACTTCAGCTCCCTCCAGAGGAGAAACTCAAACATTTTTTTCATCCCAGATAACATACAAAGTTGTTATAGGGGATTCCCATAAAGCATGACTGGTCATAGACCACCCACTTAGCAGTTGCTGTCATGCAGAAAATGAAGGAAATAAGAATTTTCCAGACATCCGTGATACATGTCATGGTGAAGATGGCACAGGGACACTCATTTTTCAAAACCATCCTTATATGATTTGTTGAATGTCACATGTGATTTGGGTTGGAAGGGACCCTGAAGATCATCTGGTTAATATGGTGAATTCTGCCCGAATAACCCTCCCAGGCAGATAAAGAAAGAAACTCAAGAAAGACAATAGTGCAAGCACAGAAACTGGAGCATTTATTCCTATTCATGACTTTGTGATGGATTTCTAGTACAGCATTGGCATCTTCTTTGTTTGTCTTTCTGCTGGTAACAATCTGAAAAATATTGCCCAGACTTACTAAGACAGTGAGAATGAGTAAATTATTCATTTAAAAGGCATATCTGCTTGTAAAGTTCTAGAAATATGACTTATCCCTAATATCAGGTAAAAAACAGATCTTTTCTCTAGAAAACCTCAGAATATCAATGAACTAAGCCCTCGGTAATGGGCTCATTTATCCAGCTCAGTCAAATTCCAATTTATCTTTTAATTTGTACCACAGCATCACAGAAGGAGCCGTTCTTAGGGTTCAGCATGTTGCTGTGAATTATTGAATGTGAAGCTGCCAAATCTTTTTGCATCAGATTCATAGTATATGTTTGGCACAATTCTGTGTTCATTATTGCCAGAAACAACAGGATATAGAAATTAATTGGATTAATTGAAATCAATTTGCACAAATGAAAGATAACCTTTGTTCTCTTTCATGGTCTCTGTAAACCTTTTGCATATTTCAGACAAGCAAACAGAGATCAGTGCATGCTTTTCTCTCACACAGGAATGCACACTTGTGACTTAGTTATACTCCCAGAATCCTACAATACAAATGGGTTTTCTCCAATTATTTGCTAAGTACACAGAGTAGTATTTGGAGCTGATGTTCTCCATAGATCGTATTCCTATAAATAGCTAATGCAAAGAACCATGCTTACATCCAAGGGGATGTTTGGTCAGGGAAGACCTGTACCCACCACCCAGGTTTTGTAATCAGGCATTTCTCAAGCCTGCATTATTCTAAATAAAAGAGAGAAGATGATCTACAGATAAATTCAGCATCTCAAGATTTATTTTTTTTACACTTATACCATATGATAACTCTATGTTTTCTGAGCAAAAGGTCTCAGATAGTTGAAAAATATATCCATATTGTGTAGAACAAAATAAAATCCTACTGATTTTGAAATTGTAATAGAGACTGCATTTTGGCACAGAGCTGTTTTATGTAGCTTCTAAACAGGTGCTGTTTTCAGATCTTCCATCATCCTGTGAGGGGTCTGAAAAAAATCTCTACTTCACAGCATCTCTGTTTCTCCATTTCTAATGTGATTCATAATTTGCCATTTTGTCACTAGACATGGCAAACAGCCAAGACTCACTGTTGCAACTGTGAAAAAAAATCTGGTTGTGCAATATTTTTGGGGGGCAAAAGTAGTCCTTTTTTTTTTTTCCCCAGAATGATCCCAAATACTTGGTTTATAAGCATTTGCAATAAGATATGGCAGATGCCCATTAAGTCATGCATTTGCTATTACATTCTCGATAGAGTTACCAGCTTTCTGACCACGTGGAAGTTTCTTGTGTTGTCAACAGAACACATTCAGTGCTGCTCTCTAAAAGTCAATTGAGGAAGACTTCTGCAAAACTGCATGAAGTCCTGTTTTGAAATTTTAATTCTAAGTGTGATAACTGAAATCAGATTTTTGCAAAAGAAACAGTCTGCCTATTAGTCCAGGTTGTGCAACAACATATTTCATATACAAAATGAAACGTTTATGAGATACATCAAAGACTTAGTCGTTCAGGAAACAACATCTGACTGGATATGTAGAATCTGGTCTCTCTGTGCTTATTATTAAACATTGTATTTTTAGTAGAAATTATCTCCTGTGTCAATTTTCACCACATCAGAGTTTGAATTATTTGTGAAATATCTACTTTGGAATATATTTCTTCCTCTGGAAGCTGTCCATATTGCAAATGACAAGGTAAGGAACAAGTTCAACCACAAGCTGAATCACACATATCTCAAGCAGCTGATTTACATGTACAATATTTTGAGAGATGAAGGATAAACTTAGATCTGTGAGGTTCCTCTGGATTATGATATATTTCATTCGGTAACTGCAGTGCTTCTCCTTTGAGAGAGTAGCATTTTAGTCATAGCACCCTACTTTTTTTCCACACACTGTGCCATTAACCCATATTTTTCCCCTCACTCAATGCATTAAATGAAGATCAGAAAGAAGAATGACTGATATGTTGTATTTTGTCCACTAACTATGTGAATGCATTTACAAGCATACTTGTATTCACAGGAATGTAAAGTATAAATGTCCCTCTATTTCAGACTGATTGGAGAGTTAAAAAAGAGAGAAAATCAACTTCCAGTCCCTTGTACATGCAGTCTGTTGGTTTAAATGAGCTGCAACATCTCATTGCAACTGAACGAAACTGAACCTGCCCCTGTCAAGGACCCAACATCACGGGGAACAGACAGAGCCAGCATCACGTCTGTGCTTGGGAGCTGGTTTGTCCCCTCACAGATGAGAAGGGCCATCTGCAGAACTCCCCAGGGCAGCGCCAGACTGCAAGAACACTGGGATCTCAACAAGATGATTCTACTTCCACTGCAAACATGGTGGTAGCACAGAGCAGGTTTGCATCCTTCAGTACACAAAACCGTCTAAGTATATATTTAAATAAACAGAGCACAGGCGTTTGTACATATGCCAGGCCTGCTGTCTGACTTTTCAAGCCCGAGTGACAAGGAGAGCATCTGTGCATAACTCTAGCAGAGATATCATGCCCTGAGGGCTAGAGGCCTTAGTCCTCCTGAGCTCTTACACTGCTCTTCTGCAAACTGATTCTTCAGCTCCTCTGGTCTATAAGAAATCAACAGGCCCTATTTTCCCCCACCTTTCCAGGTTCCCTTTTCATTTGCTGAAGGAAACCAGATGTATCAAATCTCTCATGGATCAAGAAGGTTAGCATTTAGAAGCCTGGCTCTTTAGGAGAGCTCGTTGTTCATGTTTCCCTTTAGCTTTGTGCCATTGCTGTTCAATAAAACTTTTGGATTCATTACCCAGTCAGTGTGCAATAAGCCAAATACACACACTAGCTTGAGATATTGTTCATTTCAGAGTTGCACAAATCTGAGTCCCAGGTGGTTTTCCCCAAAGCTGGCCCGAGTTCCTTGATTTTTGTACAATTCTACATAGTCATTGTCATATTAGTACATCTCACAAAATTCTAACTGGATAGTGATGTACATATAGTTGATCAGTCTTATCCAGAAAATCTATGCATGCTCAGGGGAAGGGTCTTCACCTGGGCTGGGCTCATACTGACATGTGGGTGTGTTTTTTAGCATTATAATAACATTACAATGAGCAAAGTTTACGTTTGGACTTTACTGTTCCCCTTCTTTTGTCATCTTGGCCCAATTCCCCTTGGTGTGGTGATAACCACATCCAAGTTCTTTATATTCCAGGATATTCTACACAATAGATAATGCTGAGTCTACATTCTTGCAGTCCAGGTTACAGAACAGTGACTGGACCTAATGAAAGTTGTCCTGGTAACAACACCATGACAGAGGTGTCTTCTCCGGGTGCCTCCCCTCCCTCAGTAGCTTCCTTCCTACCATGCCTTGACTCTCCATCTGCTCCAGTGAATGGCAAGACTCACATTGATCTCGAGGTGGAGGTTTATAACAACTTACATCTCCCTTTCAGTCTTCCTCCAAACCCACTTCTCGAAGTCAGCTTTCTGCGTCCAGGTCTCCTCTTCTACCTTGTCACAGACATCCACAGATTACCATCCGATTTAATTCAGGGACATGCAGTTAATCCCTCATTCAGAAATATCACATGCAAATGCTTTCCATGATGACTGGCAGTATACTGTCTACCAGAAGTCATCTTACAATAGCAGTTTCTGCCACAAAGTGATCAGCCCACCATGAAATTGAAAAGCAACATAGAATAGTGTTGGATGCAACATTATCAGTAAATAGAATCATAGAACATCCTGACTTGGAAGGGACCCACAAGGACCATTGAGTCCAGCTCCTGGCTCCACACAGGACCATCCAAAACTTAAACGTGATGTCTGAGAGCATTGTCAAAATGCTCCTTAAACTCCAGCACTCTCAGTGCTGTGACCACTGCCCTGGGGAGCCTGTCCCAGTGCCCAACCACCCTCTGGGTGCAGAACCTTTCCCTAACCCCCAGCCTGACCCTCCCCTGTCCCAGCTCCATGCTGTTCCCTCGGGTCCTGTCGCTGTCCCCAGAGAGCAGAGCTCAGCGCCTGCCCCTCCGCTCCCCTCGTGAAGGAGCCTGAGACAAGTTTTTTGTAAAACAGAAGTCCTCCTCCCTGGAGATACACTGAATTAATTTGTCATATCTAACAGTTCTGAAACTGGGGAATATCTGCCTCTCCTGGCCTTTCTCCTTGCATCCCACACATTAAAGAGGTCAGGAGTGCATCGAACCATCATTTCTCAAACTCTCACAGGGACAGGAATGAGAAAAGCAGATTGAGACTTCCTTTTGTAATGTATAGCACTGTGGACAGTCTTGACAGTGCTATGTCTTACAGCCCTGAATGACTTCTGGTCACACTGTGAAGAAGTTTTGGGCCTGAAGTGAAAGGCAGAACAAGGGGAGTAAAGTAATCTCATGAAGCATGAGAAAGGCAAGAGTGCTGAGAGAGGTGGAAGGGATACATGGCATAACCCACTTCTGCATTGCGATGGCATACCATTCGGTGAGTTTTAGGTTGTCAGTCTGGATTCATTACTCTTCATTTGTGAGCATCACTAATAAAGCACTCAGAAAGCTGACTGTTTTGTGTGTCAGGGAACAGCTAGGTTCTTTTATTCCTGTTGACAGTCACTTACCTGTCTTTTTACCAGAGTGTCTGGAATGTCTTGCAGCACAGAAAGGCAATTCAAAGAAACAAATACTGAGAAGGCCTCCCTGTCCAAAGGGAAGGGCTAGGAAAGCAAATGGTGGTTATGCAGTTGGTGTTATTCAGAGATGTTCCTGTATTCAGGGCTTACAGAGATGTGAGTACAAGCTGCTGGAAAAAGAAAAAAAAAAAAAAAAAGAAGAAAAAAAAGTCTGGAGAGTTCAGTGTCTCAGTTCCAGAATTTTTAAGGTCAAGCACATACTGAAATGTTGAATCTTTATACCGCATGTTGAATGCACACATGGATCTGACTGGACCAAACAGTATCTACTTCAGTTATGCAACTAGTGCAGTGAAATTCCCCTGGGACACTGCCCAAACTATCAAGAAGTGCTGGGATGAGCCTTCTGTTACAAACATTTAAAAAAGAAAAAAAGAAACAGATGCAGAAATGACAAAGTCACCCCCAGCATTTATCTTCTAGTGCAACTCATCCCATGCAGTATATTCTTGATCAGAATTATATATATGTCATCTAAAAACTAATCATTTATTATTTAATGGTGTAAGTTCAAAGTAAATCAGACTGAGTTACAGAGCTACTACAGAGGGAAAGCAAATAATAGTTAGAAAGCATTAAATCAAGTGTGTTCTTGAGACTACAGTTGTGAGCCCTTGTTCTTACAAAATGTTTTGAATTAGTTACATGAAATCTAATCAGTTTCTGTAGGATTTTATTTTAAATTAAATTTCATTTTAGTTTAAAATTTAAAAAATATTCAAAACTAGAGCTGCTATATTTACTTTTACTAATTTTAACTGTTATTAATAAAGTACATGGCATCTGCTAGGGACAGCAGTTAATTTCATAATCATGCATATCTCTCTGGTGGCTCATGCCAAAACCCCACGTCAGTCTGGCACCAAGGCCTGCCATTCAGCTGATAGCAGTGCCTCCACAATCTGTTCATTCTTCACTTAGTTCACAGGGTTAGCTGCCACCACAGCCAAATCTAGATCTTTTATGCTTATTCCAGCACCTCAGGCCCATGCACACCGCAGAAATAACTAAAGCAGACCAGGCCAGACATTGCTCTGGTTAATGTAAGAAGGATAATTCCGTGTCTCAGAACTTTTAATATGCTAATGTTTTCATTGACTCCTTGATAAATCAATAAGGTCAAAAATCCTCAGTAACCCTTCCCTTTTAATTATCAGTGGCATGCATTAAGTCTATTGACTCACAATAGTGCTATTGCATAATGGAAATGCCCTTGGATATGCATGCTTTTGTACCTCTCATGTTTCCCCATTGTAACTCCTCAGATTTATACATCATCAATGTGCTATTTTGGGCTAATATCTTGCAAGGACATTAGGGTGATGGCAGTTCATCAATGACTTTTTTTTCCTTTTTTTTTTTTTTTGTTAGAGGTATTTAAGAAGGCAAACTATTTATGTTAGGAGCTTCCTCTAAACTTAATGGATTTTACAGTATGACTTGTGCACTATTATGCCTATCCCTTCCTTGTATTAATTATGATCGTATTTGCATTCAGTATGCAACCTTATCTGAATCCAATGCAAATTACTATCTTTGAAGGTCTCTAGCACAGAAATTGTTACAGCTGTCCCTGGAGGTAATGTGCCACTACTGCATGTGTTACCTAAGGGCCTGAGCAATACCCTTCTTGATCCACACAAATATACTTCAAAAAACATTTCTCTGGAAATAGAAAATGTGGCTTTTAATGTAGATTTTAGGATTAGTCTAACTTTCTCTCTCTCCCTCTCTCTTTTAAATTGTATATTACCTCATTGACATTCAATCAGTATTATGTAAGACCATAACCAGGTTCACCTCAACAAAACATCTTTTTCAAATCAGTAAATAGGCAATAATCCATTTTTCATATATACTACTTTCACTAGGGGGATTTAGTATTTCCTGTTTTCCCTTGGATCCATCCAAAACAGCCAGGTGATTTTCATCCACCTAACTCAAAACTGACAGATAAATAAGCCTTTGCTTTTTTCTGGAGTCCTAAGTCAGCATTATTAATTCTTAAAGGTTCGGACTCTGGGAAGAACCTGAAAGGCACATAGTCATATTCTTAAAGCCTGCTTATTCAGTGAGACTAAAAGTGTGGTTTATGTTCATTTCAGTAAAGAAATCATTAACTCCAAATTCAAGGCCAGATATCTATATGTTTTATATGTAGTCTCAATTAACAGACTAATTTTCCTGTTTAAAGCACATGCCTAAGATCCCTCGTAAATCTTGACCTGCATCATGTTTGTAACAGAAGAGCAGAATGCTGCCTGGAAACGTGGCTCTCCATGATGCCAACTGTTAAAATAAGCAAATCCAAAGATCACTGTCTTCAGAAATCTATAACTTCAATAATTTCTTCTCTTTCACAAAAGGTGAAATAGCCTTTGCAAAGCTTCATAACAATCAGTCCTTCTGTGATGATAGGTAGTCACAACGATCTTTCTGATATAAAGCTGCCAGCTCTCCTGGGACCATGTCAGTGTGCCTTACCAACCCAGCAGCCTGTGGGACTGTAAAAGGTAATGTGGTCTTGCTGCAGCATAGGCTGGGGCTTTTGCCTTCTGCACAAGTAATAGGGGGGAGGAAGGAAAAAATGTTGTAGAAACTTCATCAAAAAAGTATGCACTGCTCTGTTCATAGTTAAAAAATGGGTGAATTCCGAGACAACATATTAAAAATACACCCAGTGGTATTGTTTTCTGTTAGTCAAAGAGCATTCTGCTACAGCTCCCTGATTTCCAAAACTAAATGGTGATGCAACAAGCATCAGGGCTCTGAGGGCACCAGTACGGACAGGGTACCACTCCCCAACACCTCCCCACTCTTACCACATGCTCAGAAGTCCCATGTCACCCCAGGCTGGGGTAATCCATCCCTGCTCCCACAATGCCACGGTAATGTCAGTCTCCATCTCCTCTCAAGCCCCATCTCCTTTTGCCAACAGCTGGTTTCTGGCCCTGTCCCATTGCTTGTGGTGTCTGGGGTTGCCAAAGACCCTGTGTCCTGGTTTTAGCTAGGACAGAGTTAATTTTCCTCCTAGTAGCTGGTAGGGTGCTATGTTTTGGATTAGGATGAGAAGAGTGCATGATAACATGCTGATAATTGTTGCAGAGCAGTGCTTACTCCAAGCCAAGGACTTTTCAGCTTCTCGCTCTGTCCTGCCAGCGGGTAAGCTGGGGGTGCAGCAGGAGCTGGGAGGGGACAGACCCAGGACAGCTGACCCAAACTGGCCAAAGGGGTATTCCATACCATCTGACGTCATGCTAAACAATATATAGGGGTGGCTGGCCGGGGTGGGGGGCCGGCTGCTCGGGGAGAGGCTGGGCATCGGTCAGCGGGTGGTGAGCAATTGTATTGTGCATCACTTGTTTTGTACTTTATTATTATTATTATTATTATTATTATTATTATTATTATTAGTCCTAATAAATTGTCTCTATCTCAACCCACAGGCTTCAGTTTTCTCATTTCTCTCCCCCATCCCAGAGAGGGAGGGAGGAGGGTGAGCGAACGGCTGTGTGGTGTTCAGCTGCCGGCCGGGTTAAAACCACAACACCCTGTTACCAGCACCCAGCTCTGCCCAACTGTGTGCAGACCCTGTAGGGCTGTCTCCCTAAGTGACAACATGGGTTGTCCCTTGGATCCTTGCTCCTTGGGGATCAGCCAGTCCTATCTGCAACCTGACAGCAAGGAGGCAGATTTGACAAGAAATAGATGCCTAAGATGTATGTGTGTCTGCTGTGTACTGGACACCTGTCCTTCAAAGCAGTTTCCTCTAAAATGGCACTTCTCTTTTGCTAGTTCTCATTAGGAGAGCAACAGACCCTGAGGTCACAGATACCACAGCTTCACAGTATCACTGGAAATTTCCAGCTGCTTTTCCACCATGTTTCCTTTGAATATCCATTCATAAGCTCATCACATAATGTAAGTAAACAGTCAAGTGAGGGAAAAAAAAAAAAAAGGAAGTTATGTATATATACTGACCAATAATAACTGTTTTCAAATACTTTGAATAAAAAAAAGATGTATTTTTTTCATATGTATATACAGAGAGAGAGACACACACACAAATATACAAGCATAGACAAGTGCACTCAGAATTTCTTTTTCAAACAAGCGAGGCTGCTTGAGGCTTTCCAAATTCAGTTAGATGCCCTTTGTATTGCATAGCTTCCCAGACCCATCTGCACAAGCTTCTGTCACACAGCCATCCTCAAAGTGCATGCATTAAAATTTAAGCTAGGTTGTTTACAAAATAGTTCCAAGACCGTCCCTTTGTGGAAGTATTGCTTTGCAGAACATCTGTTGCTTTCAATAGTCAATACAGAGCCATTTGTTCCATCTGAAAGCAATGGCATTTCCCTGTGCTATAACCTTGCTCCCATGAATCAAAGGAAATATGTTAAAACCATTCAGTCATTATTAATTTTTTATCTGGTGACTCTGACGTTCTCTGATCACACATTTATTAGCATTAATTTTGGCTTGATTTTTAATAGAATCTTCTCTCTGATGATTTCTCCTAAATGGCAAGATATTCAGCATCTGAATGGGTAGAATGGCTCACTGTGGATTTATCAGTGTTTTGGCTTCGTTTCTGTATGTCCAGGTTGATCCATTGTGTTGAAAAAGCAAATAACTAGCAACTGTGTCAGCTTCCTTTTGACTAGCACCAGTTTCTCTGAAAAAGTGTTTCAGCAAGCCATGCTAGTCTAGCCCGTAGTGGGCTTCTATTTTTCTTAAGACTTGCTTTTTCTTTCTATTTTTTAAATTTGTTTTGGTGTTAGTCAGAATTCAAGGTAAGTCAAGTATAAGCCAAATATGCCTCTAAAACATGAAGGTAAGGGTCTGATTTTTCTCTTGGACAAGTTTGTAGAGATGATATTGTATTGTCCCATTCGGACTTGTAGACTCTCATGCCCTACTTCACCAGGATGCAAAAGCAGTGGAAGTTCAAGTAAACCCCATCTTCAAATTGTCCCCTCAGTAAATTTCTTGTAAAAGCTACTGCAGCTTATAAATTCAAAATATCTGGACTAAAAAGATGGAAACAGATAAAAATTTGGTAAAATAAAAGAAACATTTTGTCCTGGTTTAAGCTAGGATAGACTTAATTTTCTTCATAGTGGCTTATATGAGCCATGTTTTCATTTTAGGAGAAAAATAATGCTGATAACGCAGTGACGTTTTAGTTGTTGCAGACCAGCCCTTACACAGAGCCAAGGACTTTTCAGCTTCTTGTACTGCACTGCCAGTGAAGAGGCTGGGGGTGCACCAGGAGCTGGGAGGGGGACACAGCCAGGACAGCTGGCCCAAACAGGCCAAAGGGATGTCCCATACCGTGTGACATCACGTGTAACAATGAAAAGTGAGAGGGTTGTCTGGGGGTGGACTGCTGCTTGGGGACTGGCTGGGCATCAGTTGGTGGATGGTGAGCAATTGCATTGTGCATCACTTGTTTTATATATACAAATATATAATTATTATTATCATTAGTATTATTTTCCATTACATTTCTATCATGTTAAACTCTCTTTATCTCAATCCACAAGTTTTTACTTTTGTTTTCCTTCCAGTTCCCTCCCCCATCTCACTCGCAGTGGTGAGAGTGAGCAGCCGGCTGTGTGGTGCTTAGCTGCCTGCTGGGTTAAACCACAGCACATTTCTAGCTCATGTTATGCACTCTAACTCTGTGTATGATACAGATCATCAGAGAAACTCTCAATCATCACTTTCATAAAAGTTTTAATTTGAGGTTTATGAATTATTTGAGGTGAATGAGTAAACATTTTATGGCAGGGAAAATCCCTCTAGTTTCCAAGAGGCGTTAGTATACTCTACTTTTTACCCTTTCCAGGAAATGTTTTACATTCACGGAATAATGAATCGATGAAATAATCAATTTACAAGAAGCATATGAGGGTCTGGGGAATTCCTCCTGATGGGCTGTACAAGCTGAGAGTGGATACCTTATTTCTTAGGAGGCACGGACATAACATCGTAAAAGATAGATGGTAGTGTGAACTGCTAATTTTGGTCACTCAGAAGATAAGTCATTAGAACATGTTTACAGCCTGCAATTAAATGCCATGGAGACAATGTGTTTGGAGGGGAGGGACCTTGACCTTGCTCATCTCCAATTACAAAATTTCCAAATTAAAAATAATAATAATAATAATAATAATTCTTTCTAACAGGAGCTTTGAGAAGTAATTTTTCAAAACTAAATCTGAGCAACATTGAGAGTATATTAAATTATTGCTCTTCTTTTTTAAGAATGGCATGAGAGCATTCATTTTATACTTGAAACTGGCATCTATATAGCCCTTACTGAGTCATATACACAAAGTCAAGTCGATTGGAAATATTTTATTGAAATATAAAAAAGAAGAATTAAATGATTAGAAAAATAGAGAGTATATGACTGTTGAAGAAAACCCAGAGCCTGGAAAGCTTCATTGGAGAATTATATGCTTGTTCAACCAACACTTTTAGAAGGATGTGGAATCTGCATGTGTGTTCTAGCAGGTTCGCTTCTCCACCTCTTCCTCTTTCCGCAAAAATCACAGCTGACTGTTCTCCCACTACACAGCAGTTACTTCAGGTCTCCAGTGAACTAACACTGCATGAAAACATCATGCTGTTGTGCAGAAACATGGTTCTGAATTAGATATTTAAGTCATGCTGAAAGATTGTGCATTGGTACCTTTTAGCATTTCACCCACTTAGACTATTAAATGCACAAAAATTATATTAATGCAGTGGCCACATAATCGAAAAATTAAATAGAGAACTTTAAAAGCTATGGTTCCAACACTTATGTTAGCTTGAAGGATTCTTGCTGCTGTAGTATTTTCCACTCACTTGACTTTGCAATGAAAATCCTAACAGTCATCATTCATTTCAGCCATCCCAGTCATTTTACCTGAAGCATAGAAAATGTTCTGCTTGTCCTCTCATGCACATATCAGACTGCAGAGGCTGGATAATGAGCTCTGTGTGATTCTACCAATAAAGGATAAGAATCATAGAATGAATATAGGATACCTGGAAATCACAGAATGTAGGATACCTGGAAATAGGATACCTGGAAAGAAACATGAGTCAGTTCTTGATTGGAACGACAATCAATGCTTAAAATATGTATCTTACACAAGCCAGTAATTTGGAAAAAAATAATACAAAGATTCTCATTCAGTTTGTGCATTTCAATGTTTGTGTGTAAACTGCTACTACTGCAAAATGAATGAGGTAATCTTTCGTTTCGGAATGTAAAAGCAGGAAGACTGCTACTTCATATATGAATTTCTTGAAACATTTTTTCCAATGTGAAAACTTATCAGAACCAACTCACTCCTGTGAACAGTATCATTTATGAAATATGAACCAAGAAAATCACTGAAAACATTTTTGCAGTAAGTTTTCCAATTTCATTTGAAAAACACTACATGAATTCTCTTCTTGGCAGTGCCTCCATTTCTACCTGCTCTAGATTCAACAACAACAAAATCTTTAGTAAATACTACTTTCCAGAGGGAAGGAATATATCTAAGGGAGCCAGGGTGCAAAGCAGTTGTGTATACTACTTGGCTGCAAAAGCAGTCTCCATTTCTCCATTTTCTCATGAGCCCAGATGGTATCTCTAATGGTTTGGGATGGGATAGAGTTAATTTTCTTTACATTGTGTGGGACTCACTCAATGTCGTATTTTCAATTTTTGATGAAAGTAGTGGTGATAACACACCAATATATTTAGTTGTTGCAGAGCAGCGCTTACACAGAGCCAAGGACTCTTCAGCTTCTTGTGCTGCCCTGCCAGCCAGGAGGCTGGGGGTGCACCAGAAGCTGGGAGGGGAAACAGCCAGGACAGCTGGCCTAGGCTGGCCAGAGAGATGTCCCATACCACGTGGCATCATGCTCAGCAATAAAACCTTGCTTAAAGGAATAGGAACGGAAGGACATTTGGAGTGATGGTGTTTGTCTTCCCAAGAAACCATCACGCATGATGACCCCTGCTTTCCTGGGAGTGGCTGAACTGCCAGCCCATGGGAAGCAGTGAATGAATTCCTTGTTTTGCTTTGCTCGCATATTTGGGTTTTGCTTCATCTATTAAACTGTCCTTAATCCAGACCTTGAGTTTTTGTACTTTTACCTCTCCAATTCACTCCCTCATCCCTTCTGGGGAGAGTGAGCAAGCAGCTGGGTGGAGCTGAGCTGCCTGCCAGGGCTAAACCACAACATTGTCTTACATGGAAGTGATGAGGGCTCAGGAGGCGACATGATGAATATTGGAGCATTAATCCTTCCTGAACAGCAGCCACTCGCTGACTGCCTGTGAAAGGATTTAGCTTTTGCACTGCTCATTTTTGTGGTGCAAAGCCTCACAGGCCTCATACAGTCCAACACTTACCATCCACAGCATCGTGCAGGTATGCTGGGGAAACTGAGCCCCAGAACACAGTTTGGGAAACACCTGAGGCCCAGACTGATTCAGGGAATGTTCAAAGCAGTTAAAGAGTGAAGCTGAGTGGTGTAAAGCTTCAGCATTTCAGAATTCTGCCTCACTGAAGAGAAAGTAAATCAACAAAAACTCTTTCACTGATGTTTATCCATTCAGAAAGATAACATTTTTTTGCTAATTTAGAAATATCCAAAAATCCAATGGTTTTCTACACAAAGCTTTATTTTTTAGCTCAGACCCTGTGGCATAGGTGTAAATTGAATTAAAGATTGGTAGGAAGAATGAGCTGTCCTCATGTTATAACCAGCTGGATTTGTAGCTACAAAAGCTTTTGCAAGAGAATGAAAGTTAATTTATGATTCATCATATTGTGATGGAAATGGGGAGAGAAAGAAAGTGATAGCTTGTTTAGTTTTCAGAATTCCATTGGCAATTTCATTTTATTGTAAATATATCTCCTTCCTAGGTTTAGTTTAGAAACTAGCTTGTTAAGTACTCGGAATTGCTGTAGGGTAGAGAAACCTGTAGGTTATGAAGAAGGAAGTCCTTGCGGGTTTCAGTTGTTACCAGGAATAAAAATGCTAGAAAAATAGATCTGCTAGGCTAGGGTTGAGGTTGAGAAAGTACTATTTTCTAGGTAAAAATAGAAAGTTCCTTTACTTTAAAAAATCATGAATATATGTGGATATCTCAGTAATTATAACAAAAGGTCATCAGTAATATTGAGGAAAATTATCTACAACTGTACACTGTAGGGCTGCTGTATCAGTAACATTACCGATTCTCCATCTGGATGAACAAGTTCCCACAGAAAGATTTACAGAAATTGAAGAAAATCAGTACCTTCACTACCCCATAGCAATCTATAAATCCAAAACCTGTTTTTACGTGTACGTGTGGTTTGCGTTTTTTTGTTTGTTTTTTTTTTTTCCTCCCTCGGTATTCATCCTTCACCTTAAAGGCCATTGTCAAGCGCTTTGAATTTTTTGCTGTCTCTAGGAGAAGTTAAAGCTGACTTCAGGGTTACTGCTTTAAACATTTCATGCTGGAAAATCTCTCATTTCCTCATCTCCTGATATTTTCACTTCAGTTTCCATTGATGAAGTGAACGTTGATCCTTAATTAACAGAAGGACCTTTATTGGACTGAGCAACATGGTTTCTTGACATCTGAAGACTTCATAATTAGTTGGGTTTTCCCCAGAACATTATTTAAGCTGGATTCTTCTTGTAATGGAAGTATCTTAGAAGTTTAACCACATGGATGAAGTGATACAATGAATAAAAAATTAAAATATATGATGAATATAAAAAAATAAGCTGATAGTTGAGGAAATTAGCTGGGTAAGTAAAAATGAAAAAATCTACTAAAGTGCACTTGGCTTCATTCAGAAGGAAGAAATCTGACCCCAGAAAAGTGAACAAGAAAGTAGAAAAAACATCAATGGCAGTGTGCAGGAAAGAAGCTAGAAGATCAAAGAAGGAGAATAATTGTAAGATTTAAGACAAACCCAATGAAATTTTCCAGCTAGTGTAGAAATAAGATGTCAAGAATGAGCTAGTAAATCTCAAAACCAGATGACCAAAAACTAAAAAAGAAAAAGAAAAAAAGAAATATACTGAAAGAGTTCTTTGGATAATCCTTTCTCACCATGTTGCAAAAAAATTGTACACTTACTAAAGCAGGAAATCAGAAATTTCAGAAATTTCAAGTACTGAAGATAGGCCATGATCAGGGACTCAAGATGAGAAGTACAGGAAAAGAAGATGGAACAAACTGGTAAATTGAACAGCAGCAAATCACTAGGACTGGTTGGCACCTATCTCAGAGCTCTGCAGGTGCTGAAGACAGAAGGGATTTAACAGCTAGCAAAGTATGCAATCTCTGGTTTAAAATCAGCAACCATATTGGAGGCCTGCAGGGTAGCAACTGTTCCAGCTCTAAAAAAAAATTCATGGTAGGGATCTGGAGAATTACAGATCACAGTGTTTTATTTCAATATCAATCTTGTCAAAAATTAATTTAAAATAGTCTTTTAAAAATAGTCTTTTAAAACACCTCAAGGAACATGATAGAACCGATGTCTGATGTCTGATAGAACCCCATATATTTAGTATGAGTATAATTGACAAAAAAAAAGAGAATGGTGAGGCAGGCAAAGTTGCAGATGGCTGAAAATTATTTCATTTGGCTAGAACTAGAGAAGATTGCAAAGTGTTCTGTAGGGATCTAATAAAGATGTGTTAGTGAGAATCATGATGTCTAAAAATCAGTACTGGCTGATATTCAGAAACAACAAAAGAAAGGAGCAGCTTTAATTATATATATGTATAGTTACCTCATTAATTCACTGACCTGATTTGGTTTTGGAGCCAAGAAATCTGCAGGATTTTTTATTTAATGGAAGTCTGTTTATGCTGTCTATGAAGTTTGTAAGTTCTTATGTATATAGTATAAAATAATTATTAACCACCAGGTGGTACAGAGCAATAATCTTTGTAGAAAGTCTTTATCCATCTTCAAGAAGTGAAGGCAGAAGAATCCAGGTCAGTAAAGGCTGGTCAGCCTCATCTCGGTCCCTGGGAAGGCAGTAGAGCAAAATGTTGTGACTAGTGGTGCAGTCCAGCTGGCAGCCAGTAACCAGCAGCATCCCTAAGGGGATGACACTGAAGCCTACTGCTTAATGTCTTCATTACTAACCCCAATCGCAGGACAGTATGCATTCTGAGCAAGTCTGTAGACAACACTTAATTGGGAGGAACAGCGAATTTGGTAGAGGGCAGGACTGCAATTCAGAGAGACCTGGACAGGTTAGAGAAATGGGCAAACAGGAACATCATGAAGTTCAACAAAAACATATGCAAAAGCTGGGATGGAATAAACCTATGCAACAATATAAGCTATGCGGAGATTGGGAGGCAGCTCTGCAGAAAAAGATTTGGGGGTCCTGGTAGGAAACAAGCTGGACAAGAGACAGCTGTATGTCCTAGCAGCAAAGAAGGCCAACTATGTCCTTGACTGTATTATCCAACAGTGTGGCCAGCAGCTAAAGGGAGGTTATTATTCCCCTCTTTTGAGCACAGGGGAGGCACACCTGTAGTGCTGTGTCCAGTTCTGGGCTGCCAGTGCAAGAAAGACAGGGGCATACTGGAGCAGATCCAACCAAGGGCCACCAGGCTCTCCAGGGACTGGACCACATTTGAGGTTGAGAGAGTTGATTTTGTTCAGACTGGAGTAGAGGACATTCACGGGAGACCTATAATGCTGCCTCCAGCTACCTGATCAGAAGATACAAAGAAGATGGAGCCAGGCTGAGCCAGGCTTTTCTCAGATGTGCACAACAATAAGAAAAAAATAAAAATAAAAGAAGGCAGTAGGCACAATTTGGAACGTGGGAAGTTCCAACTAGATATAAGGAAAAATACTTTTATCATGAGAGTGGTCAAATACTGTAACGTGTCAAGAACAGTCTGGGGATCTCCATCCACATCTATGAGCAAACTGATATAATTAGACCTTATATGAGCAATGGATTGTATCAGATGGCATGCAGAGGTCTCTTTCAACCTAAATTATTCAATTATGTGATTCCAACTGATTTCTAAACTGTTCACCATTACTAGTCATGAACCTTCTTTTGAAGCATCTGATACCCATCTGTGTAAGAGATGGGATACCAACTACTATACATGTCTTTGGACCCCACAACCTGTTCTACATGAATGAGTAGTGCAGGACCCAGAGGCACGCTAGCAGTTTGCCTGCATGTCCCAGAAAGACTGATGTGCAAGGTGCCTGTGGCTGAGGATGAATGAGTCTGTGTGGAGCAGCACACTGACTGTAAGGAAGCTTTAAAGCTTACCTCAAAAGATAGTAAAGACTTAGCCCTAAGGCATCTTCTGTCTAATCCCATATGGCTGTTTCTCCCTGTTTACCAGAAAAACTCTTCTAGTGGGATTTTTAAACAAACAGCAAGGCAGCTTGAAATAAGGGAAAAGATGTAACCAGGCACACAGAAATTCAATAATTCACCATTTTGTCTAGATATCATCTGATGGCCTGTCTCTAGTGAAGCTACTTTTGTCACAGCCTCTCAACTTGAAAATGTATTCATCGTGTTATTGAAAATCACACATACATGCTCAAAAGTATGCAGGGTAAAGGGGCAAATAGCTGAACTCATTAACATAATTATATATATAAATATTAGCAAGTTCTTTGAAGATGATGTCTACAGCTGCTGCAGTGACATTTCAAGTGTGATAGAGCTGCATTAATCTAAAGAGGAAATGTAATGCTTTATTTAATATTAATTTCTAATTACCTGGTAAAATTTCCTTATAACTTTATGAGTTCACTGCTACTGATACACAATTCTTAATCTATATTAGTTCCTGTAGTGATGCAATTTAAAATGCTTCTATCTCTAAGAATACAAATTAATAGTTGTTCTGAAGAGTGAAAGTTATTTTTTGATTTGCATAGAATGGCAAGTTAGAGCAACAATGAACTCGGTGAAGGATTATACACAGAGAATGGAAATATTGTCAGGGTGTCATTACAGATCAGCATAAGGCAGAGGGATATTCCAGATGGGTACAAGAAATGCTGTTCAATTGTTTGACATCTTCCATAACTAGATGAAAGAATCAATAGCATGCTACAAGTTGTATTTAGAATAGAAAACATTGCAGTGCCTAATGAAATGGAAGGAGATGGAATCTAGACAGATGAGAAATGGAAAAATGAGGTCAGCTTGTAAATATGTAGACTGATGTCTGTGGGCGAAGTAATTCAAAACATAAATATTCACTTGTATGGAATATTTTAAAATATGTAAGGTTAAAAATATTCCAACTTGTGCCTGAAGTTCAAAATCGATATCTGCTTGCAGTGCAATGTTGCTATATAAAACACTGTGATTGTGGGGAGTGATAGCCTCATCACACATCCAGGAGTTAAAATCTTCTGTATATCAAGATGACAAACATCAGATACTACACTGCATACACATATCTATGCACTTCTGCAAAAGAGAGATGTCTATAAATCATTTTTGAGAAGAGAAAAGGAGGTGATTTGATGGTTCTGTTAGGTGGAAAGTTGTTGAGAGCAGAATACTATTAATGTGTTTATTAACCTTCCCTTGGAAGACATGAACACACACTAGGAGACATGAAAATCTGTAGTCCAGTTAGGGCTACAGAGCTAGATGTGGTTGAAGAACACTTCTATTTTTCACAGACTTTTGATAACTGAAAAATTAAACCTGCACTCCACCTGTACTGTCATTTTTAGTTCCTGAGCAAATATTTCTGAAATATATATTCTATCTAATACTGGACAGACCATCTATGACCTTTCTCCCTTCCACCATCTTTCCAAACACACACAACTTTTTTTTTTTTTTTTTAATGCCATTTTCTATAGAAACATGTAGGAGAGGTTGACAGAACTGTGTTTATTCACTCTTGAGATGGAAGACTAAGGGGTGGAGGGAGCAGGCTATGGATCTTATCTTCAGCCAGCTAGTAGGAGGATAAAGGGAAAAGAGAGTCAAACTTCCTGAAGATGCATAGTGAAAGAGATGAGGGACAAGAGACACCAACTGCAACACAGAGAATTCTGATTGGATGTAAAAAAAAAAAATCTTCTTTTAACTGGGAGGGTAGTCAAACTCTACAACAGGTTCTTCTATAAAGGCTGTGAGACCTCTATCCTTGAAGATATTCAGAACTTGACTGGTGCCTTGAGCAATGTGATCTAACCTGTACCTGACTTCAACACAGGCACTGCTTTGAACAGGACATTAGATTAGATGACCTCCAGAGGTCCTTTTTATCCTAAATAGTTTTATTGTTCTAGCAAGTATCTGGAGGAGAAACCTACACACCTGGTACCTTTCATGAGCCAACAGTGTCCACAAGCTAAAAATAGGTGACATATCTGGGAGCAGGAATGGCACCAGTTCTGCAGGCAGTTACATTAATCACTGCTCTTGATTACCAGACTCTGACTTTCCCACAGCTTTTTCACTAACGTATGCAGTATAGTGTTCTGTCATTTGGCCATGGCCATGGTAATAGTGTTTGAAAGGTGATAATCAATAGCTGAACTATCTCCACTGGGAAAGAATACTCTTCTTGCTGTTTGTCTTCAGGCTTATTTTGTTTATTTTTAATAAGAGCTGTTTAACATAGGGAAGAAAAAAAATGTTTATTTGGCAAATGTATGGTCTGTTTTCTCAGCGAGGACTTTTGTGTTATACTGGAACTGAACTACAGGGATAGTATTGTCTTAAAGTAGTAAAGAAAGTGATCACTGTGCTATTTTTCTGGCACAGTAAGAGTTTTGTTTTATTTCCTTTTTATCTCATGCAGCTATAACAGATATATCCCTTGCATTCCCATTACAGCAGGTATATAGACAAGGATTTTGCTGTGGTTCCCTGCCATACCCTGCCTTGCAGTCTCACAAGTGCAGGAGATGGGTTTGGAAACCCTGGGCACAGGTAACAAGTGCTTATGACCACAGTAAAGGAAGAGGAAGCTTTGATGACACTTTTCTGCTGCTGGAGAGCCCTGGATATTTGAGATGCTGGAAACTGGAAGCTAGTCAGACACTTCATGCCATGCCTTCTGACATGGCACTGAATGCCCGCATGTCCCAGGACAACCATCTCAGCAGCCTCAGATACCTCTTGTAACAACACTGTGCCAGGCAGGGGCCAGTGGGAGAGACAGCAGCAAGGCATCTCTTTTTCTCCACATGACAACACCTCAGAGCAAGCTGCAGAAGCAGCAGAGGCAACCAAGAGCTGAAGAGGAGGGAGGGTGCAAAATGCATGAGACCAGAAAGGTAACAAGCTTAGGAAGCAGTACAGCAGCACGAGGAGAAGTTCCTGATTGCTAGAAGAGAAAGACTGCTGCATTGGAGGGAGGCACGGAGTCAGAGAGGCTGGGGAACTGACAAAAGATCAAGCTTGAGGTGTCCACCACAAAGAAAAATCATGTTTTGATGCTAGCTGTTGGTGATGGCTCAGTGCATCAGACCTCAAGCATTTCTATTTAAGCAACTATCTGCTGACCACTCTGAGAAGTTCAAACGGAAGAAACTAAAGCAGCAATGAACAAAAGCACAAGAATGGAGGAGAAAAATCCTGGATTTGTTAGAGTAACATGAAGTACTCACCACCATTCATAACTGTTCATAACTAGGATAAGATCTGGACACTCTTACCACTGTCCATTAAAACTAATTTTTAAAAAATCTATCAAATATCCACGTTAACAAACAAAGAATAAGATAAAGCCTTGAAAAAAGGTTGTGGTAAAAGCCTTCATTTCTTGGATTTATAAATCTGCTGATGTTTCCCTACATCTTGTACATATATTTGACGCGATGAGGGCTCAGAGCAGCCAGAGAACTTTAATGCATGTTTCTGCACAAAAAAATACTGCATCAGCAGGAACCTATAAAATGGTGTTTTATCTCTTTCCACCAGTGAAAAGCCCTGGAAGTCCTGTAGGCAGTACATGGATGAAAGAAAGGGGAAGTGAGTTTTGCTTCTGCTACTCATGATGTAAATTTCACTTTTCCTGTGTTATAAAACAGGGTTGTCTGTAGGCCACTTTGCCAGGTTAATTGGCATTTCTGAATCAGGAACGCAAAAACAGTTTCTAAGCCTTATTTTTTCCCTTCACTGCTCTCTACACTTTGCTGCATCTGGGTACAGCTAGGACAGGGTGGGAAACGGAACCTGCAGTTAATAAAGAAGAAAACAAGGGGCCTGCTCTGTTCCTACATAAATCAGTAGGAGTAATGACACTGACTCCAATGGGCCCTTAATTATCAGGAAAAGATGACTTTTGAAGAGATAATTACTGCTAGAGGTCTCAGAGTGTTATTTAATTACCCATAATGGTAATCATAGTCACCACGTGCCATTTCATTCTTCCATTCTATAGCATATATCAAACACTTCACAGAACTGTGAGCACAGGAACAAAACACAAACAAGTGTAAGGAGTTCTAATTAGCAACCTGATGTCTCACTCACTCACCAGGCTGATTGTTATCAGATTCAGTAATTTCCCTGGTTATTCTACTGGGGGAAAGGAAAGGGAAGGGAAGGGAAGGGAAGGGAAGGGAAGGGAAGGGAAGGGAAGGGAAGGGAAGGGAAGGGAAGGGAAGGGAAGGGAAGGGAAGGGAAGGGAAGGGAAGGGAAGGGAAGGGAAGGGAAGGGAAGGGAAGGGAAGGGAAGGGAAGGGAAGGGAAGGGAAGGGAAGGGAAGGGAAGGGAAGGGAAGGGAAGGGAGAAGGACATTGTGTCCTTAAACATTTCAGGGACAGATTCTGCCACATTTACTCCTACTAAATTACATCATGTCCCACAAGCTCTTCATTCAAGTCAGCTAAGAACAGAGATTTGATGTTTCTTGCAAGTAACAGGGACTTCACTAAAACACACGCCTAGCAAAGTATACCACAGTGGGAACGGGGTTGGAAGAATAAATTCAGCATAAATGTAAATTCTTCTTAATACTCTCCTTTTCATGTGACAATTGTGATCACACTGGACACCTAGACACATGATACAGAAAGTCAGAAGTACCAGTGTGTGAACACCAGGTCTTGATTGTAACCTATCGTAATACTTGACACACACAGAATTATTGGTATACCTCTTTGAAATTTGTAGTAAGACATAGTACCATTCAAAAGATCATTTCAATTCCTGCATGCCCAGTTTGGCTCTGTGAGTGAAACAATAACCTCTGACACACCATTTTTAAACCTCATTTACAGAAAAAGAAATTTTTTTCAAGCTCTGATTAGTTCTAAGTCTGGAGAAAAATAGACCCTAAAATTAAGACATTTCTTCCTCCCAACCAGCTTCCTAATCCAGTCTTATTCACTAGTTCTGAAGAATATCCTGCTATGTCCTGAATATCCTGCTTTCGTACAGAGGATAGTTTCCACAGCACTGCAAACAGAACATTCAGAAGTTTCATTACAAACAAGCTCTCTGAGCAGAGCAGCCTGTGGCCTCACAGAGAATTTCAATTCCTTTCAAATTTCCTTTCAATTCCTTTCAAATTTCCTTTCAATTCCTTATCTGCACAAATAACTGCAAACATTTCAGGCAACAACTTTCATATTTTTCTCCTCAGGTATTCCCTCAGCTGGAAATATTAATCTCAAAACTCATATATTTCTATTTTTAGCATCTTCTGGAGGTGGTGTGTGTGTGTGTGTGTGTGTGTGTGTGTTCTTCGTGGGAGCTTCTGAAATAATACCATCTTTTTACCAATTAATCTTTAAAATTGTTTTCTACGAAGAGTTTCTTTTTAGATTTCTTGCTGTTGCTCTGTTTCATCATAATAATATCTTGCTTTTAATCTCCAGCTAAGACTTCTTTCGAAGATGATGCTTCAGGTTATATCATTACATTTTTCAATAGATTAGAGTCAGAGGTAGGAAAACGTAGGTGTTGAGTCTCTCCTTTATTTTCTGACATTCTGACAGCCTAGAAATTTGGAGTGCCTCTTTTTCTTCACAGATGTGTGGGATACTTACAAATTCTTCCTGTATTCTTCCAAATATCAAGGATTAGACTATAAAAATGCCAAAAAAATCTAATTCCCTTTGGAACTAAACTGACTCCACGCAGGTGCATGCAGAGCTCATTCCCTGAGAAAATACAAGATAGGAGGAAGAGAGGTCACTCTGTATGAGGAAATCCTGCCCAAATTGCACAGATTGTCAAGGATACCCTTACTACTCCTACCATGATTAGGTATCTGCTATTAAATGACAAATTTATACGCCTCTCCATGGATCTGTATAGGGTCACTTGGTGGTGAAGTGAGTTTAGACTGGTGTCGCATGACTAAGTAACATTCCTATATCCCCCAAATCACAACAATATTGAGATAAAAGAAGCAGGGAAAAAGTTACAAGTAAAGCAAAGATCTTAGACCAGTGCTCAAGAAACACTCAGCAGACAACACTTATAAAAGGCACTAAATCGTCAGATTATATGTATTCTGTATGACAAAGAGTGGGAATTAGCACTTTTCTGTTACTTTTATTAATTATTTTGCCTGTTACAAAGCACTCATACATGGGCTGAATTCTGTATACACAAATCAAGCAGAGACAGCTCAAAATCTAGGACAGCCTAGGGACAAAGACTGGTTCCTTTCTAGTAATGGAAAGGCACACCACTTACTAGAGCTCAAATTGCCCAGCATCAAATGACAACAAAATATAGGCTACCTGTAGTATGAACCTGCACCTTCAAAGAACTTCTCGCTTCACAGCAGATTTTTTAAATGTAGGATCTGTCAGGCAACAACTTCTGTTGATGTTCCAAAGTTGCCAACAATACTAGCCCAGAAACTACTGCTGAGCACAGCTCAGCTCCTGCCATCACATACCAGAACTGACACCTTACCACAAGTCAAGATAGTAGAAGTTCTCCAGTTTTTCAGTTAGCTTCACAGACTCCAGAGCACCAACTCGAAATGTTATTGACATTTAAAATCACACTGCTTAAAGTATTGTGTTGTGTTGTTTTGTTTTGTTTCGTTTTTATCTAACTTTCTGCAATAATAGCCTGTTTTTCAAAGACATTTCATGGTTCAGCAGAAAGGAATCCTTCCTGACAGGCAGGGTCCTCACACCATGCTTTTCTGGGACTGAAGATCATGTTTTTGTACTAGTTCCATAGACAGAGTCAGTGGCTCCATGGCTGTTTGTAAGTAGAGTTAATAATGAAAGTTGCAAAAGGATATTTTATGATATTGCCAGGGCTAATTCATAAGTGCAGAGGTTTGTGTTTGTTCCTGACCTTCAGACAGATGGAAAGGCTTCTGCAACATCAGCCCAACAATAAATCTACACAATTTTAACACAGCTTAAGCTGCAAGCATGGTGTTATTGAGATTAAAAAAAAAAAAAAAAAAAGTTAAGTGTGTTATGTACTTATTTACAGAGTTGTTGAGTGCTCACAGATTTCTACAAATGATGCACCATTAATTCCTCTGTTACTGTCATACTTCTGAAAACACACAAAACACAAACAAAACCTCCACATACTTCCAAAATCTAAAATACCCACTTTAACATCTGAATAAATGAGGCAATAGCCCACGAATCTAAAGAAAATGATTTTTCCTTCTCTCTGCATATGTTTCTTACTGGGCCACATGAATCAGAGGAATATCTGATCAGAAGAATATATAATATGAATGGTGATTGTGAAAGAAGGTTGGAGAGTTTCCTTCTGATGAAAGCACCAATCTAGTTTTCCAAAGTGACTAATTTAAGCATTAACAACAATATTTGCACATATTCACTGAAGACACGAGTTTCTTGATATGACTTCTGTTAGAAAAGCTGATTTGCACACTATTACATGCCTCAAATTCCCAAATACACTTTGGAGATAAATGTTTATACATTCTTCTTACTGAAGCAAATGGATAAATGTACCTACCTTTTAAGGAGAAATCAAGTAAAAAGTCACGTTCCAGTGGTCTCTGTTTGGCCAAGGTTGGCACAGATCTGCTTGAATGTTGGATAAAGTAACTGATTTATTTAGGGTTTTAAAAGGACAATGCCAGACAAACAAATTAATTTTCATTTTTCCGAAGATATCATTCTAGCTTACTGATCTGAAAAAATCAAGTTGTATTCTCAGAATTCATATCAGTATAGTTTTACTCTTTCCGTTTGTTTTTATCTTGGCACCAGTCTGAAGCCTCATAGATCCTATGTCAAAAGAGACAATAAACGAGGAGTCTACACAACTGGTAACACCAACATTGGTTGAAATGCAATTTCAGTGCAACTGAAAGCTTAGTATCACCCAAAGTTTGGTTTCCTGTGATGGATATGCAATGAATTATGTCCATTGATTAAATAAATGGGCATAATTGTTTCCATCTGTGAGGCCAACACAGTGTAAATCTGGCTCCCCAAAATCCTTATACTCTGCGTAAGATAAACTATGTCTATAAGACTCAGCAAAGTTTTGGATATAAACATGGCAAGTACAATTCAGACAGAAGCAAAAGAATAGTATAAACCTTCAACTTCACTTTATCAACTGCTGGGGAACAACCTTGCCAAATTAAAAGTTCATAGTTGTTTTGAGAACTCCTGTGCAGTTCTCCACATTGCAGCACAGGTGTAGATTCATTCCAAAGGCAGAACTTAAAAAGGTCATGAATTTTTTTGGCCCAAAATACTAGTAGTTGAATGTCTCAACAGCCCTATGTCACTAACTGCTTAAAAGCGTCTGAAGATAACCACACACTTCACAAATATAAGTCTCCCTTCATAAGGGAAGAGTAATCATTAACCATGTTACTGGTTATTACACTTACAAAAAATAGATTAACTTTTATTTTGATTGAAGGGTTCTGCTTCACTAAATACAGTTTATGTCTGGTTGATGCCATAACATTATTAAACATTATTAAACTTAACCAGTCAAACTCACTGTTGATGTGGATATGCTAAACCAATTTTGTTGTTTTTAGAGCAAATGACACACATTTCCCTGGGCATTATGAAAAAGAACGGTACCTTATTTTTTTTCTATTAATTTTCCATTAAAATCAAGTCTACATTTTCCTGATATGTTTCTTTCATCTGGAAATCAAAGGCATTTTCAGGATATCAGAAATGCCAAAGGTTTTGTAAGAGTGAAATGCTGTCCTATTTGTATTAGTCGATGCCTCCAGGCAGATGCCTTCTTGCTTAAACAAAGATGCTAGAATTTATGCTCATTAAAGTAGTGTGCATCAACTGATACTCCAGCCTACAGGTATTACACTGCAAGGCTAGTGAGTTTTGAGAAAGGAAAGGAAATTCTTCCCAGCTTGCTACAAACAGGGAAAATTCACACAGAAGAGCTACAGAAAAGCTTGCAAACTGATGCTTTCAGGAAAAAAAAAAAAAAGCAGTAAAGCCCAACTCAGATAACAATCAAATGCAGGGCTCCTTCACCAACTTTGGGAACAGATCTCCCAATAGCATTTTTTAAAATCAGAACAAATTGATTGGGCTTTTAATTGCAAATACTGGAAAGCAGGAAAATATACTTTTCTTGGTTGGTTTCCACACTGCTACACTGAGTAAAAGTGCTATTGAAAGATAGGAAGGGAACTCAGAATAGATTTTCAATGTTCTGCCAGGCTTTTAATCCCAAAGGACCCTATATGTCTTCAGTTTGATTCATCTTTCATTTTAGATCAAGATAAATTAACTAGGTGAAAAAGTAGCATGAAGAAACCACGAATAGGACTGCCATTCACATCAGCCTCTTCACACCATCATAACATCTGCCATTGTACCTTTGCAAATCTCAGTATTGCGAGATCTTCAGCAGCAATAATTTTCATTATGTTGAAAAGTTTTATACTGTCATCAGATTTTGTCACCTCTTCATTCATGGCCTTTTCATTTATAAAAATGTTAAGTGGCACAGATCAGAGTGGGACCTCCTGCTTCACCTTTCTTTCTGCTCTGAAAGCTATCCATTTATTTCTTTTCATTGTTTTCTGACTTTTAAGCAGTTATTAATTCATGAGAGCACCTTCCTTGTTCATTCTCTATTTCATTTCTTTAAGAGATTTTACAGGCAGACCTTGCCAAAGCTTTTTCAAAATTCACCTACAGTAGATCAGCCTATCTTTTTTGTTGCAAATTTTGAGTCTTTCTAAACTGTAAAAATTTTGAAAGCTATTACTTTCTTCTAAAAAATTCTAACAAAATCCTTGCCTTTGCATTAATATTTATCTGTGTGACTATGCATTTCATTCTTTTCCTGTTATTTTTATAAAAATGATAGACTTAAACATCTTCCTTTCTAATAAATAGTTCTCTAGAACATCCTTAGACCCTTTTAAAACATACTACAACTATTTTTGTCCCCTCTTATTTGTCTGGTACAGATGCTGTTTTGATTAGAAGTAATATACTTCTATCCATTGAAATCCAGCCATTCTTTATCTGAAATCCTTTCAAAACCCTGAGTAAATATCCTGTTGTCCAAGAAACATCTTAATACTTTTTATATTTTTTTGCTAAGTCATATGCCACTGATATTAGTTCTTTAAACTCCTTTCCCAATAAAGAATATAACTAGCTTAGATTCATCAGCTGACTTTTCCTATAACAAACACTTATGCTGAGTATTCATGACATTTTTTTTTTCCCCTGGCCTTACTGTCCTTGAGTTATCTTTCAATGCTTCAGCCAGGTATCAGCACCATCGGCTTTCTGGCAGGCTTTCTGCTTCTGATGTGTTCTTCAAATCTATTTTTATGACTAGTTTATATGCTTTTAGCAATTTTCTCATCAAAACTTTTTTGGCTTTCCTTGCTATGAATTAACTTTTAACTTCCCAGAGTTCATGTCTAATTCCACTTTCCTCTTTTGAGCAGAATTTTAAAGATGCATTCTCACTTTCAAGACCCTTCTTCTTTCTGTTCTTTTAACATAGCCTTTTTTCTTTTTGAAGATCCACTTCAAGTCCTTTCTGATTTATGATACACTTACTTTGAACCTAAAACATTGATTTGCAGTGCACATTAACTCTGACACAGAAAAATTAGTCTGAGCCATCAACAGCCTCCATGCTGTCTGCAATGTTTTTATGCTTTTAGCAACTGTTTCTAGTTAGTTTTCTCACTTAAGGCAGCTTTGCTATCATGCCAATTTTGGCTTTTTTTTTTTTTTTTTCCCTTACTAGGATATTGAATCTGACTACACTGCTATAGATGGCTGATAATTATGTCTTAAACCAGTCTTTATATGTTGGTCAAGACTAAATAAGGAGCTGTTTTTCTGCCTGCCTGACAATGTGCTCTAAGGACTGGAGGCAATAGTGTTTGAATACATAACCACTGTATCATAGTAATGTAACTTTTCTGAATCTTAAATGGACTGGGGAAGCTACAACATCTGATATTATTCATCCGTTTTCTTCTTTGCCCCAGTCTACTGAGAAGGATTCCTTAGCATAGGGGGAAAGCTCTCACAGCTTTTCTGGGAAAGCAGCACACCTAGATGACTCTCTGAAGTGAATGCTAATGCTCACAGCATGGGAACAAAAGAAGGAAATGAAGTTCTGTGTGCAGTTACAGGGCTACAACCTCTTCAAGATGTGACGAGATAGCTCATACAACTAGAGTCCTTCAGATAACTGGAAGAAATCTCATGTTTACAGACCCTGATATCTGCTGAAGGGACAACATAGTGTGGCACAGATTTCTGGAGTGCATTGATGATAATATCCCAACACAGGTGATCAAGAAGTCAAGTGAAGACACCCTGAATGGATAAAGAAGGAGCTCCTGACTGAACACAAGCATAAACAGGAAGTGGAAACAGTGACAGGTAACCCAGAAGAAACATAAAGTCACTGTCCAAGTGTGCAAGGATGGGGTTAAGAGAGCCAAAATCCATCTGGAGGTAAATCTGGTGAGGAAAATGAAAGACAACAAGAAGTACTTCTACAGGTACCAAGCATTAAATGGAATACTAGAGAAAATGTGAGCCCACTGCTGAATGGGACAGGGATGCTGTCAATGAAAACACAAAAGACCAAGGTACTCAGTGCATTCTTCCCCTCACTCTTTCACAGTAAGACTGGTTTTTAGGAGTCCCAGGCCCCTAAGACCAGGGGGAAGGTCTGAAGCAAAGACTTACCCTTAGTAGAGGTTGATCAGGTTAGGGTGCATTTGAACAAAATGGACTTACATGAGCCCATGGGACTTGATGGGATACACCCAGCTAAGGGAGTTGCTCATTGCAAAGCCATTCAGTTATCTCAGAATGGTGGAGAGGGTTGCCCTGACAGGCGTTGCCATCTCTGTCCTTTGCAGTTTTAAAGACTGAAATGGAGCAGGTTGTCCTGAGCAATCTGGGCTGGCCCGATTGGGACGCCCTGATGCCCCTTTCCATCTGGGTTAGCATAGGTAGGTAGCATTTCATGGGCACTGGTTCTACACAGTCGCTGGCACCACTTAGTTACAGGGGCTATTAGTCCCTTTCATGCTCTGCTCTACCTCTTTAGGTGTGGAATTTCCACCTATAGGAATTGTATTTCAGTTATAGTATCTGATACTTTATCTAATTTATTCAGTCTCTTTTCCAGGAGAAATATTTACTCAGTCATTCATATGCTACTGTTACTAGTGTCCTTCTGAAAATCTGCCTTCCACCTACTTTCTAACATGCCTACAGAATCTTTTCTAATCCAGGCATCCTACTTCACTCATTTTAGCATTTAGACTTCCAGTCCAAGTCTGTAACATCAGGAAAAAAAAAAAAAAAAAAAAAAAGCCACATTTAAGCTCTAAAATGTAGTCTGTGTATTCACAAATGTCAAAATACCTCACTGATGTCCATGTGAGCAGCTGATTGTACTACTGAAAACAAATTCTCCTATCTGGCAGAGCAAAGAAAATCTACCAAAAATAAAAATAATGAACAAACGGAGGTTTTGTGCCATTGCTTTGCAGAGAGTCCCACTGTTGAAGCTAAGCTGTAAACTTGGCACCCCACAGGCTATAAGGAGATGGGCTTTATAAACCATATGACTCAAAACTAGATACCATAAGTCTGGGTTGTAAGACTTTATGAAGCATTGTGTAGTTTCCAGATTTAAAATAGAGATGTGAAACATCACCTTCCCAAAATAGTTTTGCTCATCTAGAAGTGAGAAGATTAGTAGGTAGTCAACAAATAGATAGTATTTAAACATTCCAATAAAGCAAAAGGTTCCATTTTATCATTTTGAAAACACATGCATAGTTGTAGCTATTGTTTTACATTTTGATATACATTTCTAGAATATATACTACTTATGACAGTATTTATATAAGACTGGACTTTGTTAGTACAAACATAATGCTGTAAGAAAATTACAAATATATATATATATTTAAATGGTAACTAGCAGTAGCACAGTATGCATACAGTGTCTGTAGGTAAAGTGAGTGCATGGGCTCCAGGAAAATGAGACAAGACTTGTCAATATATTATTCCAATAACTAGTTGAACCAGATACTCCTTTCTGTGCCTGGCACAGAATAAAACATAATTGTTTTGACCAAGGTTTTTTGTTTGTTTGTTTGTTTTTTGCTTTGGTTTGGTTTTGTTGCATGAATTCCTTATATCATACTGTTGTGTTGCCTGACAAGTACTTAGTGTGCGAATTCCAGCCTGCTGTGATTTTTGTCTTTGCTTTTGTCTTTGCTTATTTGTTCTCACACACTGAGTGGAGGAATGTAGGCTCACAGGAACTAATGAGGTAATTTGTAAACCTGTCAGCAAAAGACATCAGAATTAATCTAGGGTGGTCTGGTGGAAGGGGAGATGAGGATTACAGTGGCCTTATATCACCTCTGCAGTAAGATCTTTGTTTCTATATCAGGACAGGCTTTTACACGCATAGGTAAATCTCAGAGCCTGACATTTTTGCTCTGCAGGAATACATGATTGCCAGCCAATATGCATCCACAGGGCAGCCCAAAGTAACATTTGAATCCCTCTATCCTGTGGGGGGGAAAAAAATCCCACGTGAAGTGTCCACTTTTGCTCTGCATATTTCCTTTTTTGTGCCTCTTAGCCTGTAGCGCTATGCAGTGTGCAAACTCTGCAGTGCACGTGATAGTCCGTCTCAAGCACCCCTATTCTTTGCAAGAATGTCTGCTTGGGACCCCACTGGAGGAGTCTTCTCAAGGATGAAGTTGTGCCAAAACCCATAAGGGCTTGCTTATTGCCATCCAACTTTTATTCTATACTGTTCTTAGCAACAATAGCATGTTTTTGAGAATGCATTAAATGGCAAAGCAAGACTCTACTATTAATGTTCTGTGAATTTCATTTTCTTAAGAGGAACTGAGAGCAGTCCCTCATCCAACTTCATGTCTGTTAGTTTTATTCTGCAGAGAAGCAAGAGGGATCCTCTACATCTGTTGTTATTCTTTGTTTTTCATAGGAAGCAAAAAGTCTTGTTGGCTTTATTGTAGCTTCATTTTGCCTACTCACATTCTCAGAAGAGACATCTGGGGACAAGGCTATAAAAATGAGTGGAAGCAGAAGGGCTATGAAAGGCAGTAGATGTGGTTTTATAACAACCCGTGAGGACAGTTTCCCGCTGGGAAGAAAATCTTTAGAGGGGAAACTACTATATGAAACTCAGATGATCAGGATGCTTGGATAATTCCTGTTTTACTAGTATTAAGAGGTAATTAATGGGTTATTATGAATAAGAAAAAATTACTTTTTTATTCTATTACTTGGCATGCCTTACCAATATCTGTTTGCATGTTTCCACACTGAACATTTGATGATCCATCGATGGTGTGCCCAGCAAAGGGCTTTTGGGATAGCAATAGCTTTTTGCCTTGCAGAATTCATAGGGCCCAGCTGGGAGTGAGTTTTGTTTCACCTATGCTTGACACAGGTGCTCAGAATATTTGTGTCTCTTGGTACAACCACCATCTCTTCTAAGACAAGAGCATCAGAGAAATATGAATATTTAGGAATTCTTACAGGTTGAATTACACTGTACACTTGAGTTGACTGGTTTATTGACAGCTCTTTGAAGGCAGTTTAAAATCCTAGTCATACGCCATGTTCTCATTTTCCCAGTTCCTTGAAGATTGCCATAAAAATAAGGACTAAAAATATAAAAAATAATCATTACGATTTAATAAGAATCTTCACAAATAGTTCTTACCCTGGAAAAAAAAAAAAGTATGTAAATGGATTATGACTGAGGCAAGGATATTTGTTTGTCAAGAATAACTCTTGTCATGTAAATCAAATGTGCTAAGACGGGACTAGGTTTTGAGGGTAAAAAAAGAAGCAGTGAATATCACATAAATAAACTTTACTAAGGTTTTAAGGGCAGAATCCAGAGGAAAGCAGCAAGAGCCTTCAGAAATCTACAAAACAAGACTTCAAGGAAGAACTAAACAAACTCGGGTTTCCTAGAACTAGGAAGAGAACACTGATGAAGGAATATGAGAAAAAAATATTAAAATATTTGATATTTATGAAAGGCTGATGTAAATAAGACGTAAATAAACTATTCCCAAAATAAATAGTCAGTAAGACAAAGCATGGCTTAAACTGAAGTACGGAAGAGTCCAGGCAGATGTAACGAAAAATGAGAGACAAAGGTTAATTAAACAATGGGATGTATTATTGGGTGGATAAATGGAATCTCCATCATTAGAGAGTTTCAATAACAGGTTAAACAAATAATGGTCAAGAATGATATATCTATGGTTGATCCTGTCTTGCTAGGCACTGATGGAGTAAATGATATCTTAAGGCATCTCCTGGCCTTTCAGCTGTATGATGTACATCTCTGTTTCTAGGTATTGTAAATATCTGAGCTCTTTTTAGCAGAATGAACTTTTCTTAAACATCTGTGAGCTGATGAAAAGTATCTTATGAACTCTTTCCCCCTGAGAAGTTATTTAATTAATGCTGCATTGTTGCATATTATTATTTTGCTTTTCTTTAACCGTCTTTTATTTTTCAAGGGACAGGTTATTTTTAAGTGAGGACTCATTTCCCAATCAATTAGCCAAGTCTTTAGAAAACATTCTGTATAAAATTCTGACAGTTAGTAAAACCAGCAACTTCATGTAGGAATTACAGGTACCTGTATGGAGCTTTTGTATCTGAGATATCACTGATAAGGAACTTTTAGAGACCTTAGGAGTTTTATTTTTCAGGCTGAAGAAGTCATGCAAGGGCAATGGGAATAAAAGTTACCACCATAGCATCCTGTTA
Source organism: Anser brachyrhynchus (assembly GCF_964034855.1). Taxonomy (NCBI): domain Eukaryota; kingdom Metazoa; phylum Chordata; class Aves; order Anseriformes; family Anatidae; genus Anser; species Anser brachyrhynchus. The sequence continues at coordinate 131,965,834 of NC_137694.1, forward strand.
ATTAGCTGCCACCTTGTTTTAAGGACAAGGCATAGTTCAGCTACTTTATCTATTCTGTTCATTATCTCTCTCCTGAGCTTATAAAACAATAGGATAATAATTTCATTTGTATGATGGTGATAGCTGTCCAGCAGGAGCAAGTCTGAGACTCTCAATTCATTTCCCAAAACCCATCCATTACTTAGTCATAATGACTTAAACACTGGGATTCAGCTGAGTCAGACACATTAATCATATTATGCTGTGCTGTCTGGAGTCTTTGTTAGGCAATGTTTACATTATTTGTATATAAAATTCTGTTCATGTGTTTCTGATTCCTCGTTCCCATATATGATACTTCTATAAACACCTTAAACATGGGCAAATATTACAGAACAATATCTGTATATCTGTAAATGGTGATTCAATAAATTGTTAACTTTGTTTTCATATACATTTGAAAGTGCATTCTATGGCAGGTGGTGAGTAAAAAAAAAATGAAGCTAGGGCTACGTACATTCTCTGAACATGTGTTTTCAAAGAGAGAATTATATAAACTACATTTGGCTGATGTAGTTGCCAAGCCTCTCTCTATCATATCTGAAAAGTCCTGGCAGCCAGGTGAAGTCCCTGGTGACTGGAAAAAAGGAAACATCACATCCATTTTAAAAAAGGGTAGGAAGAAGGACATGAAGAATTACAGACCAGTGAGCCTCACCTCTCTGCCTAGCAAGATCATGTAATAGATCCTCCTGTAAGCAATGTCAAGGTACATGCAAGACAAGAGGTGATCTGAGACAGCCAGCACCGCTTCACAAAGGGTAAATCATGCCTGACCAATCTGGTGGTCTTCTGAGATGGAGTGACTGCATCAGTTGACAAGGAAAGACAGACTGATGTCATCTACCTTGACTTCTGTAAGGCCTTTGACACAGTCCCACATGACATCCTGATCTCCAAATTGGAGAGATATGGATTTGATGGGTGAACCATTTGGTGGATAAGGAGTTGGCTTGAAGGTTGCACCCAGAGAGTGGTGGTCAATGGCTCTGTGTCCAAGAGGAGGCTGGTGACAAGGGGTGTCCCTCAGGGGTCTGTCTGGGGACTGGTGCTGTTTAATATCTTTATTAGCAACATAGACAACTGGATCAAGTGCACCCTTAACAAGTTTGCAGATGACACCAAGTTGAGTGGTGCATTTGATACAACAGAAGGAAAGGATGCCACCCATAGTGACCTGGACAAGCTGGAGAAGTGGGCCCATATGAACCTAATGAGGTTCAATAAGTCTAAGTGCAAGGTGCTGCACCTGGTTTGGGGCAAACCCAGACATGAGTACAGACTGGGAGAAGAACTCACTGACAGCAGCCCTGTGAAGAAGGGCTTGGGGGTTCTGGTGGATGAAAAACTCGACATGAGCCAGGAGTGCATGCTTGCAGCTCCAAAGGCCAACTGCATCCTGGGCTGCATCAACAGAGGAGGGGCCAGCAGGTCAAAGGAGGTGATTGCACCCCTCTGCTCTGCCCTTGTGAGGCCCCACTTAGAGTACTGTGTCCAGGTCTGGGGCACCCAGTACAAGAAAGATGTGTGAGAACAGGTCCAGAGGAGGGCTACAAAGCTGATCAGAAGGCTGGAGCACCTCACCTATGAAGAAAGGCTGAGACAGCTGGGGATGTTCAGCCTGAAGAAAAGAAGGTTCTGGGATGACCTCATTGCGGCTTTTTAGTACTTAAAGGGGGCTTATAAAAAGGATAGAGAGCAACTTTTTGCTCAATCAGATAATAACAGGACAAGGGGGAACTGTTTTAAACTAAAAGAGGGGAAATTTAGATTAAAAGTTTGGAAGAAATTCTTCAGAGGGTGGTGAGGCACTGGTACAGGCTGCCCAGAGAAGCTGTGGATGCCCCATCCCTGGAGGTGTTCAAGACCAGGCTGGATGGGGCTTTGGGCAACCTGGTCTGGTGGGTGGCATCCCTGTCTATTGCAGGGGGGGTTGGAACTAGAGGATATTTAAGGTCCTTTCCAACCCCAGCCATTCTATTTTTCTATGTTATGATTCTATGATATAAGCATGTATTCACATTTATCTTGAAAGCCCTTTGTGGATTTAATGAGTCCTTAAACCAATAAATAGATATAATGTAGGTGATTTGGATTATTACACTATACACAGTACACATTAATAGTAAGGCTGATAGTCATAGTAATTAATTCCAAAGCAACCGAAAGTCTTAGCAAACATTGTGGCAAAGCTCACTTTCAGATCACTCATAAATAGAAGAATAGAAGAGAGCAAATGGATAAATCATTGACCTGTGGAAAAAAAAAAAAAAAAGAAAAAAAAAATTACCAGGTTCTCTTATTGCACTTTTTCTTTTCAACTCCTTCATTCACTTGTATCTCACTTACCTTAGGCACAGAAAGACCTACCATTATCTCCAGTGAATGAATCTGGAAGGAGATGCTGTTGGCTATAGCTTAAATGGAGCTCATCCATGACCGGTGAGAAAGGGTAAAGCTGAGAAGAAGCTTAAAACTTGTGGTTGTATTAATGTTTATGAGAACAGAGTATCGATGCAGGGTTGTGTGAAGGTCAGCAATATTTACAATAGAAAAAGACAAAAACATGAAAGTACACCAGCACTGAGAAATCTATCATACAGAGTGATCAAAAGGAATAAAAACTTACTGATGCAAGAGGAAATTGAGCATGAAACACATTTGTGACTCATTCCAATATAATCAATACAATGTATTAATGTTTTTGTTGAGTCTTTAATTTGAATCAAATACAGAAATTGACAATGATGGAGTAATAGAGGCAAACAAGTTATCAAAAAATATATATGCAAAGCAGTATACATAAAACTTAACTAGAAAGATGTAAAAGTAAGGAATACTACAGTAAAAATATGCTTATCTTTTTAAGAAAAGACAGTAATCACATTAAACCTTATAAACTGGAAAAAAAATACATTATTTAAGATCTGATGCTTCAAAGATGTATTCATGTGAACAATCCCATTTTAATACATAGGAACACTTATGTGATTAAAACCCCTTGTTAGCAAATATTTTAGGAATATTTACTCTATGTGCTCTAATCCCTTATCTTTTTTCTTTCATCCACTCATTTAGCTCCATCAGTTTTAGCAGCAGTAGTAACATCAACTGATGTGCTGTATAATCATTTGCCCACACTTTTAATGTACCGTCTGAGAGTAACAGAGGAGCTGCTGAGCTGAGTGAGGTGGTCCCCACTGTGAATGTCCAGAGCCACCAGGAAGGGTCTCCTGGGGTGCAGTCATCACCACCTGCCTGCCAGTGTCTTGGTGAGTGCCTTTGATATCCTTGTGTATATCAGGCTGTTCTCAGTCTTGTGTTTGGAAGAAAGGTACCCCAGCATCTACACAGAGGTTCTTAGGCCTGTTGCACCTGGTTTGGGTGTGAAAGGTGCTCAGGGAATTCCATATCTGTCCTTGAGAGCCTCTGTTGGTGTTTCAGAGCTTGCACCACACTCAGCTAACCTCTGACAGGTTGTGCAATTTTGGGTCTTCTCTCTAGCACAAGTGTTGAGACCTCACCCAATGTCCTCACATTGCCAGTGAGTTTTTTTGCCATTGTACACCCTACCTGGCACCAATTTCCCACCTACTCTAGGCCTCCCTTATGAAGAACTGCTGTGAAAATATAGCAGGATGACTTTCCTTCTCACTGGAGCTTTAATGTCAGTGTAGCCCAGTGTTCCGCAGCCTGCTTTTCTAAGGTTGACATTAAAAGATATAAGTGACCACTGAAGTAGTACATCCTGCCAGAAACATACTGACAGAAAAAAATAAATAATCTCTCAACTTCTTTTAGAGTTTTCTATGCCTTATTTTCTCAGGTGTTTGTCTCTCTTTTTCTCTCCTTTGCCCCCTGGCAGCCACCGCTAGTATTACTATACCCATTCTGTGTACCTGTCAGTATTTTCTACTTCTGTCCATTTTCTTCCAATCTTCATAAGGACACCTGCTCCACTTTAGAGACGTCTAACTCTAGGGTTCCTGTCCTAGGCACTGAAATTATTTCTGTCCTTGTTCTCCTCCTCCCTCCCCTGCATGATGTTGTTACCTCTTCCCCCTATGAGACCACTTGACTGCATGAAAGGGCTGCCTTTGATCTTTAAGTGTTGAGTAGATACGTGTAATATAAATTGCAGTGACATTTCAATGAGTGTCCAACTACACTTCTAAGGAATCAAAACAGGAAGCAGAAGCTTAATTTTCTAATGTAACAAGATCACATCACAGCATTTGGGGGGTGGGGGGGGGGGGAGGAGATGAAGAAATGTTCCCCAGAGCTTTGACCAGCATAAGGTCAGTGAAAGTCAGCAAAGATCAGCGATCCACACGAGACATTTCTGAGGAAAAGTGAGCAGGTCCAATCACAGTGAGAAAAATCAACACCTTTCCCTAAGCATGGGGACCCAAGAAGTGTTCTGCACCTGAGAACAGCTGTGGGGTGACCATTAGATCACACCAACATTGGGAGACCCATGTGGGAATCACCTCTTTACAACATCTCATGTCCTGTCTCCAGTCCTATTCAACACAAAAGCCATGAGGAAGGAAAGTTATAATGACAGAATGTGAAAGAACATGCTGATGGAAGGCAAACATTCAAAGGAGACACAGCACAAGAGAAATAACACAGTTAAATCTTCTCTACTGTTAACCTGTAGATGACCCTTCCAGGATCAGTCTACCTAACCTTGATTAGACTGAGCTCTTCCTCACTCACTTTTTTTTTTCATTCTCTTATCAATCATCAAAGCAAATATGCAAGCTTCTACATTTCCAGAGTGTTTTATCACAGATATTTGAGTCATGGACTTGCTATAGGGGAAGCTCCTTTTCAGGAACAACTAGGCCAGATTCACCAAAAACTAGCTGTCTCGTCAGCCCCATCACCCTTTGCCCACAAAACTGCATACCCAACTTTGTTATCAGCCCTCAGCAAATACTGCCCAACTTTTTCTCCATTGATATAGAGGGTCAATGTGATTCCTACTGAGCAGGCTACCAGGTGGCCTTTCTGAGTCCCCCTTACACCAGGGCACCTTGGAGCAGAGAGAGTGACACAAAGAAAACATTGCTGCCAGCATCCAACATGAAGTCTACCATTTACTTGTGTTAACACCAGCAACTTGTTTCCAGTTACACAGGGCATCATCATATCCACTCTTGAAAGTACACTACACAACTCCTTTTCACTTTTTCCTCGCATTGTTTCTTTTAGAACTTTTGCCCCAATTTTTCTTTTTTGAGGACTCTTGCCCCACTTGCCGTGGAGAAAAAGATGATGAACAGAGCTCACTTACAGTGTCTGGTAGAGATTTATGGTGCTTCCTCGCACTTCTGCCATTAGTCTGTGTGGGTAAAATCGATGGTACTTTCTCACTTGGCAGAAGCATCTTACACGTGATGTACGGAAATTATTGGCTCAGTATATGTGATCTGAATGCTAAACACTTCATTTCTTTCCCCCTTTCTCCTTTACATCACATCTAACTTTTCCTAGCTGTCTAACATTGTGCAGTTACAGTCAGAGCAACTGTTCTCAGTCTGTATTTACCTTTGAAGGTCAATACTAACTATTCTACCCCACAACCTCCTTTTCAGATCTGCAAGGACCTTGTCTGTCTTCTCAATATTTTTTTTCCATCAGTCCAGAAGAAAAGTATCACTTCACCCTACAAATCTTGCCGGGGAGCTGTTCTGCTATTCATACAAATAAAATGGTCTTCTTTACAGTCTACAATTAATTTCCCATTTTCTCACCCAACCATTATGTCTTTTAAAGAAAAAAAAAAGGGGGGGGGGAGGGTAGAGATATAAAATTAGCTAGGATCCAGTAACATTAGATTAGCTACAAATATATGGGAAACATACAATGAACATCCTTGGGCACTGTGACATTATAGCATTGTAGCAAAAGATTTCTGATTTTAGGAAAGTCATGATTAAGCTTTACCTCAGTATGAGCTACACTATATTAGAATCACAGAATCATAGAATTATTACAGACTTGAGGAAAATATATGGTGGAACAGAGGTCCTACTCAGTGCACTTAGTGCCTTTTACATACTTATCTAGATAGAGTATGCCAGGGATCAATACTGGGGCCAGTACTGTCTACCTTCATTAATGACCTGGATGCTTGGACAGAGTGCACTTTCAGCAAGTTTCCAGACGATATAAAACTGGGATGAGTGGCTGATGCACCAGTTGGGTGTGCTGCCATTCAAAGGAACCTGGACTGTCTGGAAAATTGGGCTGGAAGAAATCTTGTGAAATTCAGTCAGGAGAAATAAAAGTCCTGCATCTGACAAGGAATAACCCCAGGCACCTGTACGTGCTGGTGACAACAGGCTGGGAAGCAGCACTGCAGAAAAGAACCTGTGGGTTCTAGAAGACAAAAAGTTGACCACAAGTCAGCAATGTGTTTTCACAGCAAAGAAGTTCAACAGCCTTCTAGGTTGCATTAGGCAAAGCACTATGAACGGGGTAGACTATCTGACATATGAAGAGAGGCTGATAGAACAGGGACTGCTCAGCTTGGAGAAGAAAAGGCTTTGGGAGATCTTACTGATGCATATAAATACTTGATAGAAAAGGAGCAAGACTTTGCTCAGTGGTGCCTAGTGACAGGATAAGAGTGACACAAAGTGAACACACATGAAAATCTATCTGAACAAGAAAAAGAAAAAAAAAAAAAGACACTTTTTTATTCTAAGGGTAGTCAAACACAGGAACAGGTTGCCCAGAGAGGTGATGGAGTCTCCATCTTTGGAAATACTCAAAACCCAACGGACACATTCCTGGGCAATCTGCTGTAGCTGACCCTATCCAAGAATTAGACTAGATGATCTCCAGAGGTGCCCCTCCAATCTCAATGATTCTATAATTTCAACTGAAAATGTCTGAAATTCCTCTTTTCATACCTTGCCAAGAAAAAAAATAATGGATGTTCCAACATCAAATCATTACTAATCACACAATTTCTCCCCCTAATAGAATCTAATGTAAGAATCTAATATCAAGAGAGCTTTATTTTTCACGGCTGTCATGTAGTAAGCAACTAAGCAATTAATTGGTGTGTGTGTGTGGTTTTGTTTTATGTTTTTGGGTTTTTTTTTATGTTTTTTGTTGTTTTTTTATGGTTTTTTTTTATGAGTGGCTATATTCCTTCGATTTGGAGCTTACTTTAAGAAGTTAGTCCATTCTTCAGAACCACATTACATCAGTGGTTCAAGCCTCATTCTAAAGGTAATGCTGCTTTTCCTGAACGCCATCTAATCTGGTCCTGGGAGTTCAAAAGCCACACCTGCACACTAATTGAAATTACAGGAGGAAAAAATTAGTCCTTAATTTTTTCACTTGCATCACCCCTAGATGCTCCCAGATCATGCCCTCCAGGTGGGCTGAGAGGATATGGTCCATCCGCTCCAGTTCCTGACTGTTGAGTCCCACCAGCAAACAGCAAGTCCTTGCAATGCTAGGAAGAGAGATGGGGTAAAGCTAGGCTGCCATGATGAGGTATTCTGCGTAGCTCTTAACTGAGTTCATGCTCAAATAAACTCCCATTGCCTAGTGTAAACTCCTTTACCTGTTACCTCTGGTTTAGGACACCTCATGCTCCTGGTAATGGCCCTCTGGCAGGATGAGGTGTTTCCACTGTGCCCTATGCTCCATTCTCCAGGAGTTGTCCTCTGTGCAAACTCTGAAATCACCTTGGGCTCTGCTGGCGACAGTAGGGCACATTGCTGAGTCCACATGTTCTCCTGTCACTACTATGGCATCGATACCCAAAGCTTGCTTGGTTCTTAACAGAAATTGAAAGGAAAAAAAAAAAGTGTTGGTTGCTTTGAAGAATTTGAGTACAGAAATGTTCTGCAGAAAATAAGGTTGTTTCTGTTACCTGGGGTAAACGCAGAAACATAAAGAAAGCAGGGATGTGCTTTTTAACTATTACATATTTTTATTCAGCCTTAATGACTTCCAGATTAACTACATTTTTAGGTGTGGGATCCGAAGCCATTGTTGCTATCAGCATGTGAGGATTGTTATGCAAATAATCTCAATTGTGTTACTTATACTAACTTTATGTTGCTTGTTCAAACTTAGCCTTCAATGCTGGTCTACAGACACACACAAAGTCTGCTGAAATCATTAGAGACAGATTCATGTTAAGAGATATGAGGGTATTTCTCACCCAGAAGATCTAAGCAAACAAAATACCTTGCATCTCGTCTCCACCTTTCATCCCTTACTCTGATGCCCTGAGAAGGAAAGCAAAGTGGAGAGGATGGAAGGGAGCCGCAGGGCACTTTGGCAGTCCACCAGCATGGATGCCTGAGGGATGCTACATGCCCATAAAGCCACCTGTCTTGCACTCTGGATGTAATCTATGAATCTTTCCTTGCCTTCTGTGACTTGAATTTGAATAGAGCACTTGCTCTTTTAACTACTGATACACTTAAAAACATTTCAGATAATTACATTTAGTACAGCTGGAGGGCAAAGGTTTACTCTAGTTTGAACTCACGGAAAACAGGATTAGTTGTAAAGACCTCCTTAGAAAAGCAGTTGCAGCAACACCAGCACTGATCCAAGGAATGAAACCAAAAATCAGTGATCTATACTTGCTGCCATTTTCCAACCAGAAAGATTCACTGTGACAAGACAATCAGCTGAGACTACAGGACAGCCTTTAAGAAATTAGTTTAGGAATTACTGTGATATGAGCAAGCTATTAAACAGCCAGAGGCACTAATATTTGGATTCAAAATGCATGAAACTGCTACTTGATGTGAAAAATAATCACTTAATACACCAACCTAGTCACTTTTTTGTCTGGCTTTACCCCTTTCACCACAAAGCTTACAGAAAAGTCATTAGAAATTGAAAGATCTTTAGTTCTTATGTGACATCCTTCTCCATGAAATCAAGTGCTTAATTGCCAGCTCTAAGTTAAGATATATTGGGGCAGGGAGGAAAATGCTTGGATATTATTAATAGAAAATTAAAAATATGGGTTTTAATTCACATTTATGATTTGATAACTTTCACCAGAGACATCATGAATAATTTCTTCATGCACTGTTCCTAAATATACCCACTGTCCCAACTAGGCTTTTATTGCTAACCTTTTCTTGAAATCCAGGTTTAAATTAAATGACTGAAAATTAATGTGTTTAAAGATGTAGAAGATACACAGACAAAACTTCTGAATTCACCATTGAGACCCAAGAAATGGAGCCTGCCAGGACAATGGAAATGCAGTTCACTATGGGTTATGAGCAAGCCTCTCTGTGAATATTGACAGAAGGACTATACCTCTCAGAAAAAAAAAAAAAAAAAGAAAGAAAAAAAAAACTATTATATCAAATCCCAATATCTTCATTTTTCAAGGTAAAAAAGATTAAGAAGTGACATTTCAAGACCAAGTCAGAAAACCTGCTGATTAAACACTAATCTAAACTGTCCCTTCTCTGCTATCATCAAGGAGGAGGGAGAGCAATATTAAAAGAAGAGCATAATTCTGTTGATTGATTTGTGGAGTCCTTACATATTTCTCAAGGTTCTGACATTACAGTTTGCAGTGAAACACTGAAGTTTAGTTTTAGTTTGTCCCAACATGACAACAAGAGAAAATAGCAGACATACCATTTTAGTAGCAACAGGTGGATCATCTACATTCTCAAAAAATTTGTTTCACGTATGTCTCCCATTCACAGATCTGTTCAAGGAAATCTTGAAAATCATCTTTTAAACCACTGTTAGGCTGATTAAAATAGCAATCTTAATATCTCTTTTTTTGTTAAAGGTAGAATGCAGTCCACCTTTGATATAAGAGTACCTTCTGGTAGATGAATCAATGCACCTAGTTGCCTCACCTGTAGTACAGGACTGTAATTATTACAGTTGGCATTCTAGTAACATTAGACTAGGGACTAATTGTGCAAACAGTAAAATTTGGAGAATTGGATGTTAAAATGCTCTGTCTTAACATTCATGATATATACAGTTTAAAAATTTCTGAATTATTTTCTATTAAATGCATTTGTCTGTTCTATTTTTTTAGATGACATATCCAGATTTATTGTCAAGTAGGTCCCACTGCAATGTACAGCTGTCTTCTGCACTGAATTTTAGTAGTATCCTTGGCCAGAATCTAATGATATTTGGGAACTTAGAAAAATTAATTTCTGTAAAACTAAGCTGATATGAGAATACTGACAGCTCAAGATATTTGAAACAGTCCTTTGCAAAAAGATTTTTAAGTACAATTCCCTAGCAGAAAACTTTTTCATTTGATTTCATTCAGCTCATTGCATTTATGTTCTACCAAGAAGAATTTTTTCCCCCTGATCTCAGCTACAATCAAAAGCCACGGCTATATCAAGAGATGTTTGAAATATTACCCTTAAAGACAATGTTTATGATTTCTTATCCTTACTGCAAAATCTGCTGATGGAGTAATTTCCCAGGGAATAGGGACTTGGTTGCGCTTCCCCAGCAGCCTTAGAGTATTTACATACAAGTCACCTACCTTTCTGTAGAGCATGCTAAGCAAAGGGCTTTGAGAATGGCTGGAAAGGGATGTACAAGTACATACAAGCACTCCATTCACCCCTTATTACTACTGCTTTTTTTTTTTTTTTTTAGTGAGGAAATCAAGTACGCATCCAAAGATCAAGATAAAGAACATGTGCACATAAAAAGCTGACACCATTTTCTAGAGCTTTCCTGGAGACTGTACAGGTTGCATGCCTGTGTAGTTACTTTTACTATAAATAATTAATGAAAAAACTGATGAAAAAAAATTTGGACTAAGAATTGGAGTCACATTTATCTCCTTTCCAGGGAAAGTCCCTGACCATGAAGCTTCACAACTTTGCTCCTGTTGACATTTTCTCACTGGTGAGCATGAGACTACTCTATGCCGAGTGGCACCTCAGTGGAATCTGCCTGGGGTGGATGGCTCTTTCTTGGATCTGGGGCTATTTGGAGCTGAATTTTATTTTCTCTCTTCAGATTCAGAAGAAGAGTTCAAGATTCATGATGAAAAGTGGCACCCACTGACACTGCTTTTATACCTGCATGGGTATTTACCCCAGAGGTCTCCCTTTAAGCAGTCACCAAATGCACCTTTGTTTCAGTTGTGAGATACTATGAGATCAGTGTCGAAAGCAGCATGTCTGACAGGGAATCTCCGGCTTGAGGGAAAAGGTTCAATATTATTTGGACTTTTGTATTATTCACATCTGTCACTTTTATCTCAGTCTGTGAGTGATTGTCTTGTTTTTTCCCAACTGCAAAATTCAAGACTTTTGCTTTTGCCTTACTACACATTCCACTGGAGCCACAGATAAGGTGCAAGATGGGCATGCTGATTATCAGCTGTTCCCCCAGACAACAGAGGAGCTGTAAGCAGCACAGCTGTTTCTTCCAAGTAACATTTTTTGTAGCTCCCTTACATTTTAGAAAATAGGAACAACTTTGCCTGTCAATGAAGAGCTTTCTGAAAGGGTATACTGTTTTTGAAAAGAGCAAAGCCATACTGCCGCATTATACAGCACAAGAGATGAACCAAAGATACATATATACACCACAATTCACAGTGAGGTGTAAGTTCATACTATATACAGATATAGAGGGGTTTTTAGACTGTTTTGTTAAAAAGCCTTCCAGCATGAAGCAAGGCAAAAATAAGAGATACATAAAATGAAAATGTAATATGCAGTTCAGTTTAAAAAAAAAAAAAAAAGGCGTATGATCTGCCTACAAAGAAGCATCTCTGACAGAGCTGTTTGTTTAGGGCTAAGGCCAGTTTGCAATAGCTATAGCATTCCCTGATGATGATTAAAGAGAGAAGGAATTTATAGTGATAAATCTTTAATATTTAGAGGTAAGCAAGCAGCATATGAAAATCTTTCAAAATAGGAAGATTCATTTGTATCTCCGTCAGTCTGTTAACAGCTGCCAGCTGCTCACTTCTTAAGTGTATATAGGTGGTCTTAAAGACAATTGCTATATTTTAGTTCAGACAATGGATATGAATGAACATATGGAGAATATTCAGTTCTGCAGTGGCATTTGTTTTGTGCCTTTTTTGGCGAAGAAGGGCCGTGTCTTAATGGTGCCTTTAGAGGGGCTAGCATTTCCCAGGTGAGCAGTAACAGGAACCAGTTCTGTCTTCTTCCTTTCCCTACATGTAATGTCTCTTCTTAACCCATCCATTTGATTAAACAGAAGGGGAATGCAAGCTCATCAAGTATGCCTGTAATGTATTAGCGTACAGCTCTCCTGACTTCTGAGAAATTACATCTCTTTCCACTAGAGGTAGATTTGTTATGCAGGTTTGCCCAGAGTACATCAGCTTATACATTTTCCTTCATAATTTTATTCCATTTAATCAGAGTTGTAGGCTGAGTAGTATAGAAGAAGCATCAAGCAATTCTCAAAGGGGTAGAGCACAAGGTAGCAACTGTGCAGAAGCTGTTGCATTTTCTCTTGTCCTCCAAATGCTGTAGTTGCCATCCTCTCTCCCAAACTAAGTATGCCATGACCATGTCTCTGAACATTTCAGGCAGACTATAAAAATAGGTCAGAAAGGACAACTGAACTATGGGACTAATCATGACAGTTCTACATGTGCTGCCTGAGTTTGTAACTTCCAACCCCTTTCTCTGAAAAATGTCTGTAAGAACCACACAAACACATCAATCCCAGGAATTAAATTTCCTGTACCAGGAACTGCCCACTTTGAATGACCCTTGTTTTCTAATAACTTGTAACTTTCCCTCCTGTAATAAAATAACATCCTTCAACCCAGTAGCAATCTGTATTGCGTCCTTTATCCTTTGAAAGTTACATTTTTTGTGGGATGAGGGGTACGCAAGGGGAGAATTAGAACTTACTGCCCATTTTCTGCTGAGCCATACCTGTTACCTGGGATCCTGTTACTCTAGGTAGCCACTCAGGATTAAAAAGTTGCAGCATGTCACCTTTAATTGCTATGCCATAAAGTAGTTTTTAAAGCATTGAACATTAAGGGATTTAAATCTCTTTAATGTTCCTGAATGGCAATCTCTTAAGGTTCATGCTAAGGTCAGCCCTTTATAATAAATAGAATGTGGGCCAAAAAAAAGCAATAACATAAATTAACAAGTATTGTAGAAAAGGTTGGAAACATTTTAAATAAGATCTTTGTTAGTTTTGGGTTTCCAAGTCAACCACAGCAGTAAAGGAGGGAAGGAGGGGAGGAAAATTTCTGTTCCTTCACCACACTGAGGTAAAGTTATTTACTACTCTCTAAGCGAAAGGTTTTGTTTAATACTAATACGGGTAGATACAGATGTGTGAAATCAAACCTACACAAGGAAGGACCCAATCCAGTGATCAGATCTGCATAGACTGAGGTAAAGCAATATGAAAACAATGGTATTACTGTACCCAATAGAAAGTTACTCTTGAATATACAGAAGTATTTTCAGCAGAGGCATAGACGATGTTTGAAAGACAGCTAGGTATCCTATGCAACATGAGCTAGCTGGAGGAATGATGTGGTAGCTGTCTTTTCCCAAATATCTTTAAAAGCATGTAATTTCCAGAAGTGTGTGAGTATCTGAGAAATGTGGATAGAGAAAACCACACTATGGGGGTGGAATGTCATTTTAGCTAACTCCAGTATTTTCCTACCAAATTCTTTCTAAGGACTAAAGAAAATCTGAAGTGTTTACATAATTAAGTTTGCTCAATATGCAAGTATTTGAAAACATTAACAAATTCTTATGTAGACACTATATCATTAATGAATGGCTTCAAATAATGAAAAGCTGTCTCAGAAATTGCCATTCACAAGCTTAGCAATACAGCTGAAATGAGGTGCAGCTTGGACTTCAATGCATCAGGTCATACAGGAGGAAACTCCTTTTCATAGCACATTTTGACTGTGTCACAAAATCTGTCAAATAGTCTCTGCTTTGCCTTGACCAAAGATATTTTTAGTATCCCAGATAAAGATTTGTTATAAAAGCCTATGCTTATTTTATTAGAATCCTAACATGGGTTATAATTGTGTTTTGGTTTTGGTTTTTATTTTATTAAGGTTTATTAAATAGCTTTTCCTAGGTTTCAGTGTCTGATCTACGTTGATCTTCATTAGTTTGCAAATATTATTCTTCTTCCTTGTACCTGAGTGTATGTATTTGTAAAATTTGTATGATTCATAAGTACCAAGGATTTCCCATAATAAATGTTAATGCTTGGAATAGCAAATTCATTCTTGGTTATATAAAACACTTTTCCTCATTCCATCTGAAATATTCCAAATACTAAACAGCCTATTTCTGCTTATGTTATATGGCTAAAAAAGCAGGTCACTTATAGTCACTATAACTCGTCTGTATAAAATCTATATCACTTCTTTGAAAACTTAAGTTTCAAAACTACAGAAGCTTCAAAACTTCTTTTGGAAACTTCATATTCAAAAAGAAAATTCATCTTTTTTCACATTACTTACATGCAAACTATAATTGGTAAGTTGTTCTCAGTATCCTGTAGCCAAAGAAACCCCAAATTTTACATACGTTTCCTTTTCACAGACCCTCCCTCAATTCTGAAAGGCATTCTCCATAGAATAACAAAGACTGCTGCACTTAAGCAAGCCCATCTGTTAAGGCAACTTCCATGGAAAATGGCCAGAAACAAAACCGCAGGACCTTGTGAAAGAAAGCTTGAGAGAAAGAAAACACTTGAAAAGCAGTCTTGGGAAAGTGTTAGAATTTCCAGAAACAAAAAAAAAATATTGACTGCCTGATCAGATAGAATCAGTGTGGCAAGAAAGCTCATCAACTCAGTATGAAGAGGAGGTAGTACTGTCTGGACTCTAAGGCTAGGAAAAAGGAGGACTACACAGAAAAGACTGCAATTTAATGAATGCATAGAGAAAAGGAGGAGGAAATGACCAAGCCTGAGGATAAAGCATAGAAAGGAGTGAATACAGCTGAGATTCAGCCAAGCAATAAAATTATAAATGAATAGGTGACTCTGGGGAGATGAGGTTAATTATGCCATGAAACATCAAGAGAGGGGTGGCTGAAGATACAGAGCAAAGAATCATAACTGAAAATAAAAATTAGGGTTCTAATGTTTCCCTGCATAATCACTGTGAAGCTCTCTCCAAGCAACCCTAAAATCATGCTTTCTTTCTTGTTAGCCTAAGTACACATAGGCCAGCATAATGTTTCAAGCCAAAACCAATTACCAAGGTGCAATCAAGAATCTGAAGCCAAGGGCAGAAATACCAGAAGAGAAGCCAGAAACAAGTTATAAAGGCAGGAGATGCCCAGGGCTTTGAGACAAAGGCTATAGTCTTCAGCTACTGAACTATTAAACAGTAGCTACACATGCTACTGCCTTGCATGGGCTCCTGCATTCCAGCAGCTAAGGAGCATAGGCAGGCTACACCTGTGTTCACCTCAGCCCTCCAGTTACTCACAAACCTTGGCAAGGGAGATCCTAGGAGAAGAGGAAATAACCTTAAGCCAATAATAAGAAATGAAAGCCCTTTCATTTAGGTGTATTTTGCCATGGTGCGCACGAAGATTGTCAAAAAAATAAATAAATAAAAAAATAAAAAGCCTGATCTTTCTATTTCCCTTAATGTGGCTTGCAAGGCCCAGAATAAGACTAAATTGCATTCCAGTGGCTCTTGCCCCAAACCATCAGCTTGAATACGGTGTTACGGGCAGTACTTTTGAGACGGAAAGCCTTGACCATGCAGCCCATACTGTGAGTGGTTTACAGTCCTCTGCACGTTTGCATGACCATACTGTACCCTGTGCCTTCTGAGTTCATAAGATGACATCATCCAGGCCCTTCCCACTGCTGCTGAGACCTTTCATCTCCAATTCAGTCATTTGATCCACACTGAATCTTCTTCCTAAGTTTAGCAGTCCTTCAATCCAACAACAAAAAGCCCAGTCCCTCTGCAAACAGATGCAATAAGGGAATCCCACGTCCTCAAGGCAATACTTATATCCAGATGATTTTTTCTTCACTTTTACTTAGGGACAGCTTGGCCCTAAGACACCACACATTGCTGGGGGACACCACCTCTTCTGGAAGACACAAGTAAGGACTTCTTTCCTCTTCTCCTAGAAGGCTAGGCAACAAGTGAAGGCCCCTGGCTGCTGCGCTTCCTGGCCTTGTCCCATCATCAGTGTCATGAGACCCTTTCGGAGGCACAGATGTGGCCTTCTTGTTTGCACTGTGATGAGCAGAAACAAATCCCCACAGCTCTGTTAGAAATATCCTAAGGCCTTTAGGATGCTTTCCTTCAAGTTGCTCTTCCAAAAAAAGCACATCTTCAAATAGCCTCTGTAAGAGGAGAGGCTTGTCTGTTCAGTAAAATTTCTGTTTCCTAGCTAAATGCTGTAGCAGTACTCTTCAGAGCAGGCTATCTGCCATAATGATTGTCTCCAAGGTACAAATACTATCGTGTACAATAGTACAATCTGATCTTTCACTGGAAGCAAAACTATTTACTCGTTGAAGTCGTTAGGTAGGAAAGAAGCATTTCAAAAGTCCCAGAGCCATTCATTCACAACCTTTAAGTGTGCATGGCTGTAATTTGCAGTGTGTGAGCCACAAAAACACCCTAAATGGAACCTGCCCTCCAGAAAGAGACGTCAGTTTGGCTCAATAAGTCACAATGAGAATCTCAGAAAAACAGAGCATACATAGCTCAGCGCAGAACTCATTTCCTGACAAAGGTTATGTGTGAAAATGCCAGGCTCCTATGCCAGGACTGGACCTCTGCTCTATGCATGTCTCACCTGTTGATTTGATCCTGCGGTGGTTTAAGTTTCCTTCACAAAAGTTCCGTGCGTGGGGCTTGTGTAATGTTTCAGAAGTGCAGTGTGCACTAACATTGCAGAAAGGCAGCTGTTCAGTAAAGAGCCTAGGACATAACAGAGGAACAAGGAATCTTAGCAAAAATGTCCTTAAATACAGTGTGTGTGTACCTAATTAACCTTAAAAGGCTTCCACAAAAAGCAGATGGAGCTACCTCTGCAGAAAATGCTTTGAAGATACATTGAGAAGTTAGTGATCCACACAACAGTTAACTTGTATAAGCATTTGCCTGTGCTGTGCTGGACTATGCTGCACATCCAGCCCGGCCTTCAGTCTGCATTGCTCTGCACAAATCCCTTGGACATGGGATAAACTCAGCCATCTCATTGTACCAGAGGAGCCTGAAGGCAGTTTCAACTTGGTACCTGGGATTGTGCCACCTGCGTTACCTTGCCTTTAACTAAAAGTACAGCAAAAAGTTCCCATGCTGAACAGTTGAGCTGGTGAACTGAGTTGTTTTCTTGTAAGAAAATCCTGTAACAGCTCAAATGATCAAAACAGGAGAACTTCTTCTATGGACAGGGTCTGCACAGTATGTTGTGCATAGATTAGAGGCCTCTTCAGTGCTACACAACTTGGTGCTCCCAGAGTTTAAAGTTACATTAGATTATCTATATTATTCTCACCTTGAAGCATTAGCTCTAATAAATAACATTTTACGTGATACCTTACAGAGTCTGAGTACCTTTCATACTGGGATCATAATGAACCATCACGTCCCAACACATAACAGATCCACCTGGAGTACAAGACAAGGAAGTTAAATTGTTATGTTCTCCAAAATACATAAGCTACCTACATCCCAGAGACCCAGGAAAGCTCTGCCTTTGTTAACTACAAGATATTTATGAGAACAGTACTGAATGGAAGGTTTCATGTGCCTCTTTAAGACAGAAATTCTCTTGTCTAAAATCAGCCATCTAAAAACTAGGTATACTATCTTAAATCAATATTTAGATTCCCTATAGATTCAGCAAAAGGAGAGAAGAGTGATTCAGGATAGTAATCCATCCCTTTTTAAGACAGTTACCTGGGAAAGGCAAAATTAAGCTTCCTCTATAGATGCATTTAAAGTATCCATAGGAGCCAAGCCTGATTTTCAGCCAGCTTAAACTTCATACCTAACTGTTATGGCTTTAAAGTCAAGCGAGGTGATTTGTGCTCCCAGTGGTACTGACAGGGAAGTCAGAACAGTTTGGAAGCAAAGTATTTGAAATGCGCTAAAGACAAGATAAGCATAACCATCTATATTGTTATACAAAAAGAAGGGAATTCTGAGAAATACATACGTCCCTCTGGTGCTGCTGCATCCGTTCACTTTGCTATACCCTCAGCTCACACCACAAATTTTGCAAGACTTTCTTCAGGTTGTAATGAATGATCCATCTGCTGACACCAGACCAGAGAAATGTATTGCTCTGTCTGTGGCTGTTACAACCCACCGCTTGTTTATGCCCGCTAGCACTCTCCGTGTGCTTGCAGGCAGTTGTTGTGGTCTCAGGAACTAATTATGAATAGGTGACAGGTAATTGATCTGTCTTCTGAGAATGGCATTAATTTCATCAGTACAATCAGGACACTAGGGTATTTTGCAAGGAGCGAGCTGCATGGGAAATAGCTGGTATAAAGCAATTGCAGACACGGCTGAAGCAAAAGGAGCAGACAAGAATGAAGGAATAGCACTGTTGAGAATACAACAGGAATGTATTTGCATAGATTGTATTTGCTGTTCCTCCTGTGTTATGTTAGCGTGGGTCTCAAGTTTATGCTCCAGCACAATTTTTTTCAATTGAACACCAAGTCCGTGAATGTACACTCACGTCCTAAGGGTGGAATGGAGCTGCACCCCTGGGGAAGCACAGGCAGTGGGGTAACAGAGGAGAGAAGGAAGGGTCCTGGTGTGCACTTGCATTAATTTTTGGAGGCTTTACAGGCACAGAGTCACTTGGCTCTAAGAACTTGATTTCAAATTGAGACAAAAGTACCTGCAACTATACATATTTGTATATATGTATACACAAACATCTAAATGAATATATGATGGATCAGGGGACAACAGAAAAATCTATTTTTGACTAGCAGCTATTTCTGTAATGTTATAGGGATGTTTTAAATGCTTTCTTCCTCTAAGAGAAGACTGAGTTACCTATCTACCATTTTCTATTTGAGCATCTCCAAATATACTGCTGTGTACACAGAAAGATAAACATACAGATTATGTCAATCTCCTATTTAAATAAACTGTTGAATCTAAGAACTCAAGAGGAAATAATTGGAACAGAAGTCCATATTCCTCCACCTTTAAGTACTTATAGACTCCTTCTCTAGCTTACCACCTTAGATCAGCATTTCTTAGTGATGTTTGAATGACATTCACCCTTACTTCCTTTCTCCAGCTTTTCCTTCTTGCTTTCAAAAAAGTAAATGATAGAAAAGTACTATTTAGTGGTCAGTTCTTTGCTTAGATGCCTCTGTTCTGGTTATTCTACTGCAGGGCTTCTCTTTATTCCAAAATGTTAGAGGTTTTTGTCTTGTCCCAGATATTTCCCAACTATAGAGAACATCTATGAGAAAATCGTAGCTACATGTATCATGAAGAGCAAACAACAGCTTCAGAAGTACATGTAAGCATGCTGCTTTCATTGCCTGGGCACTTTCCAGCTAGGATGTTGGGTTTTGTCCAGCCTGACCTTGGGTCCACTGCATCCATAACAGGCTGGAGAAGGGCTGACCTCAGAACATCTGCTGGGAACCTAGACTGTTGCACGTTCAGCCCATCCAGGTCCCATCTACACATTACACATGAACACAAATCCGGTGGGACACTCAGCCTCTCACCCTTGAGAACAAGTTACCTTCAAGGAACGTGTATAGGGCAAGAGTGGACTTCAGAAAAGGCTCAGGAGGATTAATTGGCAATGTAGGTATAATATTAATTTCCTTGCACCTCCACTTCCATTTCTGTTTCTGCAGGCAAGAAGAGGATCTGATCTTTAGCCTCAGATATAAAGTAAAAGAAAGAGAGTGAAATTCCCTATGAGGATGAAAGCAATCAACCCAACATTTTTTTATTTTTTTAATTAAAAATCTTCTGATTGCATCACTGCATTTACCACAGGCTATTTCTCTGCAAACTAAGCAGGTAGAGCAGCCCAGCAATTAAACCCTTCTCTGTGCTCCCAGGACAGCCTTCACTGATGAACTAGAATTAGAAAGAAGGAGTTAATCCTACATAAGAAAAAGGAGAAAAATGGTGGAAATACTGGATTTTAGTTAGCAGATCTGAAGAAATGTATATATATTAGGCATGAAAAAGAATTAGAAAATAATAAAAATAAATAAAAAATAATAAAAAAGTAGTTAGACTTACGACCCTACTTGAAATACTCACATTCAAGTAAAAAAAAAAGAAAGCAATCACAGAGATTTGCAGACCAGAGAATTCCAGGACCGTGGTGACTCAAAGAGCTTGTTTTTAATTGACCACCTGCACTCATAACACATCTGAATATACTACAGGGAAGGAGGAAGAAAAACAAAAATTGTACCCAGCTCCTCCAGTACCAGATAAAGAGTACAAGAAGCATCGGATGTCCATAACTTTTGTTTCAGGAGCCACAGCAGCAGCACCATTTTGGGTGCCCAGTCCCGCAGGGCCTGGAGGCTGCCGTGCTGCCCTGGCCCTGTGGCAGCCACTGAGCTGCCTCGTCCTAGCAAGGCTGTGCTGGGGCTCAGGGTGTGCTGGCAGGGACAGCTCATCAGCACAACCCCTTGCACCCTGCTTGTGGTGCTACTGAAGAGTGGGAGAACAAGCTGTCCTCTGGGTGGCCCCCAGCCACCCCACAGCACCCTGCCAGCTCAAACACATCCATGGCATAGACTGCAGCAATACACAACTAGGACTCACAATACTGACTACAATGCCATTCACAGCAGCAGTCGTGTGTTTTTATTTACTATTTAAAGACACTTCATATCATATCCACATCTGGAAGGAAAAAACATTTCTGTATTCAAGCTCAAAAGTGGCTCAAACAAAGAGTCTATCCTTTCCTGTAGCAGTCCCAAAAGGCATACAATTCATTTTGCCGCTGTCTGCAGCATGCCATTTTGTCAGTTCAACAGACGGTTGAACTGTTTGCAGCCTTTAAAACCTACTTGGTTGCTATGGTTACCAGCTCTTCAAAATATCACTACCAGATAGAAAAAAAAAAGAAAAAAAAAAAGTACTCGAGGTCTGATGATCATACCATGATTTTGCCTGATGTCACAAGAAAATTGTTCCAGATTTAGGACCCTGAGAGAAAAAGGGTGGTATAAGTCAACAGCACAGTGCTGAAAGAATATGTCCTCTGTGCTTTGCAGCTTCATATTTTTATGTTAATCTCACTAACAAACTGATTGGAACATAAAAACACTGAAAAGTAAAGCAACTTCAGAGAAACATGCTGCTCAAAATTGCTACTTGTAGCAGATTAATTTTTACACATGTGTAATATTAGCCTCCAAATCTTCAGGTGGCATACATTTGGTTAACATTGGTGGGGACAATGTGAACTACATCATTTAAAGATTTTGCCACAAGTCACAGAATCACAGAACAGTTTGGGTTGGAAGGGACCTTAAAGATCACCCACTTCCAACCCCCCTGCCATGGGCAGGGACACCTCCCACCAGACCAGGCTGCCCAAAGCCCCATCCAGCCTGGCCTTGAACACCTCCAGGAATGGGGTATTCACAGCTTCTCTGGGCAAAAACATGTAGGAGTTGACATGTTTTTGCATCTTTATATCAATATGTATTAAACTAATTATTTGACAATATTAGACTTCAGATTACATTTACTACAGAGATTAAACTGTACTGCAGATAGCCATATAAGCAGAGACATAAGATCAGCCAAGTGCTTTCATTCTTCACCAGCTCTTGATTAAAGTTAATGTCAGGAAGCCCAAAGAAAGCAATGACTTTGTAAGATGGAAGCCAAAAGCTAGACCCTCAAAAGTAAGTATCTGCAATAATTTCTTCAAGCAACATAACTTACTCTATTTGAAACTTTGGCCATGAAAGCATTGCCTCAGCAATGTTTATATAAAGACCTGAGTGTGTTGCTGTTTTTTGTTTTAAATCAGCAGTGAATTCTGACATCAAGTTAATTAAAGATGATAGAATTTAATGCATTATTATATACAAATAAAAAAACAACTAAAGAAACTCAGTCATTATGTTCTTAGAGATAAAGTTGTGAGGTTTTTTTCACATTTTTTTTTGAATCAGAGAAACAAGAACATCCAGTAACTCTAAGGATAAGAATAGTATACACTGTTGAGTGATATTAAAAGTAGTTTATATTATTAAAATTGGTTTAAAATGTGCAATTAAGCATAAGTGCTAGTTTATTTTCTACCCAGTATTTAATATTCAGATGAAGGACTAACTACCAAATAAGCTTATTACATTTCTAATTAATAAACAATTTAATTTTAAACCACCAACATGGAAGTTTGTCTTTATAAGTTACTATGCTGAGTTACATTATCCAGTTAAAAATGCCCCAGATGTAAGGGAATCTATCCCTTTGAACACAGAAGCTAGGCAGTTACAGAAATTCCAGCAACAAAGTGTTCCCTTATGTTACATAACAAGACTTAAGAAACCAACAGACCACTTACAAAAAAAAAAAAAAAATGTACTTCACTAAATGTGAAAGATTAGAGGCTTTTTTTCTTGACATAAAACCAGCCAGCATTCCTTCACCCATCAAGTATTTTCAACATACATTGGAAATCAAAGGCTTGCAACGAAGATGAATGTGTCATTTTTCTACAGAGGAGACATTACAGAGAAGCTGTTCTTACATGGTGAATAATAGAGACTCGGAAGAGTACGATGAAATAATGCAGTTCTTCTTCCTGTACTTTCCTGCATGGGTGAATATGGGCATAAATCTGTCAATCTCATTTCTAACATGTGAAGAAAACGTGGTGGCTCAGCTGTAAAAGTTTTCCTGGACTATCAAGTTATTGGAAAGAAAAAAAAAAAAGGGGGAAAAAAAGAAGAAAAAAGGAACAATTGAGACTGATAACACTTTGTTTTACCTAGCATGATCATTGCAAGCACATATGCTGTTTTATCACCTCACAATTACTTGATCATGTGCAAATGTTTTGAATTTGCTGATCTTGTAGTGAAAAACAAATGGATAGAAGAACAGTTTGACCAACAAACCTCCTTTATGAGCCCTCACTATTTATTAGTATGCCATTTTCACATTCATTGATAACATTAAACTAGGAAGGGAGTAATTGCCACTTCAATATCAATTAATTACTGTAATTATCAAATAACAATCAGTTCCATCTTTCATCACCTTGATTCAATATCCCTATAATGTATCTCTAGTTTACAACTAGAGACTATCTCATTCTCCAGATTAGCGAAAAAAAAAAAAATTATCAATGATTTGGTTTCAAAATTATCTTCGACATCTAACATCTAGCATGCATGTCTTCCAGTACCTTTGGTCTATATTTGTCATGTCATATCACCTAAATCTATTTTCTTTAAGCTTGTTGTTTTGTGTATGTGCTTGTTGTGGTTTTTTTAAGTGTTAGAAATGTTGACTCAGCTAGAGGAAGAGCCAGCTCCAGGCAGTAGAGATGTACCAGAAGAACCAAGGAACCAAGATGTACCAGGGTAGCAAGGAACAGAACCCAGACCCTCTTCTACACCAAAAAACAGAGGTTCTTGCACAGCACTGAATTCAGCTTTTGCTGCAGGGAAGTGCCAAACAACTTAGTCAAACATTTGGTTTTTAATGCCAATAAATATTCTTCATGTAAGTGTTCTCCCTGACAACATGACATTCATTCCAATATTGTCTCCTTTCCATCTATTTCAACTCAATGGTTATTTGCTACTTGAATTGCCACACTGCTTCAACTCTCTAGTCATGGGCCATAACCTCAGTCACCGAGGACTGAATATACAGGATACAAAACTGCCAAGTGGCCCAGAGAAAATGAATTTGCTTTTAGTCACAGGCAAGTAGAGTGGATCACTGAGCATTTGGAAAGGAGCACCAAAAAGAGAAAGCAAGACTTTAATTTGGAGAACAGAAAAATCTGCTTCTCTGTTTATGTCTTCTTAGAGACTGGAGCTGAGTTCGTTTTCTGACAAAATTATCCAAAGACAATGCACGCAGATAGAGACATAAAACATCTATCCAAAATCTAGAGGAAGTTAAAGGAATTCTCTCGCCCCCCCCCAAAAAAAAACTGAAAAAACAATATATTAGAGTCAGGAGAGAAGGCCACAGGGAACAAAGTTCCTGACGAAGGGCAAGAATTCAGTAAGAAAAACTTGGTTAAATGTACTGCAGGTGCCTGATAATTTGAAAAAGATAAGCCTACTGATCTGGACCTGAGATTCAGCTGCAGTCATCAGAGCTTTAGTGAGAGAAGTTTTAGAGATATGTCAGGGATGGAGGATGGATTAGAGATGTGATGAAGTCAGAGGAGAGTTTAGAATACCAATGAGTTTAGGAATGGAGAGAAAGGAAGGCCTGGGCAGGAGTTAGAAAGGTAGGGGTATCATGGGTGGGCTTCTTAAGTGCGGAAAATGGGGAAGTACACTAAACAAATGGAGTGCAAGAAAGGCAACCAAAGATGCTGGAAGATAACATGGAAGCTGAATGAAGAAAACCAAATGAGAAATTTATATTTGTGACAGCAGGAAAGAAAGAGGAGTAACAGGAAGAGAAAGAAATCAAAGCTATGACTATCTGTAGTGTTTTTGTCTGTCTTCTCTTCATAGAAATCAGTGAAAACCTGGGTGGAGAGGCAAGCGGAGGCAGGAGAAACAATGTGGAGGCAGGAGAGCAATAGTCTTGAAGAGATGAGTCTTTGGTATCTCAATTTACACAGTGGAAATATCCACAAAAGAAGTGTACTTGACCAGTTGAATGCAGATTTAGGTTCATGTGAAGTGTCGCTGTTTCACAGAATGGCATAGAGACTGAATGTGGCAACAACAGAAAAGCCTTATGTCTGTATGGGACAACTGCAGGCACTTTAACTGATGCAAATCCTTTTCCAAATGAATTTGTCACATCTATAACCTGTCTATGTGTAGAAATGATTTTCTGAGTAAATTGGCCAGTATGTCAGTGCTTAAGGCTGGAGGATTGCATAATAAACCCTTCAGATTTATTACTGTTCTGCTCAAAGATTCTTCATGCATTTTGAGAAATATTTATGGAATATACTGAGCACTGATATATCCTCTGGACTGTGAAGTTCTGTGTTATGTTCTTTGACTTTCAAGGAGACCGTCACAATAATCTCTGAACTAATGGTAATCACATATGATTTGGGAGATGCTCCCTCCATTTATGTTTCATCCTTTAAAAAAAAAAAAAAAAAAAAGGAAGAAAGAGAGACTCCATAATTGCATACACATATTTCACTACACAGAAATGCATATTATATGTTTTCTTTCAGCTCAGGCAGGTAGAAGTTTACTAAAGGTGCCCATACTAAAGAAAATATAATTCACTCTTGCATATTTTGCTACTTATAAGCAGCAGCGTTAGACTACAGGCATTTTCTGTCCACACGCTTTCTTGAAGCTCAAACAGCCACTAAATTTCACTGGGGAAAAAAACAAACAAAAAAAAAAGTCAGAACTTTTACTATCAAACTTTCCACTAATGTCTTCCTAGGTGCAAACCAGCATACTTTGTGACCGTTCCAAAAAGGAAATGTACTTTTTCCTATCATCCCTATCAAGCACCCTCGAAATAGTTTGTTGTTTTGTTTCATTGCATCTGAAAAAGCTTATGTTATCCTTTTCAAGGGACAGTATTTAGTGCATTTACAATTCTAACTTTTAGACCTACAAATATTGACTTGATCATCAAAGGTAATGAACATTTGTACTTTCCTGTGATTCCTGAAGGATGTATAGATGCATAATGCATTTAGGCATATAATTTATGTTAAAAAATGTAATTAGCTACATTGGAGCTAATTGTGTTATCGGTGAATTTAGAAACGAAAGTGAAAAGAAAACCTTTCCTCCACTCTTCCACTTCAGACACCGGCAGTCAAATGCCAAGTTCAGTTGTCAAGTTAATGCTGAATTGCAACCATGCCAATCAGCCATGAAGCTCAGTGTGGACAGGGAAGATGAGATTTGACTGAGTCAGTCACCTTAAGCGTCTTTTGTAATCAACACAGAGAAAGAGCCACTTCAGTGTGATTCACCTCATCCCAAAGGAGAAGTCTAAAATAAGTCAGGTGAGTCATGCCCCAGAAATGCGTATTTCTCACCACAGACTTTGATGGGAGCTGTGGAGGGCTACCTTTGATTTAGTTAACTACGTTTCTGAGGTCTAAATTCAGGTGAGCTGAATCTCATCAGAAGTGTCTAATACTGCTGCCTACTCAGAATGAGTAGAAAGGTGTGAAAGTAGCACAAATTGTTTCATTAACAGTGGAAAAATGATGTTCACCAGAGAATATATATATATATATATTAATAAAAAAGAGATCCTCTAGACAAAGCAAACATTTTTATTATGTTCTCTAAAGCATTATGACTTGCTTTTGGTGGCTGGTTATCAAGCTACAGCATTTACTTCTGAGTCAGAAGTACTGCAGTAACAATCCTAGATGCAGCTCAAGCTACTATTTAGAACTTGAAAGTCTGAACAATATCATAACTTTTATTATTATTATTTTAAAGTCTTTTGTCTACATAATAGGCGTACACAATGAAAGCACTAGGAGAATAGACTGAAGCAGGGTGCTGATGGCTTATTATTGGCTACATTAAATTGTGGAGACAAACAGTGAACAAGAAGGCCAGAGTAAGCCACAAGTACTCTCTCTTAGCTGGGAATGTGCTAGAAGAATACATTGCACTACAAAAAATAAAAATAAAAAATAAAAAATAAATTATAGTAGTAAGAAAATTAGGTTAAAGCAAAGGAAGGCAGTGAATTTGAACAGTAATTGGAAAGGTCTTATTTTCACAGTTATAGGCTGATGGAAAGTATGTCACATTATTGATGTGATGGGTCTAACAGCTTGTCCCACAGTAAGAAGAAAAAAAATCTCTTATACCATTGCTTTGTATCAGTTATCCAGGGACACTGACATTATATGGTGAATCCAAAGTATTCCTAGAAAACTGGTTTATATGTCACCATTAATAAAAATTATTCCCTGCCTCCATGAAGTAAATAGCCAGCAGACATAGGTGAATTAAAAGAAAGTTTCACTTTCTATTTAAAATGTTGTAGCAAAGGTTCTAACCAGTACTTTATAGTGTTCTTTTGGGGACGAATACAGGAGAGCTCTTTACAATTATACCATTTTACTGTCAGACCAAATGATACTCATCACTTTGGACCTTTTTGACTGTGTCTATCTGATCCTACTGGTTCCTCTCTAGCAACACCCATAGCAGTTAGCCCTTGGACTGCCTTCAGTGTGTCATACCAGTAGCTCCACTGGTATAAGAAAAGTGAAGTTGTGGGGTTTATCAATGGATAACTGCCTGGAACTGAGCTGTACCTGAATTTTTCATTGGGGATGCAGTCAGCATAAGATATGTAGATCCTGATGGAAATGTGTATACACCTTTGCTCCACTGCCATGAATAACGTGGTTGGACAAGGGTGCTCATAATTTTCTGAAGGAAAATGCCCAGCTTCTGAAACGCACAGACATAATATGTGTGGTAAATGTGTCCAGTGTCTGCATGCATAAATTGCATAGTGGGATCACTGATGTCCCAAGCGCAGGCAGGAAGGTACTCTTTATTATTACAATAATCTTGGTTTCTTTCAGAGAATACTGAATGGGATTTTTAATGCCTATATGCTATTGGGCATGCCACATTTCTAGACTGAGGTATATATGAAGGGCTTCATTGGTGGTGCCAGTTCAGGACTGACCATACATAAAGAAGTTTGCATAACTCATCACACTGATTGTCACAACAAGCTTTTTGTACCAAACTGCTATGCCAGAGCTGGACAGCAAGATAGTGGAGCAGCTTCCATGTAGCTGCTTCCTGACTACAATAGGATGACTGCATGTCCCACTCCTAAAGCACCTGTACCACTTCCTAGTGTATGGTCAGGAAGGTCATCATCTGTACTCATAGATTATTAGCCTACTGCAATTCATTCACATCTGGAGGACTGCATGGTCCTATCATCAACTGGCCAGGATTTATACAAAAAAATCATCAACATGCAGTTGGTCTGGACACAAGATGGGTGTCATCCAGTGACTTCTCTGATGTTCGTGTATTTAGGTGAACCAAAACTATAAGTGACACTGCTCAGGGGAGCATTGCCATTCAGAAGAACTGAGTAACTTGCATCAATCTTGCTAATATACCTCCCCCTTTGCTTGAAACTCTCTGGACAGTTGAAAGGTGGGATGTGTCAGACTACCCTGTGAGGGCACTGGCTGCACTGAGGTACTCCCAGTTTGGAAGGTCTGGCTTCAGATCTCTCACACGTCACTGTATAGGTGACCTTTGCCATTTGCTGCTGGCTTCAGTATCAACACAAAATAATTTTATAGCTAGCGTACAGGATTTACTGGCACATTTTTAGTTACAGTTGAGAGACTTCTTTCTGCCTCAGTGAACAATGCAGTTCCCCAACAAGTAAGTATATACACTTCCTTACACATGTGCAAGAAGACAGATAGAAATGTCAACTGTGAATCAGCTATTATAACTAGAGCTATTTCTTCACTTTCTGAACAGTAAAAGTGACTACATAGCCTGTCTCTGCAGGAGTTGTGCAGAGCAATGTTACGACTTGTCACTACTCCCAGTTTTAACATTAAGTATTGAGAAATACAGCTACATAATCTCAGCATCTTTCTTTCTTCTTCATTTATAGGAGGGCTGTTATCCTCTTAATCATGAGGTGGGGTCTATTACTTTTGTAGCTTTATCATACCTGTATTACTTTACCACACCCCCAGACAGGATCTCACTGAGACACAAACACCAAAAAAGGTAATCCACTTCTCCTGGAGAAAAAGGTGAAATTCTGGCCCCACTGAAATTGATGGGAATTTGGAGGCCAAGGGTTTACTCCAAATGTCTCCACCTCTGCCACCAGAGCTGCACAGCCAAAATCCATCTGCCAAGGACCGGCAAAGTGTATCAGATTATTACTGTGTTGCTTTGGTAACAAATGTTCCTAGTGCTACAGTGATAGTTCAGAAAACCTCAGATCATTGCCAGTAAAACCACACTAATTAGTGATTCTCAAAGTATACAAACAAGGTCTTTTTCTGACATGATTTTTTTCCCCACTGAAATTAGTCTCAATCCAGGACTTAATTCAGTTGAGCATGAACACTGTCGTGACATTTAAGATGTCTGAAGTCACACAAGACACTTACCTGTGTGTGGAGCTGGCACACCTGCACCTTCTACAGCTGAAAACCATGAAGGATGTCCTTTGGATAAGATATCAATCTCACATATCAGTGCACAGCTACATTTATGCAACTTAATCATATACCTGTTAAAAAATTCTCCTCCAATGTAAGCAGGGGTTGGATTCAACCCCAGCCCGCAAATTGTTAAATTTAAGAGTTGCAATGTAGGTATAACTCATCAGCCTAACCATACGTAGCTGTTGCTATTTACGGTACCCTGGGACATCCATCTGTTCTCCTACTGCATTTACAAAATAATGCACATCCTGTGTTATCTGCCAGCTCCGTGTGGATGTGACAGATGTGTAAAATGTTGCTACATACAGAACAGTATCACACTGTATATATTTACAAGACAGTTAGGTGTCTAGGCTGCCATTATAGTCATGTAGATCTGGTCAGTGGAGCCTGGAGGAGAATTTAACCCACTCTAAACAGTTACTGGTTTGTTCTCCATTGATGGTAGCAGCTAAACTTTCATTGACTACAATGGGAGTCTAAACACCCAGATCACCTATGTGTGGACATTTAAGGTTAGATATCTTAATCTACTAGCTGACCTCCTCTCTAATTTTAGCTTTAAAAAATATGCCTTGGATGGAAATAGAGATGGACTCTCTGATCCTGACCAACAACACAAAATCTTTGAAGGAATTATATGAGAAGATATGCCTCTGCATATAAGTTAGCAGTTAGATCCTCGGACTGTATCAGCATTAATTATACTCGATAGATGGATTTCAAATTCTGATGCTTCACCATCACAGAACAAAATAGAGGAAAGTGTACCTAAAATGGAATGAATGCCTATAGCCCATTTTTCGTCATCTGAAATTCACCACTAATTTAAAGAATTGTTCAGACTCATGTAGACAAATAGGAATTTCCTAAGGGAATAGGTGATACAAGTGATATTCAAGCAGGTATATCTCTAAACAGGTGGTTTATAGTAGATCCACACTTTTAGACTGATAAAATCAGGTAACATGAGTCCACCTTTACCGATTTAAGCCCTTATGAAAGTTGAGTTTTAAAATGCAGCCTAAGTGACATTCTTAGGAGCCATTCATAGAACAGGTGTTACCATCACAGAGTGGTTACTGCAGTAACAGTCAGCAAATACGATGCTATTTTCTATATCTGTCAAAAGTAGTAATGCCCACGAAGTCTTGGCTCAGGAAGCTCAGGGAAATATTTGGCTTAAGAAACTGAAGAAACAAAATTGCAAAGTGCGGGAGATAAATCTCTGCAAATGCTGCTTATACCTGAATTGACTAAGGGAAGTTAAATAACAGGAAAGTACTATAAATCTTCCCTCACTTCAGCTGAACTAATCATCTGTACACATTAAGACTGCATTTAATAAATGGTGCCCTGGGAAAAGTAAAAAATCTATGTTTTGGTGAATGCTCTGCCAACAGCAGAGT
This sequence comes from Anser brachyrhynchus, assembly GCF_964034855.1. NCBI lineage: Eukaryota > Metazoa > Chordata > Aves > Anseriformes > Anatidae > Anser > Anser brachyrhynchus. Next base: position 131,996,687 of record NC_137694.1, read on the forward strand.
GAAGCCAAGATTACAGTGGCCTTTTAGCCCAGTTAACAAAAAAAAAAAAAATCAATAGCTTTTTATTTTTATTAAATTACTATCAGTGTGGAGAAAGACTGAAGTATGTTTTCCATTTACTCCATAGAATCATATCTTCAAGAAGGTTGCAAATAATTGGATACAGAACCCTTCTGACAGAGTGGCTGAGATATCTTTATTGTTAGAGGGGATGCTTAATACACTTCCTTCCAGTGGCCCTTCAACAAGGAGGAAAGACATCTGAGGACTCAATAATTGATTGCTGCTTCAAAGAATTAATAAAAAGCACTGCACGTAGAAAGCAGTTATAGCTATGAATGAACTGTGCTCTCAGTGGCTTTGTTCTCCTAGAAAACCTATCAGAATTTCTATTATTAAACAAAGTGCATACAGCCTCAAAGGGGAATCAGAGAGGGGAGGAGAGATGTCATGATAATGAATATAAAACACATTTTATTCCAAATTCTACTCGCTTAAATTTTGAATAACCAGACATCACTAAAAGTATCCTGAAGGAGCATAGATCAACAAGATGTACATTTCCATTTTTAACAAAGATCTCCCCTTCCACTAGTTCTTTACTGTACACTCATTTCCTTCCGTATTTTCTGGTCCTTTTCACATTTCCTCCCAAAGCAGTGCTCAGAAGGTATGACAGGGTGAAGGACTGCTGTGAAAGAATCCTAGAAGTACGCCTGCTTGGCAGGGCTGGAGGAACTCTCTTCCAAACACAGACAGACCATTTCAAAGATTTTCAACCTGTCTGGAAGCTGTGTAGCCCTATATTTTTTTTCTAAAAGTGACATTACTTCCCATGCTGTGAATTTACACCTTCTTCTGCAATTTTTCATTCACCTCTAGGGATACACAGGCCACAGGCGGAAAAATCACCGCCATTTACAGAGCTCATATTAGACTTGTTGCTGTCCTGGATATATTAGGGGTCACTGAAACAGGAAGGCTTCCCATTTATCACTTATACCATCTAAAGCCTATACAACAGTTAGTGGCAGCACTGCCCAGCCTCTTTGACTCATCTCACACTAAACACATAGGCGTACAGCGACAGAGTACGCAATGTATTGCAAGGCAGCTGGGAAGAGCCTCATAAAGTCAAGGTATACACAGCAGGGTGGGATGGGATACAGAGGGGTGACTTTGCATGCATAATTTAAAAGACCTTTAGCCTCCTCAAGGAGCTTGAATAAGGGGAGATCTGGGAGAAAAGATGTGTAAAAACAAAAAGGAGAGGAAATTATGGAAAAATAATGTCAGGACAGCTTTCCCCTGACCATAATGCTGCCCTGAATATAAAGCTCCTTTCTTTGTAATGGAGAAAGCATCCCAAAAGTTCATTTCAGGTCTCAGAAATGTATCAGTAGCAGAGGCAAAAGTCAGGTGAGACAAAATTTAGTCAGGGGTAAAATATAGTCAGTCATTTTCAATCATGCTCAGAAAACAATGGAACCATGCATTCAATAATCTTGAGATACTACGTCCAAAGTAGCCCTGTTGATTCATACTGCCATACAAGGACATCTGAAAAGATAAAGTATGAACAATTCACAAGAGCCAGAACTAGGAAGAATGCCTGTACTAAACAGACCCAAGACTTACCTAACTGTATATAATGTCTTCTATAGCAGTCGTAACAAGTGCCTGTAGGAAAGTAGGAACAGGTCAAGAACATATCATAATTTCTCCTAATCCACCAGCCTCCAACTTCATTCAGACCAGGCATTTCCTTAGTTGTGTATGATAGCTATTTATTTATTAATCATCATTTTCCTTTGGACCCATGAAAACTGTTCAAAATGGTAGTATCCCTTGACAAGGTGTTCTCCAAGATGACTATCTGTTGCCTAAAGAGACACCTCATCTGATTTATTTTGAACAATGCTCCTCCTACCTTGTTTTGAGGGCTCCTATGTTTTGCACTGAAAGTCATCTAGCAGTTTTCTGTTTTGCTTGCTGGAAAGACCTGGTTTTCTAAGGCATTCTTTAGGTGGAAGACACTCCTTAATTTTGAACAGATCTCTGGCTCTTCTCTAAATCCTTTCCAGTTCTATTATATCTTTTCGGAAGTGTAATGCTATCTATTCAGGAACATTTATAGTTACAATAATGATTCTGAAAGCTATGAAAAAAAAAAAAAACGGTTAGTGACTTAAAAGAAATTATGACATTTTGACAGGTTTTAAAACATATATTAAACTGATCAGGTGCCTCTTCATTGAAAACTGTGTTTTGCTTTGTCTGTGATATGGTACCATGATGCCAATAAGAAAATTATAATATTCATGTCTTAATTTGTGATAATTGTCCCAGAATTCCATAAAATTTTGAGGATTAAGCAATGTTATGGGAAAGAACTTACATTTTGTTTTTTTCTGTGATTATAACTTCATTGAATATCTCAAAATATTCTTAAACGACTTTTATTTTCCCACCTCCATCTTCATTCTCCCATAGGAAGTATCACACTATTCACTGTATCTAAATACCAAAGTATTGAAATATGACAAGTTGGAGGGTACACAACATAAATGAAAATCAATTTGTGGAAAACAAAGCAATCCCTAGTCACATATTTTATTTAATCTGAATAATGAAGTCTAATGCAATGAGGTATCATAATCTCCGGTATGATTTAATCTTGTAACATAAAGCTTTGCCGCATAGTCAAAAAAAAAAAAAAAAAAAAAAAGAGTAAACAACAAAGCTAGTCTTCAACTTTCTCTATAGATAAAAAATCACTTAAATCATTTCCATAGAGATATTTTAAATCATACTAACAAAAAAAAAAAAAAAAGAAACCACTGCTTATATTAAAAGATAAACTCAGGGAATGAAAGCACAATGCATCATGAAGACAGCAAAAGGAAAGCAGGCACTTTACTAACGCATGTTTTTTTGTGTAGGAATTTTTCTTTTGATTCCTTTTTGTTTTCCTGGATGCTGCTGCTTCTTTGGAAGGGACTCAGCACTACGTGTGCTTGTGAGGTGACGTAGGGCAGAGGATGGAGAACATCAAAGAAGACAGCAGACAGACAGCAAGCAGTACTCCAAGGCCACACCAGGCTTAATGGCACTGCAGGTAGTACGGTCTCTGCCCAGGACCATGAGGCTGGGGCAGCACCAGCAGGGACAGCCACCTCAGGGTCCCTCTGCCACCAGGAGCCATAAAATCAGCACCAGCCCAAGCCTGGGCCCTCCCCACATCCAGGAGACATAGTTCTTCACCCAACACCTGGCTCCGCCTTGACATGGCCTCCTCCCTGACGCTCATGAGGCCTTCATGGGGCTGCTAATGCAGGGATGGAAGGCAAGTATGATGTGGAAGTAATAAGAGGAGCTGAAACAATGAGGCTGGGCTGAGATTTCCTTTGTTAGTCTGTTTTCCAACATAATTAAATGGATAAGTGATTAAAATCCTCTGTCCATGCTTGCTCAAAACAACGCGATCCAGTTTATTACACAGCCTGATGTTTATGAAATTACTTCCTCTAAAGGAAGTAATAACTGAAGCCATGCTAACATTTGTTAAGAAAACAACTACTAGAAATGGCATGTTTTCGCCGAAAGTAATGGAAGACACCCTCTGTGAGGTATTCAGCTCCTGATTTGGTACCTAGATGACATTAAGGCACACACAATTAAAAGTGAGAATAGGAAGAAAAGAAAGAAGAAAAAAAAAAAAAGAATTCAAGGCTTGCTGGAATAACCTGCCACAACTTGTCAGCTGAACACAAAATGATAGGTACAGAGGCTGTTCTCCTTGGCACTGCTGTAGGATGAAGAAAGAAGACCCACATCCACTCTGCTTCGTTACTTTGTCAGGTTATTTGTTTCAGAATGATTGCCTTCTCCCAGACCTTAGCAAATGTCTTTCCCCATGCCTGAGAAGCCATGAAAAAATGCCAAAGGGCTACAAGAAAAAAAAAAAAAATACAGATATATACCAAAAAATGGGACATGGGAAGAAAGCAGAAGGGTTTGGGGGAGTCCCCAGCTCTTTGCTTTGCTTCATTACTGTGCTATTCCCCATCAGTGGTGGCTAAACCTGTTGGGTCTCACCTTGTTGCTTAGCAGGGCTGAAAATGAACACACAGCACACTCCTTTGTATCATTTAATGGAGGGTAATGTGAATCTGCAGTAAATCATACCTGTACCTGCACACTGCAAAATCCAGCAATAATTTGCAACCTGGAGAGGGAAATCCCAAAGGATCAGTAGGATGCATAACAGTCAGAAGTGGCACATATCTATTTGGATGCAAGAACAGAAATGTTCACAGTGAGCTGTCAATTACTGGAACAGGTTGCCCAGACAGACTGTGAAATCTCCATCCTCAGAGATTTTCACAAGTTGGATGAAGAAGGTTCCAAGCACACTGCTCTAATGTTGGAGGTGACTCTGAGCAGGGGGTGTTGGACCATGTGGATATCAGAGGTACCTTTCCTCCTGAATTATTTTCTGATTAACTTGAACATAGGAATGAGCTGGTGAAGTCCTAGGCTACATCTACACCAGTAAGCAACACAATTGCAGGGAATATTTCTGGAGAGCTTAACTAAGTCATGTCAGTTATTAGAACAGTCCTTGGCGTAGTTTTGGACTGTTCCAGCCAGCAGTCTGCCAAATCATTCACCGGAACATCTTGTGAGACAGCACATACCTGCACACAGTGTCAACGAACAGTTTGCATGTAGATATCTTTTGGAGGCAGCTGAAAGGCTTCAGTAGCTTGAACAGGAGTTTTCACATGCCAATTGGCCTGAGGGCCAGGGGAGAGTCCTGGGCACGTTTGTTTAGTAGTAATAGAGCGATTCCATTGTTGGTATTATACAGGTATTCCTAAGAGTCATTCCCAAAACTTAGAAGTGGTACTGCAGTCTTTATCTACAATACATAGATTTTTTGTAGCTTCTCACGGGATGTCACAGCCCATAGATACATTGCTTCTTTTCTTCTTTGAGCAAACACCCTGTGCCTCTTGTTTAGTGAGAGGCTCTGAAAAGCTGGCACACATAACGCTGCAGACAGATGTAGCACCATGCAAACATCACAGACCCAGTTCCTATTAAAGAAGGGCACAGGCCGTCTATAAGTCCTGCAGTACATCTGCCAGCCTTATGAGGATATCTCAGATATCCTAGAGCATCCAAAATTATGCTAGGCTCCCCTGTTTAAGCAATTGGATCCCAATCTTGCTTATAGAGAAAATTTGGTTCCAAAAGACAGAGCAGAATGGGAAGCATGTTGTGTAAAACAAATAAGGTAATCTAAAATGAAGTGCAGTAATGTGCAAGGGTAACTGTATGAAGGAAGAACTACTCAGATGGATATACCTCTCTTTGGCTCTACAGTTGTGAAGAACAAAGAATATATCTCAGTTCTTTGACGGTAAAAAAAATATTGATGTTATGATACCATAACATCCCATTAGAACAGAGCAATACCTTTATTGAGTCTTCTTATTCTAGACAGAAAAATGTTTTACTAGCCAATATACTAATCTAGTGAAGCTCTCCTGTGCTGTCCCACAAAATAAACTTTTAAACTTAAGAGGTTCCTTTAAAGACAAGAAAAGACAGTTTGCTGCCCCAAGGAGGGAAGAGCTATTCCAGTTTCCTTGAGCAGGAAGCAGTGGCCATTCTGGTTGAGAAGCAAAGATTATATTATTCTGCAGTTAGGATTTGTCAATAATTGATCTGCAGGTGAAGCAAATGATTACAAGACAGGTTTAGTTCAGGTGAAAACAAACTAATTCAGATTCTTGCCAAAACAGACAGTGTAAAAAATTCTCTCACATCTAATGACATGTTCTATTAAACTCCAAAAGAAAATGCTTTGGTTTTAATCACTTGTTAAGAAATTAAGGAAAGAAAGGACTAAATTCACAAAGCTGCTGTTGCCTCAATCTTTCTTAGCTCTGTCCCAGACCTTTCTCCAAAATGCTTCAGTTTTGATTCACCTCTTCACCAAGGATCTCTCCTTGGTTCCCCTCTGCAGGAGTGGTTTTGACTTCATTTCACTGAGCAGGCCTCAGAACACCAGACTTGATACTGACAGGAGAGGGGACTTGCTCTGAGCCTGCCTTTCTAATAATCTCCTACCTTGCATAAATAGTTAAAGGTTGACTGCAACAGACATTGACACATTCCATTTCTTCTTTGAGTTCTGCTTTTTGAATGACAGCTTGTTTGTTTTACCTATTAACCTGCACCAATGACATTTTTAGGAGAAAAGAGTAAAAAGCACCCCTTTTGAATATGAGAATATGAGTGATCTGAGTGGATCATCCAGTTCTACAGAAATTATTTTTGCATGACTGGAGAAGGGTAATCTTGGAGTTGTGTGATATTCTGCATGAAATAAAAGCATAAGTACTTACTTACCTACTACATTATGGTATTGCTAATACTGTTCTTTTGGCCCTTTTTTTATATCCGTATATTCTAATATAAAATTTTAGAACCTATGGTTTCATCAAGTAATTCAACAGCAGGTAAAGGGCCGTTGATTTTTCTATGAAGTTCTTCACCCTCCCATCCAGCTATTAACTCAAAGGAAATATTTTCCTTTTCAGTTATGCCTTAGGTAACCTGCGGATGACCTTTACAACTCACATCACTTAATTTTTTGTATTTCACACATAGCCTCAGGTTTATCCATCCACATTACAAAATCCTCAGACATTTTTGGTTTCTCAGTCCTTAAAGTCTATTACTGTTTAACACATAAATGTAATGCAAAATTTAGAATCACCGAAGTCTGTGGAAACAAGGAACTCCTTTTAACTGTATTTTTAAAAGTACAGCTTTCAGAGGAAATAAATTTAGTGAAAAGCATGACATGTGATTGCATAGCATGACTGTGGCACACTATACCACAACTCAAGAAATTCCCCAGCTTCTGCAGTGTCATCCAGTAATTTAAAATAACAGTCACTTCTGTGTTTTCTTGTTATGCAGAGACAGGCTGAAATTTTAGATACCTGTATTCCTAGAGGTATAAACCACAAATATCCATGGTAATTGTCTCTTGTTTGAGTTTCCATGGAAACAGTGTTTATGGTATTGCAGTGTTATTGGAAAAAAAAAAAGTTATAAATAATAAAGAAGCTAATGTTGTTTCTCTTGGTCTTGCTGAACAGCTTCAGGCACTGAGACAGATGAATTGGATAGAAATGGAAGACGGCAGCTGTAACACCAATGCTTATTATCAGCTGTGCTTTATTACTGGAAAGCCCGCATTACTGTTAAAGCTTCATAATGTGATGGTGCCAAATTACCTTTTATTACTATTATAACCACTAAAGATCTGGCTTCTTCAGAAATAATTGGCTATGCTATCTTCACTCTAGTAATTTGTAAAACTCTAACTTCTCTTTACAAAATGATTCAATCTTGGTTTGCATTTTGCTCATCTATTAGCTTTTATATTTCAACAAGTAATAGATTGTTGTTTGTTAAAACCTCATCTTCTGCATTCCCACAGGCTTTACAGAACACCACTTTAACAACTATTTTATTTTTGTTGATATGCAAAACTGTACATAAATATATATTACCCCAAAGCTAAGCGACTTTCCCTTGTAACATAAATAGGTCACTTTGTAGAGGCAGTGCTTTATATCAATTTCTTTCTTGTTATTTAGTAAAAACAAGTGGGCCTCATCTCTTGCGCGCTCAAATGTTGGTACATAATTGACCCAGCTGTCGGAACTTCACAGCGCTCTGTCACAGCTTCCTGTGCTCTGTAACTCTGAGAACTGATGCAACAGAAACAGCTCCTGTGAGATGTTCGGTATCACCAAGCCCTGCCGAAGTCACGGGTAATTGAAAGCACTCCGTACTTCACAGGAAGACTTCAGGACCACATTCACATGGAAGACTTAATCACTTGAAAAAGGAGATAGGCACCCATGTCATAAATAAGCTGAGCTACTTTGCAGCAAGAATCTATAACTAGAAGTTTCAGCATTGTAGGACCCAGTCCAGAAAAAACAGGTGAGAAGCAATGGGCTGTATCTCTCCTTCCCCACTGCTTTAATATCTAACTATAGCTTTATAATTCTCTTCATGTTATCAACACTTCTACTAGTAGTGTGAGATCCAGGTTGAAAGCCCTCCTGTACATCAGAACAGAGATTTTAAGCATGGTCTCACATTACTTACAAAGGTATGCTTTTAATTGCTGTTGTGAAGTGGGTCTCTCTTGACATGTGTGGTGGTGTTACACAGCTGGGCAGCTAAGCTCTCTCGCTCCCCCTCCTCAAAGGAAAAGTAGGAGAATATACGATGGAAAGGGCTCAAGGGCTGAGATAAGGACAGGGAGATCACTCAGAAATTATCGTCATGAGCAAAACAGACTCAGTGTAAGGAGATTAGAGAAATTTATTACCTAACAAGCTAGAGCAGTGAGAAACAACAACAACAAAAAGAACTAAAGACACCTTCCCCCCATCCACCTTCTTCCACCTCCTCCCCCCAAGCAGCACAGAGAAACACGGAATGGCGGCTGCGGTCAGTCCCTGACGCTTCGTCTCCACCGCTCCTTCTCGGTCCCTCCCTGCCCCTGCTCCCCGTGGGGTCCCTCCCACGGGATGCCGTCCTGCCCGAACTGAGCCTGCGGGGGCTGCCCACAGGCAGCAGCTCTTCAGGAACTGCTCCCACACGGCTCCGTACCACGGGGTCCATCCATCCCCCAGGAGCAAACTGCTCCAGCACGGGTCCCCCACGGGCGGCAGCTCCCCCCAGACCCCCTGCTCCTGCGTGGGCTCCTCTCCACGGGCTGCAGCTCCGGCCCGGGGCCTGCTCCTGCGGGGGCTCTCCATGGGCCGCAGCCTCCTCCAGGCCACATCCACCTGCTCCACGTGGGCTCCTCCACGGGCTGCAGCGTGGAGATCTGCTCCGTGTGGGACCCGTGGGCTGCAGGGGGACAGCCTGCTCCACCAGGGGCCTCTCCACAGGCCGCAGGGGAACTGCTGCTGCCTGCCTGGAGCACCTCCTGCCCTCCTGCTGCACTCACCTGGGGGGCTGCAGGGCTGCTTCTGACTCCTCTGTCCCAGCTGCTGTGCAGCAGTTTTTGCCTTTCTTAAATCTGCTTTCACAGAAGTGCAAACAACATCACTTACTGGCTCGGCTCTGGTCAGCAGTGGGTCCCTTTTGAAGCCGGCTGAAACTGGCCCTTTTCTAACATTGACCAGCTTCTGGATTCTTCTCACAGAGGCCACCCCTGCAGCCCCCCATTACCAAAATCTTGCCACATAAACCCAGTACAATCTGGGCAGGTTAACCCTCCTTCAAAACATAATTCAAGACTCTTTGGACCCAACAGACAATGACAATTTAATCTGCTTATTAGAACATTCACCCCTGCAATGAGGGTGAATGCAATTGCTGTTTAACAAAGTCTTTATGTCCACATAAACAGCCATGTTCTGTGAGTTTGAATCCCGTTCTGAACTTTGCAATTCAGTTTCATCATTTTTTTTCTATAGCAACACTCCATACAAAATGAATGTTTTGGTGTTTTGTCTCTTGTACTAGCCAGGAACAAAGCATTCAGAGAAACTTCAAAATGAGTAGTAATAGCAAAAAAAATCACAGAGGAAACCCGTGCCTAAACCTACATTGACAACTACGGTTTCATGTTAATGAGTATCTTCTCTTTTAGGAATCTTATTTTGAAAGTGGGTACCTAATTGAAAGCATTATTTTCTACCTGTCTTCTATACAGACTTTCAAAAACTTGATCTAAACAATAGTTCCAAAAAACTCTGCCAGTTAATTATGACTTGTGAAAGAAAAATATCTACTTTGATTTGGTTTGTGTTTCTTAAAAAAATGTTGAGAGAGACTTAAGTGCATAAAGATTTATTTGCAAGGTCCATAGCTGATGGTGTGCATAGACTCCAGTGGTTGAAGGTACTTTCAGGAAAAAACAGAAAGATTCTCATCCCAGTGACAATCTGATAACAACACTTCAGGGTCTGCAGGTCCAAGATGACAGACATTAGCACAAGAGCAGAGCTAGAAAAGAACTGCCACAGCAGTTTCATCTTGCCCATGCGACAGCTTCCACAGCTACAAGTGAAAGGCAGACAGCAGTATTACAGGAGAAGGGCTGCAGAGCTGCGGAGGGAAGCCCCTGAGCACTGCAAAGGTTCAGGGACTTGAGGAATGCCACAAAAGTTTAAAACGTTCAGGAAAAAAGTAAAAAAAAAAAAAAAAAAAAGGCCTAAAGTTCAAAAAGGAACACATATTTTAGAAGTCTACAGCAGTATCTGGGGGACCTTACAGGGACATTTGTTGGAAGTGAGTATACTTTATTCGCATCACTACTTGATGTGACATGTGAACTACTCACTTGCTTTTCTTATGGCTGACTGAAATTCAAAGCAAAAGTTTTCAGCTAGCACTGATGCAAGCAAGATGCATACCAAGTTACAGTGATACATTTGGATTGCAGGGGCACATAGAGGTTCCTTAGCAGAATCAGAATTACTTACCGTATGTAACCAACATGACTAAAAGATAGAAACTTGTCAAACACAGACACAAAGAAAAAGCTATATATTTAGTTCCATACATAAGTTATTGAATGATCAGCTTTAGAACAGCAAGCTACTAATAAATGCCGTCTTTCCTTCCCATATGTACAAATCAGTGTTTCTAAATTGCACTTGCAAATACTGGCATGCACATGCACAAGTTTCTGAGTTAGTTGACTTCCTGGTTTTTTTCAGAGCTGTGCTAGAGGCTTACGTTTGAAATGTTGATGCCATGAAGTTGAGAAAATTTATGAACTGCCTGGCATTAATTTTCCTAACTACAATGATCACAAGTTTTTCTAACAGCTCCTTAAAATCAATGGATTATTTCAATTCTTTTGCTTTTAGAAATACCCTAGCTAAAACAGAGTGAGAGCTTTCTGCCTTTGCAACATGGTGATTGCATTTCATTGCTCACAGCAAATTTAAAATATTATGAATGTTATTTAAAGGAGGAAATCAATAATGACTTAGACTCTTGGCCTCTTCAGTGAATTGTCAGGATTATTTTGGAGGCTTATTACATTGGCAGGAGTGCTTAGCAAATCTAGCAAAATATGCACAGAGCTTTCTCACTACAATTTGTTTTTTTCAAACAGATGCCAGTTCTGTGGTGTTATAGTTGTATTCTGATGCATTACTTTGCTAATGAGAGGTCTGCATACCCTGCAGCTTCCACAAAACAAAAAAGGAGGTACAAAATGTTGGGTTTCTTTATTATTTTAAGTCAAGGCATCCTGGTACCAAGAATGCCTACATATGGATTTAGGAGCTAACAAAGAGCAGCAGAAAAAGGAAGACTGGTTTCATTAGCAAAGTATACATACTTCTTCTGTCTAGAATTGTAGGGTTCCAGCCCCTCTTTCAGCACCCCATGAGTAAACATGGACAGATCCTTCACTATGCAACTCCTAAGATGCCCTACATCCCTTTCTGAAAGAAGTAAGTGGCAGATGATAGGCGTTTTCACATGGCATAGAAGGAGGCTTGCAGTTCTCTTGCCATCTCTATCATACTAGAATTTTTATTAGACTTACTGCCAGACCTGTGATGTAGGGCTTCTGGAAGAGACTGGGAAGCAAATAGCCTATAATGTCATCAGATTAAATGTACTAGCACATCTTTTTTGACAGATGACAGAAACCTTTTCCACGATCAGCAGTACCTATTTTTGAATGACTTATTACTTTCTAAAGGTCATAAAAGTTTAGAAGATAGAGTTAAAATTTCTGAAACATCTTAAGTTAGTTGCATTCAAGTAAAACTGACTAATACCCCTTCTAGAAGATAAAGAAAAGCTATTTTATGTCTTTGAGGTCAACATATTTTCTTTCAACAATGTGGAAAATCAGCTTAGGTTAATGGCAGTAGTAATTATGTAAATGATTTATATAACATATAATATTTGAAACCCTTAATGAATGAATCTGACTGAATGAGGGAAAGCTCAAAATTCAGCTTCTTTCTCCAGCAGTAGAGCTGACATATTCTTATCTAGGCTATTAGTGGTATCTTGGAGCCCTCTAGCTCACAACTCTTTCAAGATATTTTGTGATCTATTACAGCACTGCTAATTGTGTTTTGAAACATTGATTTTAGGAAAGAGACGGAGTGTGCTACATTAGAAAGCATTTGAGCCTTGGCAAAAATATACTGCATGTACTGGAAAGGCAGTCAAGATTGACTTGTACTTGTACCCCATGGGGAAAGCATAAACACTTGTTAATTATAGAGGAAGCTAACCACCAAGGTGGCTGGGAATACAAATTCATATTTCCAAACAAAGAAAACTAAACATTTACTTACACAACCCTGCTAGAGAAACAGCTCTGCAGATCTCTCTGCATTAAATGAGCTATCTCCCCACGGCAAACAAACCAGGATCAGCCCACTGCCACTCAGAGCAGCAGGAAGGAGAAAGGCTGATTAAGTGGCCAAGTGTAACCTGTTTTCTCGTGGCCAGCTCATTCACCACCCTTTGCACCATGGTGGGGCCACACTGCCACGTCCTGGCTTCACCAACACACACACGAGCCGTTGAGGTTTCCTGCAGGCTTTGTATTTCATACTGTTCTCTCCAGTAAGAGAATATTCAAAGTGAACTGGTGTGCAAGGAAACCTTTTCAATAATCTGCAGTCTGTATTCAAGGGAGGACTACGGTAACTAATTCAGAGCTGCTAGCTGACACCCAGAGCAAGCACCCGAGCACCCTTCATGGGAGAGCAAGGACCCAGCAGAGCTCATACCCACATCATAGCCAGCACACCACATGGATGAGGCCACTGCATTTCAGAGGACAGGGGAGTTTATCACATGAGTACAAGGCCTCCCGTTGGTCCCAGGGTTGGAGAAAGGCCAGGCCAATTAGATATGCTACTATAGACATAAGCAGGACATCCGAGGCCTGTATCGGAAACAATAGCAACATCTTGACCTCCACCCTTGCTCGCTAATTCACAGCTGCTGAAAATACCCAATATGTAGACCTGAATCCAGTTTACCTTCAGGCAGAGCAGTAAATACTAAAATCATTATGTCTACTGCTGTCCTCTGCATACACAGTTCTTTTTCCACAGAATTTTTACTTGTAACAGGAAACTCATAAGAATATGAAGCAACTTGTCTGATAGCTGCTGAAGTGCTGTTTCTAGTGACAATCTATACAGCTATGTTAGAAGCACTAAGGAAAGAAACTCTGCTGTGCCTCTTTGATCGTAACTGGAATATAAATAACTGTTAGTGCTAGTCAGATACGTTCTGCACAGTGGATGTAAATTAAGATCAGGAAAATGCTGGGCTTTGAACGTATGAGGAACAAACACTATCCTGTTACTTCTAGAACAGAAAAAGAAGGCATTGAAATCAACCTCTCTGACAAATTATCCTGTGTTGTGTTATATGATAAGTGAAAATATGGGGGGCAGGGGGAGAATTCTCAGGCTCATTGTGTGGATGTCTCAGTATAGTTGTTTGTTTCTTATTTATACCGTTCATAAAGGATTGTAGAGCATAATATTAGTGCAGCTAGACAAAGGGAAGCTTTACTGCATTAGCACATGTCTTAGCATGCTATCTGGGCTGAACAGAAGTGAGTTTGACATACTGGGTGAATGAAAACCTGTTGCACTAGCTTATATTGTGGCTGGTAGGTGGAATGGGCAAATGCATTAGCTTGAGATGACTCTGGGAAAGGTAGATCTGTGAAACTCATGTGCAAAGTCACCTGGTTTAATATATACATTCAGAATGAGCCAGGCAGGGCAGCTGAGTTTAGGTAGCCAGAAATGTATTCCCCAGATCCCAGCTTTTTTTATAAAACAAACAAACAAACAAACAAAAAATCTGTATTCCTATTGATTAAAAATGGAGGTGAGGGAGTAGGGACAGGTGAGAGAACCCAAGGAAGGAATGAGGGATATAAATAAAGGTCAAGGACTAAAGCAAATGATTTTCAAAGGCTTGCACAGATGGAGAGGATGCAAGGAAGTTTTCCTGAGGTCCAGCTGAAAAATTATGTCTCTAAAAGGAAACCTGACTGGAGTGGAAAGATTATGGGTCAAAATAAAAGGGCAGTGTTAATAATTCATTTCATTGTCCTGTACTTTGTTTTCAAAATTGCAAAACCTTATTTTCTCTTTGATGGAGTAAAGCAAACAGATTTCTTTTATCCCTAAGTGTCATCTATTAAAAAAGCCAACTCTGAATGAGATGACGAGCAAAAAGGTCCCCCATTCTTCTGAGCAGTGAGTTGAACAGAGTGAATAGGCAAATTCACAGAGGGTTTTTCATTCAGCAAGCACTGAGAAAGCCTGGAAAATTGGGGCACACATTTCACACTCCTTTACAAAGGCCTATTTGGAGCTGGGAATGCTGACAGTCATGCTGTCAAAAGAAATCCCTTTTGGCAGCTGATAGCCAGCACAGACTTGAAGAGTTCCACAACATTTATGAACCCCCTAGAATTAAACACTCTCAACACCCATCGGAACCAAAATACATTTCTCTGAGCTACAGCCAGATACAGCTGAGCAAAGTCCATCTAATTGCCAGCATCTGCAGGAAAAAATAAAAAGCCATAAATCACCATCTACTTTGCTTATACTTATCACCAGTGTCTGTAGGTATCTTTCAGTAGGCGGTATATACCAGCTACCCACTGTTACCTGTTATGTGAACATAACGGAGTGTGGTTTTAGTTCCCTTCCAAACTACAAGTGACTTCACGCACTATGAGTACAGAGACAATAATATGGTTCGTAATAACAAAATGCTATATAAATAAAGGATGTGAAATAAGCAAAGAGAAAATTAACAATGTGTCCTACTAACATTAAGGAGAAGCTTGTATTGACAGCATCACCTTTTCAGTACAGCATATCTTAAATATCCACTAAGATTTTCAGACCTTGTATTGCATTTGACATAGCGTATTGGGTTTACATGGCAAGATTTTGGTAGCAGTGAGGGGGAAGCTGCAGGGGTGGCCTCTGTGAGATGAGACCAGGGGTTGCCCCCCTGTTGGACAGAGCCAGTTCCAACTGGCTCCAAAGGGACCCATGACAGGACACAATTGAGCCCATCAGCAGTGCTGGTGGTACCACTGGGAAAACTGCTAAGAAAGGGTAAAAAGTGCCGTGCAGTAGCTGGGAGGGAGAGAAAAGAGTGAGAAAAAATGTGAGAGAAGCAGCCCTACAGCCCCCAGGTGAGTGCAGCAGGAGGGCAGGAGGTGCTCCAGGCAGGCAGCAGCAGTTCCCCTGCAGCCTGTGGAGAGGCCCCTGGTGGAGCAGGCTGTCCCCCTGCAGCCCATGGGTCCCACACGGAGCAGATCTCCACGCTGCAGCCCGTGGAGGAGCCCCCGCTGGAGCAGGTGGATGTGGCCTGGAGGAGGCTGCGGCCTGTGGAAAACCCACAGCAGAGCAGGATTTCTGGCAGGAACTGCATGCATCCTGTGGGGTACCCATGCTGGAGCAGTGTGCTTCTGAAGAACTGTGCTCTGTGGAGAGGATTCACTCTTGAAGAACTGCAGCCCATGCTAAGGACCCATATCAGAGCTGCTCATGAAGAACTGTATGTCATTGGAGCAACTCTACAGTGGAGCAAGGGAAGTGTGAGGCAGGAACTTCAGAGACAAACTGTTACGAACTGACCACAGCCACCATTCCCCATCCCCCTGAGACACTCAACAAGGGAGAGGTAGAAGAGCAGGAAGTGCAGAAATGAAGTTGATCTTTGGAAGCAGGTGAGGGGAAGGTATTTTTAATTTTGTCTTTGTTTCTCACCATTCTACTCTATTTTTTGACTAGCAGCAGACTAAATTAATCTTTGCCAAGTCAAGTCTCTTTTGCCTGAGGTGGTATTTGGTGAGCAATCTCCCTGTCCTTATCTTGGCCCCCAAGCTTTTTTATATTATTTTCTCCCTATGTCCTGTTGAGGGGGATAGTGCGAGAGCAGCTGTGTGGGTGACTGGCAGCAAGACAAGGACAAACCCACCACACATTTATAATATAAGAATACAGAAGAAAAAATAATAATAATATTGTAAAAATACTGGCTAAGCACTAACATTGCCACCTTTTCATCGTTCCTTCTTCTACATATTTTTAAATCTACTAAATTGTAATAAAGCAAATAACAAGATTATGTGGTTTAAATTTTCCACCACTGCTTTGCAGTAGGAACTGGTCACAATTTCTATTACTACCACCTAAAGTCATAATTTAAAACTTGGTACCAACAGGAAAAATGCCTAAACTCGTACTGCATCCCAACAGCAACTTGGTTCTCCAAGCTGATTTTGAGTATGGTCTGTAGACAGTCCAGTAGTCATTCATTCTTTGGGTTATCAGTCAGGGAAATGAGTTTAGGGTTAGATTAGGCATCCACCAAAAGTCATCACTATTGCACAAAAATAAATCCCAAATATGTTTTCTTGATTCTAAAAGTGGATTAATGATAAAGCCCCAGAAATTTCAGCTGTGGGGTGATTATTTCTCCGCACCATTAAAGAAATCACAAGAGTCCTATGAAAGTTAGAAGCATTGCCCAGAAGAAAGACTTTGCTTTCAAGTGAACTTCATAGGTTCAGGGAATTTGAACTGAGCATAGCATTTGATGCATTAATTAAAGCACTTGTCAAATGTAACATTTTTAGTGCATGATGATGTCTTCATTAATCATGATGATACTACACATATGATAGCCAAAATGGAAAGAAAAGCTGAAGAGACCAGATTGCAATTACTCCAGACTCCTCACAGGAGGGAAGAGCTTGAGAATTTGGGCTTTATGCTTTCCACTTTACAGGAAGCTAAGAAATACAGTGCCATGTCCTAATTTTAGAAGTTCTTTTTGAGCTCCTGCTGCTATTGTCTTTGGCAAGCATGATTCCAAAGTTACACTGTGCAACTCTGTCTACTTATTCATATTTGGTAACATTACAGCAGGCAATCAAGGTAAAATTAATTTGAGTTTTTGCACACAAGAGAGGCTGAATCTTTTCTTCCTCCAGCAGAAATATGATTAAGTTTTTCTATTTCATTTTGTCCTACAAACAGGAGATATCCATAAATTATAGCCGCATAAAGGCTTGGCCTTTTAACATTCTGATAAAACAGCCATTTGAAGAATGGTCTCCATTTCTCCAGCCCATTGAAGAGATGCTCTGCTTTTCCCAGTAGGTCCTTTGACTCTTCAAACTCACTCTCAGTTTAGTTGCTTACCTAATATGACATTGATGTTTTCATTTATCTCATTTGCGCAAAGTGAAAGGTCTTGTCAATAGGGATTTGGTACATCTTAAAGTTTCAGTGAGACTTCTTTTCCTTTTTAATGAAATCATTTCCTAATACTCAGTCTTTTTATAGTGTCACGTTGAGCTGACAAGAAATTGTTTCTTTTCAAGGTTTCAGAGATTTTTCCCAAGGTAGCTACAACTCAATCAACACAGAAAATGGTCTTGCAAAATGTTTTTGCAATTTTAAAGGGCTGTAGGTCTCAGTAGCTCCTCACTATAATGTTAAGAGGTGACTCAGAATCTGTAGCTGGAGTGTGCCAGATTTAATTATGAAAGAACTTAACGCAAGTCAACAAACTTCTGTTAAAGGTTAGCTTGTTCCAAAAAGCTTCGTAAAAAGCATTGCAGCTGAAACATATAACGTTTTCAAAAGGCTTGAGAAGGAAGTTGCCTGCTAGAGTGCGCAGGAACCATGTTACTTACTGGGAAACAGATGCAGCTGTAGAAACAGGGAGTCTTGAGGGGGTGATTAGCCTGTGTGTTCAACATTATCATGAAAGAGGCTGCTGACTGGTGCCATTTCACAGTCCCATGAGAGAGAGTAAGCACCAGCATGGAAGTTACTGATGACTCTCCTGGGAGCACTGGAGGCTTGCTGCACACGTCGTTGTTACTATGGGGGGGTGAGAGGTGGAATAGCATGGCTTTCAGGGAGAAGGGCATGCTATCTGCATCTATACCAGCCAGAGGACTGCCCCAAGGCAAAGACCAGAAGGGAGCAAAAGGCAAGGAAGAAGAGGATGCTCTGCCTGGAACACCATGTGGCTGGCTTGCATGCCCCAAACTATCTTTGCATGTCATACATTTTGAACTTAAAGACATCTTAACTAAACACTGTCAATGTAGCCAAAAGTATTTACTAAAAGATTTGATGATTTTATTTAAGATCATATCCTTGCGGAAAACATTTGTGCTTCACCATTCTCCAGAATACCTTGTAGTATTTTACTGACTAAGGCACGGAAGTGTTCTTACCTCAGTCACAAATACATCAAACTGAGGATCAGAAAGACCTCACAACTCTAAATACAGAAATCTGCGTAGGATCTTACCTATTTCATGTGGTAATGCCCTGATGCATGCCCTATCCTTCCAGCCGCCCTGGAGCCATTTCTCTCTGTATGAGTAGATGCAGCTATGCCTTTGTTCTTTGCAGGAACTTGTCCTTTGCAGTTCTAAAGCAGCCATGGAAGGGGCCCTGAAACCTAAGGAATAAAAGGCTTGTATAAGCTTATGGCCCTAACAAGATGTTTCAGCAGGCACGAGTTATTGCAGCATAAAGTTCTATTCTTTATTTACAGAGTGTGATCCTAGTGACAATTTTAGCAAATTGTTTTAGTCCAGCTCTAATTTAGAACTCCTCCTCTGCTAGGGAAAACCCTTAGGAAGAAAATTTTTCAGCTTCTTATGACATAAATGATCTTTCTCCAGGAGGCAAAGGGGGAGGAAAAGGAAAATATCTTGACAGTTTTAGTAAATACATATTTGGTAACAAATTAAATTAAACTCAAACTATGCAATTCACATGGGCAAATCATCTCAGGTCGGAAAATGAGGGGTGCAAAAAATGCAGGACATAATTAAATTATGGCTTTGAAAGCTCAGTGTTATATATCAGAGATTGATCACCCACCACATCCCAAGCAGTGGCAGAAACTACCTGGAAGGCTGGTCCCATTGACCCCATCAGATCCTAGCTCTCACCACACAAATGAAAGGAGAGCTCAGAAGCTGTTACTTAAAATGGAGACTGTCTGGAATGCCTACTTGTCCTGGTGGGTAAAGGATTCTTCGATTTCCCTAATTTCTGGGGGAATAGATGGAAATCTGGGTGATGACCCAGAACACAGTCTCCAAACCAAGGTCTGGCACCTGTGAAGCAACATAAATGATAAATGACAGTCCAAATGATAGGTAGACATAAATGATAAGCCAAAGCACTGTTTTATCTCCCCATTTTGTTTAAGACAAAAGAGAAGCTATCATCAGATCTTTATTGTGATATAAACACATGCGTCATCACTGCTCTGACAGATGGTACTGCTTGAGCATAGAGAGTAGTTAAACTGGCTGTGATTATACAAATAGTCAGACATGGCAAATAGGCTTTTGCATTCTTCCAACACACACAGACTGTTTCTTCTTTGATAAACTCATATGTTAAAATAAAATGTATGTCAATTTGCTGTCTGGATTTTCCATCTAATCAAATTTGGAAGTAATGGGATCAAGATAACTGAAATACTTTCATTCATTCATTTCAATGGCTCACAGAAACAGACGATTATTTTTGAGAGATTTTGGTTCATATTCTCAGAAAACGGCTTGGGAAGTTATTTAGCAAATTGGAAGACTCCATTCATTTTGGCCACTGAGTCAGAGAGGAGAACAAGAACAATCTGTTTTGCTATGTTCCTGCATTCTCATTAGGGGCCAGATGCTTCCCAGAAACTACACAGGTAGTTCTCATTGAAGCCAGTGGGATTGCCTGCATCCAGGGGCAGATGTTCTCCCATTTTAGAAACGGGAGACTGAGGGAGAGGGAGCCATATTTGAATATGCTAAGTCTTGTGGGGGAATAGAATTAAAGTCCAAGTAATGTTAATTCAAAGGCACAGAATTAGACAGAGTTGCTTAATTTGTTCTGTTTTTGCATGAACATTGGGAATGCTACTTAAGTACTTGTCAGCTGTCTGTCCCTAGGATAGATGGCTGCTTTCATCATTATTTAATCTAAGAAAAAAAATCACTAATCCAGTCAGAAAGGGAAAAGAAAAAAAATATCAGAAGAAAAGTCACTTCCCTTCTGTTTGGGTGTAGAGCAGGGAATGTTGCTACTTTCCACCTGTACACCTACTCAGTTCCAGCTAAGATGCCAAACTGCCTCGTTGAGCACCCCAATAGTGGCAGCTCAGTCTGTTCTCAAGCAGTGAGGTTTTCTCCATCTTCTTTTAGCACATTTAAAAAAAAAAAAAAATCTCTCGAGACTTTCATCTTTTTAATGTAGCAGAGGTACGATTTAATCATAACAATCCATGAATTCATTTGGTTTTCACAGAGGGATTATTTCCCAAGTATTTCTCTCCTGGTTGCTACAGACTTTATTGGTCCCAAGCATAAGCAGCAAGGCAGACTCCAACCACCTTGGTTTCTTGCCCTTTCTCTAAGGGCACAGAGCTTTCGGAGGTCACCTGGCTGTATGGCTGCATGCATTTTTGCCCATTATCCTTTATAGCACAAAGCATGTTTTTTGATGGAGATCAATAAATAACGCAGACATTTTCAGAACTGCATGGATAGCTACCATTTTCAAAAATGCCACCTTCCTCCTTTTTTGTTAAATGAGGAGAGCTTCTGCTTCTTCTGAGCAGAAGAGCTGGTAGACATCTTAGAAGAAGGTAATTCTCAGAAGGTACCAATGAATTTGCCTGCAGCCTCATCTGAACAAATAAAAAGCTGTGAAAATCAGTAAAATTAAGAGCCAATAACAAGCATCTGTTTAGAAACTTGAAAAGTATTTTATATATGCAACAGAAAGAACAAGAGGGAATGGCTGGAGAATGAGACCGTATTCATCATAACCAAGAGTTGCAGCAAAAGGCCCATACTTGTACACCTCGTTTGCGCTGGGATGAACCTTAAAAAGGCACCTTGGAGCCAGTTAAATAAACAAATGACCACAGATCAATAATATACCCAAAGCATTTCCACCTAGCCCACTGACATATGAGGGAAAAAAAAAAAAAGTGAGAAGAAATACATTTGTAGGCAGCAGAACCAGTAGACTTCGGATCAGTCTGCCTGGTGGCTTACTGATTTGCACCTTACACAGAAGCCACTATGTGGTTCTCTACTGTCTAATGAAAGATGAGCAATTCTCTTTCTCTGACTGGGTCTGTCCCCTCCTCCTACAGACTACAGAATTGCATGACATTTGCAGGAATTTATTATATTTGCTTTTTCCAATTTGGTCAGTCTGGTTGAAATTAAAAAATGTTCAAAATCTACCAGTGCACACACAAAATCTACTGACAGGCACAGGCTCATGTGTACATGTGTGGGTATGGCATGTAATTTTACAGGCTTTATTTTTTAGGAAATCAAGCTAAAAGTCTGTTGTCTTTAAGAATGAGTTTAACCTAATCCGAAAATAGATGGATAATTACAGTTTACCTGTAATTCTTTTGTCCTGTAAGCTGCCACTTTGTGCTTTGCCTGCAGTCAAGATGGAAGATGTAACTAGGTTTTGCTCTGAGAGAGAAAACAGAAGGACAAGAAAAGTTAAGAGGAAGAAAGTGAGCCCTGAAGAGCAGGCAGATTCAGATCATCTGGTTAACAGGAGTCGCTCTACTGTGTGCAGACAGATATGGTCTTTTGAATATTTTATATAGCAAAATTTGTTACAGGCTACAAGGAATCACATTCCAACTTTTGAAGAATCGTAGGATTTATATTATCCATTAGGTCACATCACAGCCTACGGAATGATCACTACAGAAATCAGAGGGGAAAGAAAAGAACTGAAATATTCCTCTGAAAACCACACTAGCAATACAGATGTCACAGGTGATGTTTGTTCCACACGATTCATCCAAACACTATATCTTTGTGGTAAGGATTCTCAAGATAGTGCCTCTATTATGTTTCTTTGTATATAAATTGACTTAGAAAGCATTCCTGTGTTTTCTGTAGTGCGTTTTGTTACACTGACAATAAATGTTTGAGTGTTAGTTAGTTCTGTGGTGTTTCTCCTCCTTCAGAACTTAATAACAACTACATCTGATTCTGTATAATGTTTTCTGGGAAAACATAAAGAAAGCCCCAAAAAATCCTTTTTCCATGCAACAACATAGATTTATTTATGAAGAAATACACCAGCAGCTGCAGAAAATGTTTATTATATGATGTCCAGAAACCAGCTTTTGAAGGATAAAGCCAGATAGCTGAGATCTTGGGCTGTTCAACGTGTAATGTACCTCCTGAATGTCCCTCCAAAATGTGGCAGGAGTATAAACATCAACATGACAGCAGGAAGGTACAGTATAAACAGGGATTTTAAGGGAAACAAGTGACTCACCCTGAAATCTTCGGAATTATACTAAGAGTAATCGGTCTTCTGAACCTGAATATAACAACAGTCATCTTTTAAAACCTAGAGGCCATTTGTGAATGTGAGATCTGCCACCCATCAGATACAGTTTTCAGTGGACCATGCCAAATGAAATCCAACATGTCATTTCCTAAAGGAATGTGAAATAATGCAATCTATTACAAAGTAATATAAAGCAATACACAGGAAAAATAGTAGGGAGGCTATGAGATGGTGTCCTTCACTGCCTGCTCTAGAACAAATCTCATGTACTATGCAGGATGAAAAACCAATTTCTGGTAGCTTGTCTTATTTATTAAATACATTCCCCGCTTGTCTCCAGACTTTCCTCCCAAAGGCCTGGCATCGCAGCCCTTAATCATGTGTAGAGGGTAGCAAGGTCCCTAGATGAATGTAATGTGTGCAGCTCTTCTTCAGTAGGATGACTGATCACTAACCAAGATATTTCAAGCAAAGTGTATCGACATGTTATAAACAAATGTTTGTTTGTTTGTTTGTTTGTTTCCAGGTAAGTGAGAAAAGTAAAGAGAACAGAAAACAACCTGTATTTAATGTGAATATAAACATATTCCAACACCACCACTGTTTTACATTACTGGAAAAGTAGCTGGCTTAACTGGTTATAAACTGGATCATTTCTTTTATTTGTGGCTGTAAACTGAAGGAATAGCAAGGCTGTATTTTTTCTGTTTAGAAATTAGTTCTTAGAGTCACTAGATACCTCTCTGAACAGTATAAAACCAGGTGCTTTGCCACAATGTCAAGAGTCTAAGTTTTAATGCTGCCACAGGTGCTAGCAAATTCCCTGGACTTTGTTTACACTGGCAAGAAATTAAAGGTGAGGGAGCACTGAACACATAAATATACAGAGATCCTTTACCTTAGCAGAGAGAGAGGGAGACAGAAGTAGCAGGCATGTCTGTGAAGGGCAGCTCCCTGCAGCAGGGTCAGGACCTGCCCCTGCTGTAAGATGCTGCAGCTCCACAGGTGCTGGGAGACCCAGGCTCCTATCTTAGTGCTGGTCCAGTCTGCCTCCTTGAAACAATCCATCTTCTGAGCCAAAAAATAAAAAAAAATAAAAAAAAATAATAAATAAACCATATGTTGAGGAGGGTTTTATCAGTTTAAAAGACCCAGAGATTAAACAAATGCTGCTTAATTAAAATGTTGTCACAATTTTGGTAAGAAATGCTGCTAAAATAGTGTTTAAAGCTGTCCCAGACTGAGAAGCAACTAGCATAGTTGTACTAAAAGAAAGGCTTACTTCCAATAATTCTCTTTTCTGATTAATATTACAGCTGAATGCCACTTGTGCTGGAATTAAAAGTGCACTCACTCTTCCTCATCATCTCACGTAAGCGCTTTAAAATTTACAAGGACGTGATTAAGATCAGCATTTCAGATCTGTGAGTATTTGAACACGTCAAACTTGACAAACAGCATTCTGGAGTACAAAAACATAACAAAAAGTCAAGGAAAACCAAAAAGCTTTTCTTAAAACTGGCAAGTTTCACTCATTTATTTTGCTTATACCTGAAATTAACTCATGGCTCACATTGTTTCCAAAGCTATTCCAACTTTTTGGCATTTATGTCAGCAAGGTAGTGGGTGCACGCCCAGAGGGAAAAGAGAAAGCACAATTTCATCAGTGCTCACTAACGGAAGGGATCACACTTTACAAGCACACTGTGAAGATGAAAGGTCATTCAAACTTTTGACTTTGAGGTCTCTAATAAGAGCTGGTTAGTATGTGAGTCAGATCAGCATTCAGTGCAACTACCTCTTATCCTGCTATCATCAATTTACACCCAGCCTTTGAAAGCTGAAGGAAGGAAGACAAATGTTTTGATGCAATCTTCTCTAGCAAGGGCTTTGGGGAAAAGGCTTTAAGCTGTATGGAAAAAAAGAAAAGAAAAAAAGAAGAAAAAAAAAGCAGAGCATAGCTGAAAATTCAGAAGGAGCTCAAATTCTTCTAAAGAAGATATTTAATAATACTTGTGAATGTGTACTGGGAAGGACTGAGAAAAATCTCTAGCAGTGAGAATGAGAAGGGACATAACAAGGAAGGTGGTATGGTCTGGGAAATCAGCAGGAGGGCAGGAGGGCAATAGGGGTCATTTATCTCTGGTGTTCCTGAGCCGCCTTCCAGTCCTTCTGTGTGTGGGCTCCTCCAAATTCCTCCGATAATTTTTCAACATAATCTGCACATTCAAATACCCTCATCCCAGCTGATGTCATACCTCAAATCATGCCAGACACATCCTCAGTTTCATGCTGAAAAGCAACCATTTTAGCAGACTGCAACACAGACTTCAGACCCACCTCCCCAGACACAAAAGATTAATTATATCTCAGAGGCACTCCATGTGTCCCAAAGGAAACCCGGGATAGGCACATTTACAGACAGTTTGTTCCACCAGGGACAAACTCTAAGCCACAAGAATGTAAGACAATTCATGCCACATGGTGTTGGGATCAGGGATTATTCCCTGTCTGCTTTATTTATCAGAATAATAGAGGCGCTGAGCTCCTTTCCCTGTCCCCAGGGCACATTGCCATCTGGAGAGGTCCTGCACTTCATGTGTTAGACCCAGAGCAGGTATGGAAACTTTCCCCAGATACAAAGTTTGAAACAGCAGCAGTGTAAACATCCAGCCAAATTGCCAGGACTAACTCAAAGGGATTACCTTGGAAAAGAGAAGACAGGTAGCCTCCATAACCTTCTGGGCTGAAGTCACAGATGAGCTTGAGGTAATCCCACCCCCTCCAGAGAAATATTAGGAACACTCCTGGTTCCTCAACCTACCTCCAGCAAGTTTCATTCTTTGTTAGAGATGCCCCTCTGCCTCTGCCTGCACTGTCGTTTTCCCACCCACACCCAGCATCAGACACCTCTGCTCTACATGTGCAAGTACATCTGCATAACCGAATTTCTTCCCAATGTCAGAGAGGCCAGCAGAGATGTGCAGTGGTCAGAAAATGGCACCTACCTTAAGACCTGCCATTCACCTACATTCCCAGAGAAGAACTACACGTTATAGCTATCCTGTTATCTCATGGGCCTACCAAGCATTAGCACAGGAAAACAGGTCTAGGCCCCCATGTACATAATGCTATATGGCCTACATCTAAATCTACACCTCTGAACATGCATAAAAATGTTCATAGACAGAACCCACTGGGATTACCAAAAGCCTCAAGTGAGACTGCTTCTTGTGTAGTTTCAACTATTAGAAACATAAAATCTGTATTAATCATTATGACCTAATATTGTTGACCTTCATCCTGCTTAAATAAACACAAGACGCAGAATTCAAAGCACAAATCAAGACCTAACTTGGCCAAGTATAGGGTCAGTTAATGAAGATGTTGTTATAATCAATACCTCAAACTGCATGAACTCCCAAGTTGTTGGTCTGAAAAACACTGTATATACTTTTTTTTTTTTTATAGCAGAACTGCTGGCTGTCAATAAAACACAGAAGATTGGTTTGTAAAGCTTGTTCTCTTCTAGATGACCATGGAGAATCAAAAGGGATGGATATGCTCACTTGTCTATTGACTGCATGACTTATAAAGTGTATTTCTCCATGTAAAAATTCTGAAGAGGCACAAGAGGCAACTGCTGAAAGAAAAACTGAGAGTATTCACTTATTGTTGGCAGCATGCATCAAAAAAACAAGATTTTGAAGAGTTTAGAAAAGTGCTACCTTCTGCAACTGATGGCATGAACTGTGAAATTATTGTTCCTTTACTCATCTATTCAATCTCATGTACAGTCTAGGAACATGAGAGAGACTTATGTCTGACACTGACATGCCATTCAAGTTGCAAAAAATAATGGAACTCGTGTCAGCACCTACCTATCTCCACTTGTGAATTTCAATGACTGGCATTTCTAAACAGTTCTTGATCAAACTTCGCATTTTCCCATGCAAAGTTAGAAGAGACTCAAAAGTATGTACCATGACTGACACAGTCCCAACAAATGCCAGAAGAGATCACTCTGGTCATTTATTCATGGTGTTAGATCCCATTTGCAGCTAAGCCAGCAAGAACTTTCCTGACTATGAAGGCATGTGAAACACATTCAGAATGTTAACTCTATGCTTGTCTGAGTGCTTATTTTGCTAAATCTGTTTATCAAAAATGCAATTAACTTCTGTCCAGATGGTGTCAGCATCATGTTTAGAAAAAAAAAAAAGTCAAGATACCTTTAAAGACAACACAAAAATGACATAACGTATATCTGGTAAAATAAAAAAACAAATCACCTAGAAGACTTGGCTTAGATGATCCACTTGAGAATTTTGGGTAACACATGTTCCATCTTCATAAGTCAAATAAAAATTATGGTCAATTTATGCAGTTAATTAAAAGTTGGAGATTACCGTTATTTATAAAGCACAAATTCTGAATGTACAGTAGCAAAACCAGCCTATGAGCTGCTAAATGCTGCCCAGAGAAACTGTCTTAGTTTGTGACCTCATTTTTTCGGGAAATTCATCATGTGTTGTAATAGTCAAAAAGATCAGTAATACTAACTCTTCACTGAGCTAGGTTTCAGAGTAGGCATTTTGGATGCTTTAACATCCTAGTTTACAATTTGGTCATGAGCAACTAACCTCTCAGAGAATAACAGCCAGAACTTGTCAAGAAATTTCTGGATTGCCATAAAATGGAGATTCCAGAACTAGCTGAACCTGAAAAAATGACATCCCATTTTAAAGCACAAACCTTATCCCAGGAAAAAGACTGATTCAAAGTGTGGTTGCCTAAATGAGAACCTGACTTCTGCCAAAAACCAACTTCAACCCTCTAGATTTAAAATGTAGAAATTAAAACGTATAGAACTCTTTTTTTTTTTTTTTTTTTGAAAGCCACCATTTGATGGAGTACTTTTTCCTTACAGTGACAATAAAAAAGAAACCACAGTACTTCAACAGAACTTTGAAAGCCGAAAGTGATGTAAGTGACTTTAGGGCTTTTGCAGATTTTCAGCTGGCAACAGTAATGAAAGTTACATTTATGTCTATTGTTGTTTATGTAAAGGCAAAATGACTTTTTAATATAATGAATGCTAATGCTGGCAGATAAGAGAGAAATCAAGTTCATAAAGGTGCCAGAAATGTAGTGTAAATGTTAGAAGCTCCCAGAATAGTTGAATGGCATGGCTTGACATGGGCATGTTACCTGGCCACTGGAACCAGTTAGCCTCAAGCACCACACAGCCATAAGAGAATTAACAAGTTTATAAACACTTTGATCATGACCTAAGTTGAAATAACTTACTTATGGTTTTATTAATCTCTACTCCTGTTGTTCTGTTCTATGTAAATATGAAAAACAAATAATATTCAAGTGCTTTTGTCAACATTCTTCTAGTAATTTAGCAGTTGGCTGGTATCACTCTTTGAATAAAGAGAATTAGCTTATTATTTAGAAATCATTTATAAACCTCATTTCCAGTCAATCCACACCACTTCATGGAAAGATAACTGGGAGGCAAAAGGGCCCTAAAACCACCCTTCCTGTGGGTGAACAGTGACCAGTGCAGCCTGTTGGGGTAAGGCCAAGGACCTCTGCAGGTCTGAAATGCCTTGTGTAGTTCTTGAGGACCTGATGCCTATGCACGCTGCGCTTCTCATTGTTCGGAAGGTAAGAAGTGAACCCAACACAAGATCTGTGCTTTATTTTTATGCTGTTCCATGCCTATCTGTTTTGTTCCCAGCTTTGGCCTCCACAGTGTTCATTTTACATGTTGTACTCTGCACTTTTCTTAAAACTAAATAAGTACAACAGTAGGTTGATTTCTTTCTCTGGTGCCTCCTTTAGTGACTTCTGATGACTCTCTAGTTCTCTGTCCACACAGGCAGCATTACTCAGGCAGTCACCTTGGGTTTGTGGCATTGTACCATTTGTGGCATTTCAGAAATGGCTGCAGGAGGCTAACCATTCCACCTGTCTTGCCTGACATGCAGGATTCGTCAGGGGTCACTTGGGCCTACAGACATCAGGGGCATACGACAGGAAAAACTATTTAGGACTAAAGGTGAATTATCCTCCAGAGCTAGGGACATCAAAAAGGTGAGAAAAGGAAATGAAGTTCCTTACCAAACCAATTTGGATGTCGTTAGTAAACTACCCTATGCTTGCCATAACAGCACTCAACCTGGTTAGTCGGAGTTTCGCCAGGGTGTCCAGGCTCAGGGCTGACCACCTGCCGCCAGACAGGGTCTCCAGCAGCTCCTTCTGGGCAGCCAAGGCAATCCCCACAGCTCATGCAGCCTCCCACCACCTTGCTCTCCTCTCTGCCTGGCATCAGATTTGTCACTGGTGCAGCTCTGCGGCTCTGCCCTTCTGACAAATCAGCCTACCTGCCTTTCCCTACCAGTATATAGGATCTAGTTTCCTATGTAAGCTTGTGCACTCACCACACTGTTTTGTAGGAAGAATAGGAGGACAGTGCTACAGATGAGCTATTTTGTAATGTTGAAAGGTTTTGCATTTTTCCACCTTCAGTTCCAGTGTGTGACCTTCATATACAGGGCACCAAGCAGCTATTAAACATTGAGAAAGGAATGTTCAAAGTCCTCTTATGCATGAAATGCATAAGAATGCAAATGAAATGACTACATTGCACTTAATTCAAGATGATTTGTATTTGTCTACATGTTTAAGACCACTATGAAGTCCTAAGAGGAGTTGCTATTTAAATCACAGCAAAATAACAATATATGGCCACAGAGTGAACTGTATTGTAGTATTCAGTTTCTGAAGTAGCAATAAAGACATTTTATTGTGTTAATAAATAGGTCCTGAACTCTTAAAATACTTTCATAAGGGGCTATTTTTTTTAAGCCTTGAAGTCCCAGAAGGAACTTAATGTGAACATTAAATGTGAAATGAAATACTCTCTGAGACTAAGGCTACTTTCTTGAGTTAGCTCATTGTCGGGCTGGTGGCAAACAGTAAACAGGAGAATGTCACGATGAAGTTAAAAATTTCAAAATACCTACACTCTTCTTTCCTAAAGATAAATATAGCATCTTTTGCACTTCACAAGAAATTAAGAAGTCTTCCTGGATGTGTTTGCCAGTATTAGAACAGCAATTGCAGAAGAGATTTTTCTCTGTTTTCAGTTATTGTATCATTCATATGTTTTATTGTATTACTAAGTAGATCACTAGCATTCTCTTTCAGGCCATTTGAAGCTAATTGTTCATTTTCTTTTGCAACTAATCATAGTTGTTCTTTTATCCAATTTCCTTGTGAGTTCTTCAGTCATGCAAGGAGTGAGACAGCTTCCTTGCTAGTACTTTGGATAGGAAACAGCCCTTGGTTACCAAACACCTGCAGCAATTACACCAGGAGTTAACCCGTATTGTTGCACCAGCATGATAACCATAGCATCCATTGCTATATAACTATCTGTTTTACTGTAGAAACCACAGCCTATGTGTTGTGTATGCTAGGCTTTGTTTTGTGCAGGGTTGTTTGTTTGCTTATTTGTTTGTTGGTGGTTTGCTTTGTTGTGTTGTGTTTTGTGTTTGTTTGTTTTGGGGGGGTGGGGAGGAGTTGCATTTATTTAGGCAGAAACTCAAGATATCTGACAAATGATATCAACCATCTGGCTTTAAGATGCACTGATTTCCCAGAAGACTGCTATGAAAGTAATCTAACTGGATCTCACATTTCAACAAATGAAGAACAGAACACCTGCCCAGCCTATTTTGTATCTGACATTGCAGTCATGGATGTAAGAAGTTCATAGAGCTTACAGTAATAACAGTAATAATAAGAGGCTTCAATAGGCTACTGTTTGTCACTATTGGTGTAAAAACTGTGAAATGAGAAAGTTCTCTTGTGTCCATTGAGACAATGACCACATCACCTGTCCAATCCCGGCTGTAGCATCTTTACAAAAGAGTGTGAAGGATTTGTATTCAAACCACTGACTGAACAGGCTTCTAAAGAAGTTATGGGACAAACTATTGTTTTTATTAGAAGTTTGCTTGGGATTTTTGCAGCTGAACTGAATAGAAAAGACTTAACAAAATGTGTAAAATCACTAGGGACCTATAAAGCCACATATAAGGCCTAAAGCGGATAGCCAGACAAAAGGTGCTACTTTACACATGTAAAAATAAATGATGGAAAAATTACTAACATATATCAGCAAAAAGAGATTGGATTTCTCCTGCACATCAGTCATTTGAGGCATGATTGATTGTTTGCATGAAGAAGATGACTTGAGTCATTACAGACTGCTTGTAACATGAATTTCACTAATGCATATTATTTCACTGAACTCATTGAGGAAAACAGACTTTAGGTAAAAGAAACCAGAAAAGTCAGAAAGTTCCCAGTAGTGAGTGAGCTGATCTCCTTAAACAGTCTATAAGCATAGCCCAAAAGCTCCTTATTTACAAAGTCCTTGCTGCTGAGACAAGCCCATTACTGACACTGCTATGACAGTACAGCCAGAACACGATATATCTGAGAAAGGGTCAGTAAGCATGGGCTCCAATTAAGCCCCGCTGGCCATGTTCCTACTGCCAAGCAAAAAAAGTTGAGGAGCAATCCCTGACGACAATACCAAGTGGCAGTGGCTAGCTCACAGCCACGCTGCCAACACCTACAGAATTTCAGTCTCAGTCAGTTGGAGTGCTCCAAAACAGAGCAAAGTAACAGTCAGATAGAGATCCAGTGCTCGGGGTCACCCTTTCAACTACTTCTATTTAACTGCATAGACATGGTCATTGTAATATTCCAAAGTCCCATATCTGACTGATCTATATGTGCTATTTGCTTTACAGACCTTCAAGATGGCCTTTAGACAACCAGTTCACAGTCTGTGATGTACATCACACAACATTATCAGAAAGGTTTTATCAGCTTATCCCTCTTCAAAGAGAGGTTTTGTGATGTTCACTCGTTGCTCAAGTCTGATCTGAAAGTTGTTTTTTTTTTTCTTCTGAACTCTGATGTTTCCATTCAACTTAGTGTTACATGGTACGTGCGAGGTGATGACATAAATTAATAACACTGTTCTTGGCCATAGTCTGATTCCCAGCACGCCATCTCCCCAGATCCTATTATGTAGATAAAGGCATATTATTATTTATAGTTAAGCAGATTCATCTACTTCTACAATTTGAATTAAGAGCGGTCTAAATAATTAGACCATTACCGTTTCCCAAACAATCTAATCTGTTTCAAGTGTAAACACAAGAGAGTGAAAGTAGGTCAGTCTTGGTTTCATTGATTTTTAATGACAAAACATGAAATATCCTGTAACCTACTTTGTCCTTTCTTTTCAGATCAATATGAAATCAGTAATAGCTTTACTTTTAGCAAACAGGGATTATGTTCATTAAAATATTTTGCTGCTCCAGCCTTGATCTTACTGAATACATTAAGAAGTAGGTCACTTGACAGGTCTTTTCTTTTTCTTTTTAATTGAAATCAATGAAGCTGACCCTGGCAGGTAAAACTAATTAGATCATTAAAGAAGTAGCAGTAGTTTTGATGATGAGATATCTTCTATTCAACAAGGCGTTCTTTCTAAAGAAAAGGAGTTTGAATCCAGTGTATAAGAGAAGTTGTTCCTGACCAAAGTTGTTTTATGAACTCTCAGGAAAATATCACAGTACTTGAAATTCAACCTTTCATTGTCATCAGCATTGCCAGAAAGCTGAATATCGACTCTAGTACTTCTTGTCCACTAACGTAAGCAGAGGCAAATCCACAAGGAGTATTTAGGAGTTAGTCTTCTCGTGACTGAAGTTAAAAGCCTCACATGTACAGATCAGGCAGCTTGTCAGCTGTGGAGTTCTTCAAAAAGCCTTCAAGGTCATACGAAAGAAATGTGACTTCAGTATGAGCTTTAGGTTGACTGAATCAACAGGTGATGCATGAAACTGATCATCACAGTGGTAGTGGCTGGTTTTATACTTCAGCAAAAATAATCCAACAAATACGGACCCATCAGGAAAATTTGTATCAGATACCTAAATGATCATTTAGATATGAGGAAGATAACCATGTGTATAAAAATCATAACTTTTTTTACAGTGAAGGGATGTTCCCTGTTTCTTAAAGGAGCCTGTAATTACACATTTATGAAAAATTAGCTCATGTTGTAAAAGAGCTGCTATTACTGGAATTAAATGCGTCATGTTAAGTAAACAGCTACAATAACATTGGCATAAAACCCAAACACATTTCAAAGATAAATAATTATAAAAAATAAAGTGAGGATAGCTTGTGACTAGTTTTAGAAATATGTTCCTGCTAGCAGTTACAAAACATATAGCCACAACTTAGAAAAATCAAAAGAAAACACACACAGAAAAAAAAAAAAAAGAAGAAGAAGGAATGGGTTCAAAGTGAATACACTATTAAAAATGAGACAGAAGAAAAACTGAAAAATCAGATACGCTTTTGTAGTAAAGTATGCATTATGAAAAGGCTGCCAAATATAAGGTACATATTTATTCTGTCTTGAGTAATCGAAAAGCAGCATCTACCTCAAGGAGATATTTTGCTAGAGTCACATAATCAGCGTGGGATTTAAAAGCAGAATTCATGTGTCTGAATGCAGGTACCTAATGCCATAAAACCAATAGCTGGGTGACATCAAATAGGAACTCTTAGGAAGAGTCTTTCATCTTTCTGGAATAGCCCCTGGGTGCCAGGTGGGGTCCCCTGCAGTACTGCAAATTGCACATGACACCTGGCACCTATGTGTGGGCACCCAATCCTGTTCTGAAAGGCAACACTGAGCACTTTGAATAGGATTTGGCTTGCAATGTATAATTTCTAAATATGAGCTGTGTGTCTAAGCTCACATTACAGTCCATGGAGACCTAATCAAGACAACTGGAGCCTGAAAAGTAGTTCAGCTCACCATAAAACAGACACCTATATCTGGATAGCTGAATATCTCCCAAGCTCCCCAGGCTGCAATGCCTGTATAGGCAAATGGATGGGGGCTGGGGGGCAGGGAAGGACACTGCTTAAAAGAGTTTGAAACTCTCTATCACATTGCTTTTTATTACTAGGTATTATAATTACATTTGTTTGTGAAAGGAAGATGTGGGAAACTGTATTTTTTGGAAACCTTAACCTAGCCCAGCCAGAAACATGTGCAATACCCAGAGGCTCATTAGCTCTCATCTGAACAACCCATCACGCTACAAAAGGACATAAACGTCCAGCTGAATCACACCCCAATGCTTTCTCTGGAGAACTGTGATTGATGCTAGTGTGGAGCCAAGACAGCTAACTCAAAGCCCATGAAAGTACATCTGTGTTAGTACTCCAAAGGAGGAGGGAGAGAAATAAATCTCTAAATACCCTACTTAAATACCAGGCAAAGTTATGGTCTCCATAAATATTTAATAAAAGTCATCAATTAGAAATGCCTCTTCATTCCTACCCACATCTGAATCTGTAAGGTTTTATTTTGGAAAATTAAACCTACCTACTCCAGGAAGGTGGATTGCTCCCTGGCGACCAGTGAATGAACTTGGCAGGCAGTGGTCACTGGGGCATGTCGGTGCTGGGAATGCTCTCTGATGTGTGAATCCTCTTGCTCTTACAGGAAAAAGTAGTCTAAAATGTCAAAAGGCTTATTAAATAGTAACTTTAAGTCTTTGCTGGAGAACAAGCATGAAATTCCCACTGAAGTAAGAGTTGTGTATTTAGTCTATCCAGGGGCTGAATTTGGCCCAAGGCTCTTCAGAAGTTTTAACCAATGGTTATAAAAGATTTTATGCTACAGAGTATAAAAAACAACTCCTTAGACTTCTTCAAACTAGAGGCAGTTGCTATGCATTTAACTTGAAGTTTGGTCCTCAGAAATACAATCATTTTCTTCCATTCAGCATTTCCTCTATGACTGCAATTTTCAAACTCTGTTTCACTTGGCTACCATTTTCGGTGTTATGCTGGACATGCGGGTGTTTCAGGACCTCTCCTAGCCCCCAAAGTACAGGTTTAGGCAATTCTAGGATTTCAGTTCTGAATATGTGCAGCTAATGTGGCGTTCTTTATTCAGAAACGTCCACTAGTTTCAAAATGATTCAGAGTACATCAAGCCGTTACACTTCAGAGTCACACTTTTAAATACAAATAAGTATTTAGACTACACTGTTACCTAATATTTGTATTAACAATTAGTATTTATTTATGGAAGCCATGGAAGTCAAACCAAGGTAAAAAGCCTTCTTTCCAACTCAAGACATTCCTCTTCTATTTCTTCAAAATATTTTGTTTTGTTTTGTTTTGCTATTTAAGAAATACTGGAAATCTAATTTCTCAGTCTGTGCCAAAAATGAAATTATCACACTGCCTATTCCAGTTTATGAGGTGCAACAAGCTTGTTTCTTGTTTATGCTAGCTATATGCAGTGTGAGAAGTTTATGAAGACTTTGAAAACTCTAGAAATGATAATGAGAGCTCTGTGACTGCCTTTGTGCTGGAAAATCATTACCTGCTCCCTTCCCCAGGAACACTTGTGTAACAACCTGTAATGAACCATTCTCTACTTCTTTCTTTAAGCATGCAGTTGCTTTAAGGTCTCTCTGATGTGCAACATTATTAAAGACATTGTCTGAAAGCATGACTACCAACAGTTCTGATGCGTCCAAAGAAAAAATATAGGTCCGAAGACCTTTTTCACAGCTAGATAAAAGAACTGCTTCCTCCTCTAATAGGAGGCCTATATATCCCTTATCTAACCAGGAAACAGCAAAAACTAGTGACTCTGCTTCTGAGTCACTCCTTTTTACATGAGCAGCTAATTTGATTTTGACATACAGATGGTAAAAGAAAAAAGAAAAAAAAAAGTCTGTACTCAATGGTACAAAAAAAAAAAGAAACCATCTTTGTTCATATTTTACTCTTCTGCAATATTGATCTTACAGGTGTTGGGCATGAAGATTCTAATATGAATTACTGAACATACATTTTTTGATCCTTCATTCAACATGTGTTGTGCTGCAGAGCTACAGAATCCTTTCATTCATCAGCTGAGTTAGATATATCATCTCTTAGATGCACTCATTCATTTTTCATCTTTAGCTGTAACTTATGCTATTACTGTCTGCAAAAGGTACAGCATGGTAGAACTGGGTAGCCTGTCCATAACGTGAACATACATTATATAAAACAAAACTTTTTATTTATAAAATTAATAAACTATTCTATTGAATAAAATAAATAAACTGTTCCATGCGTTCTGAACGCAGCCCATCACGCCAAAAATCTGATTCCAATCTAGGACTGTTTTTAGGTGGTGCAGACAAGCACCCATCTCAAAAGAAACCCAGCCACTGATTTCTTTACAAATGTTGGTCCAGGCAAAACAAGAGATGGAAAGAGATAATGATGACATTGTACATAATGTTGCTTACATTGAACAAGGCATTTCAGCCTTTGCTGGAGAAGGTCCCATGGCGGAGCAGATCTCCACGCTGCAGCCCGTGGAGGAGCCCCCGGTGGAGCAGGTGGATGTGGCCTGGAGGAGGCTGCGGCCCATGGAGAGCCCCCGCAGGAGCAGGCCCCGGGCCGGAGCTGCAGCCCGTGGAGAGGAGCCCACGCAGGAGCAGGGGGTCTGGGGGGAGCTGCCGCCCACCCGTGGGGGACCCGTGCTGGAGCAGTTTGCTCCTGTCAGATGGACCCCGTGGTACGGAGCCGTGTGGGAGCAGTGCTTGAAGAGCTGCTGCCTGTGGGCAGCCCCCGCAGGCTCAGTTCGGGCAGGACGGCATCCCGTGGGAGGGACCCCACGGGGAGCAGGGGCAGAGTGACCGTGAAGGAGCGGTGGAGACGAAGTGTTAGGGACTGACCGCAGCCCCCATTCCCCATTCTCCTGTGCCACTCAGGGGAAGGATGTAGAAGAATCAAAACTGGCACTGAACCTAGGAAGAAGGGACTAGGGGGAAGGTGGGCTTAGTTTGCTTTTAGTTCTCACTGCCTTACTCTGTTATCAGTAGGCCATACATTACATTAATCTCTCTTATGCTGAGTCTCTTTTGCCTGTTACGATAATTGTTGGGTGATCTCCCTGTCCTTGTCTCAGTCCATGAGCTTTTGCTCAGTATTTCTTTCGCCTGCTGCTGAGTAGAGGTAGTGAGTGCAGCATGGTAGTAGGTTGTTTTTATATACAGACAAGTTGAGCCTATAGACCTGTAGAGTCTTGGCACAACTGGCACTGGTGGTTTTCTTAATAGAAAAGCAGAGCCTAACTGGACTTCAAATAAATAAATAAATAAGAAGAAGAAGAAGAAAAAAAAAATGTGGCTTTTAGTACTCTGAGATTTAATAAAAACAGGTAAGTCTACTGCAGAAAATTTGAAGGGTGAAAATTGGTTTTGAAATCCCAGCCCCATGGAAATTTACATTTTCCATTAACTTGAATAAAGTCTCAGGCTCATTACCAGAACTGAGCTCAGCTCTTTCTCTCTTTGGCTCACCAGAGATGTTTCTTCATCAGAGATGTCCATACTTGCTACGACACAGTGAGCATTTTAACCCTGGAGGCAAGCTCTTTATCCTTGCCCTCAGTAACCACTGCTGGTTGCTGTCAAAGATGCAGCAGAGGACTAGACAGCCCTTTTGTCTGAACGAAACGTTCTTATGTTCTTAGAAGATGAAAATGCTGCATGTTCTTTAACACACCATTAACTCACAAGAATAGTTATCTTGCATCAGCGCAGATGGATTACCCCTGTCCAAGAGATTTTAATCACGCTACGAAGTCACAATCAATTTAACGGGCCTTCGCTGGTACTCTGCTTATTCATGTGTCTTTTTAGACCTGTGGACATCTCCTGTGGTTCTTAATGATACATTACGCTGAGCTACTCTGCTCTTTT
Source organism: Anser brachyrhynchus (assembly GCF_964034855.1). Classification (NCBI taxonomy): domain Eukaryota; kingdom Metazoa; phylum Chordata; class Aves; order Anseriformes; family Anatidae; genus Anser; species Anser brachyrhynchus. The sequence continues at coordinate 132,034,056 of NC_137694.1, forward strand.
CAGTGAGGACAGTTTGGGAACTTATTTGTCTTTCTGGACTCACAGAGCAAATTGTAAGATGGCATTAGTGGAGCATTAGCTCTTGAAAGTGACTTAGCTAATATAAATGAAAGTGGCATCTGAGCCCAACTGGGCAGATTAATCTAAATATGAAGCATCAGCGCACTTAGGTTGGAGCTAAAGATGGAAGTTGACATCCAATAACTTAAACTTTGCACTGAGGGCTCATAAGGCACTAAAAGTTGAAAAATGGGAACGGAAGAGAATGTTTCCCTCTCTGAGAAGGAAACACCACACTGAAACACATGGATTACAATAACCAAACCCTCAGCTACCACAGGCACCCGCGCCATCCAATCCTTTTCCTGCTCGGATCCACCTAAAAAGTAATTAGCTCACCCCCATCATTCTTACTGCAAGGCCTCATCACATCTGATTGCCCTCTGCTTTCCAGCCCTCATTTATTCATAGCTCCTGTATACACAGGAATGAAAACGTCAATGCTGAGAGTTGTGGCTGCTAGCAGCTTGGAAACAAAAGGTCTTTTGCTTGTATCTGGGGAGTCCTTGGCAGATCCACATCATCATCTGGAAGCAAAACATTTCACGTATGGTATGGATGATAAAGTCAGTGATATACCTTGTGCCTGATCTCCAGAGACCTACGTGAAGCTGGAGACTGCATGAGCTGAGAGGTCTTGTTAGAACCATTTAACTGCAGCTGAAACCCAGAGCATGTTTTATCGGAGATTTAATAAAACCAGTCACTTACTTAGGGGCTATCTGTCTATCAGCTGTTTTGCATGAAGAGAAAATCATCTGCCAGGACAACAGTCTGGTGGTTCTCACTTCAGCTGGGTCTGATGCATCAGGACTACAGAAAGGGAAAAATGCAGGAGGCTGCACCGTGGAGTTTACCACAAACAGCTAAGAAGTGTTGACATAAGCTCTGGAAATAAAATTGGGTTTGATTTTGAGAGAGAGGTGGAGTCACCTTTGTACTGGAAAAAAAAGAACAGAGTTCCACAGGAACATAGTGAAAGTGCTGGGATGTGACCAGGAGGCCCTGGTGGGCATCCAATTCTCAGTGGCTGTTGAGTTTGCTACCTTTTACGAGGCACACTGCAGTTTGTTCATTTCTTACCCTTTTCACTTCATTTGCCTGGATGGCCCTAATTGCTATTAATAAATAAATAACAAACTCAAACCAAGCATTTACCTTATGTTGCCACGTGATGTGATATAATATGACATCCAGTGCCAGCTGCAATCACAACCTATATCCTAAAATAACTTAATAGCATATTTCATGACATGAAATAATAGGAAACGATGCATGACAAATTAATACCTTAAAAAGCAGCAGCAGCTGGATGTGAAATCCTTTCTTCAATCATTCTCATAGCACTCTTGCTGGAATAGTTTCCTATGCTCAACATGAACAGACACTGCGCAACAACTCAATTCCTTTCACAGTACAGCAGAACAGCACAAATCCCGTAGCTTTGCTCCACAAATCCATGGCTTCTGGAGCTTTTACTTTTTAATTGGACCAATACGGTGCAGACCTCTTACTGAGCACTTTCACAGTTCACCACACAGTAGGCAGCACTGATATGCCACCTTTGATTTTGGTACAGATGTTTCAAAGGCCACCAAGTCCAGTGGTTCTGCTTGGCTTCAGGGAGTTGATGTGAAGAGCTGCCCCTGTATTTCTTAGCCCAAGATATGTTTTAGGGGCACTTGAACTTTTGTTTGTTTGTTTGTTTATTATTTTGGAGTTTTGGCTTGCGTAGACTTAGTGTATCAAGGGTACTATTTAAAGATATTATGCTGTAAAGGGTATACAGTACAAATACAGGATATTTTGTGACACTGACATCTTCCCATTTCACACAAGTCAGCTGTACAGTACAAAAAGATTCTAAGGAGCATAGCATTATTCTTACTGTACAATGAAATCAGCTGCCATAAATTTGGGGGGGGGGGGGTAGATAAAATGCTTTATATGTACACCAAAACCAATAACCAATTCCATAACCAATTCCTTTTCCAGGAAAAAAACCTTTGTACCATAATAAAAGTGAACCCACTGCAATGACATATATTTCAGCAAGCGGTTTGTGCTAACTTTCTTCGTTTTAGTTCAAATGAACTATGTGTATTTTTTTCCAGCTCAACCACCCTAGGTTAATTGTTTAAACTTAAGAGGTCAAAACTGTATTATTTATCCCAAGATATTTTAGAAGCACTTTATGGTGAGATTTTTTTATATAAATATGCATAGATATACACATATTCTATTGAATGAATATGAAAAACAAACATGCATCTGCAGATGCAAATACCATCAATATGGAAATTTATTGTTTGTTCACATACTCTTTTTTTTCTATCAGGTGGGTGTTTCAGATGATGTGGAGTGCAGTCATATACCTATGTCACCAGAGGGCTTTGAAATTTTGCTGTCAATAACCTCACTGGTTGCCAAGAAGGAATGCATCCAGGCTTTACAGTCACGGTTATTGCCCACAAGATCTTTAAGACAAATTTGCATCTCTCTGATATTTAGAGAATTGGAGAAGTCAGTTTCGTAGGATTACATTCACTTTTATGGACTACCTTAGCTTTTTCATAAACAGATTATTTCCTAGCACTACTTTGTAGAGTCATGAATATTACTCACACTGGCATTACTAATATTATGCTCTGAAATCTCTCTCCTATGTCTGGCACATTTGTATGAGAACTTTGCATCCAGAAGTGCCATCTGTTCACTGTAAACAAAGTTACGTGTAGAGCATTTGGCCTCTGGAGTTCAGGGCAATAAAGATACCCATATGCTCCAAAACACCAACCTCCAAGTCAGTCCTTCTAAGGCACGCTGTGACTGGCCTTAAACCACATCTGCAAATATACGCATATATACACTTAGCAAGTTAGCCATGAAGAGGAAGGAGAAAAAGGAACTGCTGTTTTATTCTACAGAAACTAGTGGGTTTGTGACTAATAGACTGTAAACTTTCAAAATCTAAGCATTTTTCTGTATAAAGGCCTTGCTGAAAATGGGAAAAATCTTAGAATCTACCTAATAATTTTATGGAGTTTTACTTTCAGTTTCAGGAATAGGACCACAGATTCTGTGTCTTTTCCTACAGCACTTGAGAGCTACTGTGTCTTTAAAAGTGAGAACAAAACAAAATAAATCTTACTGAAAATCAAACCTAAAAAAAAAAAAAAAGGAGTTGTGTAATACAGGCTTTTTATGAAAATGCTGTACTCTTTGTTCTTTACCTGACACTTGAACAGGCTTCATCCATCAGAGGTCACACCAAAATACCAAGAAACAAAATGCTACCTAAGTCATCTGCAGAATTGTGAAGATGAATCAGGAATTGGTGGCTTTGTCAAATACTTCAGAAAATGCTACCACCCAATGTATTGAACTTTCTTCTTTGTACCTTCAAGAATAACAAATAACCTGTCGTGTTAACTCCAGAAATGTAATTAGTATTAATAGCTACATAAAGTAAGCAATTACTTTTAAAGCATGATGGATGAAAGTATAGTTTCATAACAATAACAGCTAAGGGTTCCTATCTAAAACTATGGCAATTCGTCTTAAATGACTCATGTAATACTATTATTTTTCAACCAGTATAAGATGCTGATTCAATCCCAGCAATGCCTTTGCTTTCACATAAATAAAGTCCTTGGAGGCAGTTTTCCAAAACAAGTATTCTTAATCCTCCTCATAATGTGAAACAGCATGTCCATGCAATCACACAAAAAGTTTGAAGGTATGGATATAATAGTCTGTGGAAATCTTTGGTCTTTGCACATTTCCCTTCATAAATAGAAATGTTTGTGACAACCTTGGGAAATCATCTTTTCTTTGGGAATTATAGTTTACTTTTAGTATACTTGTCTTGGCAGAGGTCCTGAATAAGGGCTTAAAATTACCCCAAAATTCAGCAAAAATATAATCTTTGTTTGTTACAAATTTAGAAACATTTGTGTTGCATTTTCCAGTGATTTCAAACTTAGCTCTTAAAGCAAACTTTTTTGAATATACTGCATCCAAAATTCATCCATGTCTTCTGTAGCATGAAAGAAATGATAGCTTAAAGACATAATGAAATACTTTTGTAGTATTCAGAAGTGCTTTTTTGACCAAGTAACAGGATCTGCAATGTATACAGGTATACCCAGCCTAAAGCATCCACACACATTGGAATAAATAATTTCATGTTGAGAAAATAACAAAAAAATATCTCCATGGTAAGCACACATAGGATGGGAATGTACTGTCAGAGGACCAATTAGAAGAAAAGAACTAAAAATGGAAAAAAATAGTGAAATACTGATACTATCAAGCAGTGGATGGAAACTGTGCTGGAAGATAGCAGTGATTAACTGGAACGGGAAATTTATCTGTTTTATATGGCAGAGAATCTCTATTGGCATTCAGCCACTTATATATTCTGTAGATATATATTCTGTGAGTTCTTTGAGTTCAAATACTCAGAACCTCTGAAGATCTCTAACTCTATGGTTGCATCACTGAATTGCAAAATACACAGAAAAGACATAAAAAATCCTGCAAAGAACCTACCATATAAATAAAATGTTGAATTCTCAGTTTTACCAGGAGTTGAATACCTGATATCTTAATGACACTGGAAGAGCAGCAGTAGCTTAAGATTGTGCCCTTATTCTCTTTACCCTGTTGTTCTCTCCAACTGGTGGACGTAGAAGCTATATGAACCAAAGGGTGTTAGGAGGTTAGGTTAACAAAGTTCACTGTTTTCCATGCTTTTCATTTAGTGGTTTACATATTTTCCCCCCTTATTTTCAATGATTTTTTATAATAATAAAAATGATTTATTTATATTATTTTTATATAATTAATCTAAAACATTCCACATATTTATATGAAGATAAGTATAAAGTGCTTTGGAATAAATTTACAAAATATGAATGTGTTACATATTCAAGAAAATAAAATGAAGGTAAGCACAATGAAATATTTCTGAGAATAATCCTCTTATTTCCCAGACTCCTTGTGTTTGAGTAACCAAAGAAGCTTTTGAACACGCTGCCACACACAAAATGTTACAATATACTAGAGAATCAAAAGAAAGACAATTTAATCATTTTATCACCATGAAAAACCTGCTAATGCTCCAAATGAACTCTGCAAGGAAAGAGTAGACAATCAGCAGAGGGTCCCTATCTCAGTAGAGCATCCTGCGATCTGTTCATGCCTGCTCCCTCCTCTGTGTCAGAACACGTCAAACTGAGCCTTGAAGTCAATAGGGTGTCATCAAGAATAAATCGTGTCCTTTGGCTTCAAATATCTGCCATTGTTGCATGCACATAGCTCACGTTTCCCTCAAAGCATACTGCCCAACTTGTTCCAAGTCTGCAGACTCAAAAGCCTCAGTGTCGCATTTTGAAAAGCGGTACTGCATCTGGGCAGGTCACATTTTCTGTGATTTACTGCATGTGCCATTCATTGGTAAGGCCACAACCACACCTGATGCTTGCTGTCATGTTCATTGCACTGAGTTAGCTCTATACACAAGCAAGGTTTTATTCTATTATATGGACACTTGACTGCAAGATTAAAAATTATGCATTTGTAAAGTCACTACAATTTTCCCTCCTGCAAAAATGTATCCCCATGATTGATTATGCTGACATGAGAGGTTTCATGGAAACTACTGAAAGTGCTGAGCTAATGCACTCTGAAAATGAGATGTCTTTTAGGATGTTGGAAGCTGATAACATAAAAAAACTTATAAAACTTTGAATTTTAAAATTCTAAATACTGTAAATTCCATCATTCTAAAACTTTAAATATTTTGGAATATTTTCTTAAGCCTACATGGCTTTCTGAAAGCAACAAAGAAAGAAGAATTATTTGTGATGCTTTGTATTCCAGTGTTTATTCTGGTATGCTATGAACTGTAATTGCTAAAAGTGGTGGCACAAAGCACAAGGATTTGGGCTTTGGATCCAGATCTGAATTAATTTGAAACCAAATGTGAAGCCCAGACCATTTATGTTTAGACAGTGTTGAAACCATCCAAGTGTTCTGGAGCTTCTCAATGGAAAGTATAGAAGATTCTTGAGATTCCCCAGAGTGGAGGTCTTGTGCAATCCTACATCTTTGCAAACAAGAAATAGCTGATATTCCTGCTGAGATTTTTGTCTTCTGAATGAATAAACATGGAAAGAACAACTCATGTAATTTCCAGAGTACCTGAAACCATATCCTTTAGAACTGTATGTCTTCCTTTCCCCAGAGAGTATCCCTTTTTTTTTGCCCAGAAATTTTGAATTTTATCAAAGCAGATTTTAAAATCTATATGTATTTGCCTATTTTATATATGTATAGGTTTTAAACATATATATATAGGCTTTTACATAGGCTATATAGAGAGATTTAAAATATATATATGTACAGGTTTTAATATATGTATATATATATATAAATCTGTATTCTTGATGGAAGTGTTTCCTGTCACCAGCTGTAGGTGTCTAATGCCATTTTAGACACCCTGGAGTCTCCCATATGTCCTGCTGCTTCCTCAGATGGACAAAGACCACAATGTGAAGTGGTCCTAAGCACGTGTGTGAAGGCATCTGATCTTCTTTCTGGATATCTGATGTGATGAGTGCCTCCGCTCAGGGAATGCTGGAGATGGCTACAGCCCATGTGAGCTATGAGGATATCAGGATTTGTCATAGAAAACAGGTACATGTATCCGATATAGCTCTGTGTGGATCTGACAAAACTTTCAGGAAACAGTACATTTATTGTAGATAAGTTGTTTGCA